>NW_022589718.1:24557962-24869453 GCF_004348235.1 Phoca vitulina | reverse complement strand
ATGTTTATAGCAGCAATGTCCACAATAGCCAAACTGTGGAAAGAGCCAAGATGTCCATCAACAGATGAATGGATAAAGAAGATGTGGTATATATATACAATGGAATATTATGCAGCCATCAAAAGGAATGAGATCTTGCCATTTGCAACGACGTGGATGGAACTGGAGGGTATTATGCTGAGCGAAATAAGTCAAACAGAGAAAGACATGTATCATATGACCTCACTGATATGAGGAATTCTTAATCTCAGGAAACAAACTGAGGGTTGCTGGAGTGGGGGGTGGGGTGGGAGGGATGGGGTGACTGGGTGATGGACACTGGGGAGGGTATGTGTTCTGGTAAGCGCTGTGAATTGTGCAAGACTGTTGAATCTCAGATCTGTACCTCTGAAACAAATAATGCAGTATATGTTAAGAAAGAAAAAAAGAAGAAGAATGTAGCAGGAGGGGAAGAATGAAGGGGGGGAAATCGGAGGGGGAGAAGAACCATGAGAGATGATGGACTCTGAAAAACAAACTGAGGGTTCTAGAGGGGAGGGGGGTGGGAGGATGGGTTAGCCTGGTGATGGGTATTGAGGAGGGCACGTTCTGCATGGAGCACTGGGTGTTATGCACAAACAATGAATCATGGAACACTATATCTAAAACTAATGATGTAATGTATGGGGATTAACATAACAATAAAAAATTAAAAAAAAAAAAAAAAACATCAAGCTTTTCCCTGAGGTTAGACACACATTTTGCCCTCTGTTGAGAATGCATAGTTCTCTGCATGCAGGAAAGTTGAAAGAGTATTTAAGGTTGAAATGTGAGCACATAGTTTGGAATTTACACTTGAAATCCAACTTTCTTGGATAAGTGATCTGCTTCCTTTGACCTTTCTGTACCCCCAGGAGGAGATAGAAGAGGACAGTGACCTGTCAGATTATGGTGATGATGTGGATGGGAGGAAAGACGCCTTGGCTGAACCGTGTTTCATGTTGATTGGGGAGATCTTTGAACTTCGAGGAAGTAAGCTTCTTTGTTATTATTTAATGGTAATTGCTGTTAAGTGTTTACACACACACACACACATACACTCATAATATCCCTTTATTCCTGAGTCAGATGTATATTTATGTCCATTCACTCAACAGCAAATACTTTTAAAAGCCAACCAGACACCATGGTAGAATCTGAGGCCACGACCTTAGGACAGATAATCATCTCTGGGTCCTGAGTTACCCTATACCATGTTCCTCTGAATACAGATAGAATGCTTTGAATTTCTTTTATGTGATTTAGCATAGCCTCATTGCTTTATCACCAAAAGGTATACAAAAAACAATTTTGCGTAGCCATGTTGTTCAGGGTGAGGTTTTGGTGCTGTGAGGGTGTACTGTGGTCAGCACAGGCATGCCTCGACCTTGCCTTTCAGCTACACCGTTGTTCCCATAGATGAGTGGTTATCACTGGAGGGGCACGGGAATTTTGTCCCTCAGGGGACATTTGGTGATATCTGGAAACATTTTTGGTTGTTACAACTTGGGGGATGGTGCGACTGGCATCTTGTGCGTAGAGGCCAGGCATGCTGCTAAACTTCCTGCAATGCACAGGGCAGCCTCCTACAACAGAGAGTTGTCCTGTCCAAAAGAGTTAGCGCCAAGGTTGAGAAATACTACCCTAGTAGTACTTGCGGAAGATGTACTTAGATGAAACAAGAGCACAAACAGGATTAAAATACTCTTGTTAAGACCCACACAGGTGTTTCTCTCCCAAAGTGGTCCTTGGGTAAAAGGTCAAACGGTAATGCTTGGCCAAGTCTTGAGTCCTAAATAGGACCCTCTGCCCACACACACCTGGCAGAGCCTCAGGACTAGCTAGAGCTAGGACAGGTGCCTCAAGGCACACCTCACCACCTAGAAGAGGAGGCGCAGAAGGGGGTCAGGGTTGGCAAAAGCACAGTAATGCCACCAACCAGTACTGTAAATGTTGCCCTGTGACTGACTGTCCGGTGCCCTGTCTGCTCAGATTAGCATCTCTTCCCTTGGGGTGAAGAAGGTGGGCTAGGACTAGTTTTAAGTGCCAGAATTAATTATTTTGGTCATCAGTAAGCCACAGCTAAAACAATCAGCAAACACTTTGGGAGCCTTTGTTTTAGATATCACTCTGTAGGAGAAACAAAAGTATATCAGATGTAGATTCTTCCTTCAGTGAATTTACAACACAGGGGTTCCAAAAATGTAATTCACGTTAAGCAGTAGACCCAATTCTAAACTACAGGCAGAGATTTATACATAAGGGTGTTCATTTTAGCATGATTTCAGTAACGAAAAGTTGGAACTAAGCTGAACTTTAGAAATGAGGGATAGTTAAATTAAGAAATAACCATGAGAGAATATCATCCAAATGCTAGAGAGGCTTTCAGATGAAAAAGCTGTCCCTGTTCCATATTTTAGACTAAGATATATACTGATGTTTGCCTTGGTTCAATGTAGGCAGAAACAACTAGTTCTTCACCCAAAGTCTGACTCTTCCTCAGTGAAATCTGGCCCATTAAATCATGAATCCTCCCTGTTTCCCATAGAGTTGATAAGAATGAGGAAGCAGCATTTTAGCCTTTTGGCAGTGTGCTCTTCGTGATACAGAGATTGAAAGACAAAGTCTTGTCTTTGCAGCGTGGATTTCCTCCATCATGTGCCTGCTCAGAAGCATATTTGGTTTTGCCAGTGACATTTCAGAGGGGAATAAATAGAACGTCATTTATAATGAGATGTGACATAGTTGCCGTCAGCAAAAATCCTAGTGTTGCTGCAGCTGCTTCTGTCTCTGAACAAATGAGTCTTTGGAATAAATACTAGGGCTGTTTCCTGTGTGGTTTGGGGACTGGGGACCGGGAGAGGCTAGGAAGAAAGTAGTAAAGGCATATATCAGTGATGAGAGAGAATTTGCCCCAAAGACACTTTCTGGTTCCTGCTCTAGTTCAGTGTACAAAAGGGCATCAGTAAGACAGCCTTTAAAAAATTAACTTTCACTTGTCTGTCAGGCATTCTTCTTACAGCTGCCCTATGTCGTCAGACCCTGTGCATGTGAGCTGCCTCGCTCCTGCCCTAGAAAGCCAGAGTGAAGTTATCAACACTGGCAGGCATGCTCCTCCCAGCCTAAATGCCCGCCTAAAATGAACACGTTTGGATGCTATCAGCATGCTCTGAATTCCATAAAAAATTAAAGGCACTTTTGAAGCATGGTTCTGATTCCAAGACTTGACTCTTACTTGAAAGATTAACCACACTACTTTAACTGGACACTTAGGTCCATCTAAAAAGTTAGAAATGACTTTAGAATGTTTTCAAGTCTGGTGCCAAGTTGGTGTTAATTGTTGATTTTGTTTGGGTGGTTTCCTTTGTACAGAAGGGTTTGTGAATTTAGTCCTTTTAGGTTTTCCTACTGGACAGGAGCCCTGAACTCAGCCAAGCCTGAATTTCTCATTTGCTTATGTGTGAGTAGCTAAACATTTCAATGAATGGATGTGAATTTATATAGGTGGAAAATTTGGTTTAGATTCCAATTTGCAGACCTAAAATATCCTCATAGCATTTCTTTGCCGTGTTTTGGTTTATGTTCATATTCTGGACCTGTAAAGAAGATATCTCTCCATGTTAATAATAACAGATCTGTAGAACCTTTCACAACACTCACATAAAATATCGACAAGATCCTTAAAGCAGAAAAGCACATGTTACTCTTGTCTTCAAACAGATGAGGAGACTGAGGCTCAGAGAAGGTGGTTTGTGCCAGGCTGCTCTGCAAGGTGGCCCAAGAGAGCGCTGAACCCACCTCTCACTCAGGGTCCTGGCTCTTCGCAGCTCACTTTTCTCCCAAAAGCATAAAATATATAAAAATATGCAGTGATCTGCAACCTACTATCCAAATGGGAACTTAGACCCACTCATTCATTTTAATATTTCAAAATATTTGTCAATATTGGACCACAGATGTTTCTCATTCAGAGCAGTGTGTGAGAAAATTGGGTTCCACAAGCCAGACAGAAATCTAAAATAGGCATTGCATTGTCTGCTAACAGAAAACAGACATGTAAGTAGCCTGGGGATATGTGAAATAAAGTATTATTTCCACTTGCTAGCTCAGCTGTTGTTCAGGCATTGAAAAGCTATAAAAACTCTTAGGTTTTATCTCCTCAGTTGCTATGTAGAAAATGAAAGCTTAGGAGAAATTTTGGGGGCAGAAGTTTGCGAACCTAGACCCAGATTCTGCAGATATCATAGTCTTGACTTGGTGTCAGGACTTGGATTGAGTCAAATGGTAAGATTAATGCTTTTTGCAGCTGTGAAAATGTCATAATTGTGATATACTGTGCTAATTCTTTTCCTCTGATTTCTATTTCAGTGTTTAAATGGGTGAGAAGAACATTAATTGCTCTCGTTCAGGTCACTTTTGGAAGAACCATCAACAAGTGAGTTGCATGACATTAGTTTTTGAATTTTTGCCTTACTCTTTGCCTTAGTAGTCAAATTACTATACTCGTGGTAGAGTAGCCGGTGATCTCTCTAGCTGAAGGTTTTGTATTTTCTCATGTTGTTTCTGCTATGATTCTAAGATTGGATAGGGAGACAGGTTTCTGAAATAATTTCTCCCCTAGAATGCATGGTGAACTAGATGATCAAAGCTTGAGCTAGCTTCAGCATTCTGGCTGAAAGGGTCAGGAAATGCTGTTCTGTAGGGGCACCTGGCTGCCTCAGTTGGTGGAGCATGAGACTCTTGTGGTTGTGAGTTTGAGCCCCATGTTGAGTGTGTAGAGATTACTTAAAAACATAAAATTAAAAAAACAAAAGGAAAAACCAAAAAGTTCTGTAAAGTTCTCTTGATCACGATGACCAGTTTGAGTATCTTGGGCACAGAGTTTTTATGTTGTATGATGGGCATCAGTTTTAGGCTTAGACTCTAACCCAGCATGAAAGTAGGATGAGCATCACGTGACAGGTATTTATTTGGAGGGAAATGCAAACCCTATGTTTTTTTTTCCAAGTTGGGGTAACATTAAAATGGTAATTGCTCTAATTAGTTAACATCTTAATATCCATCCATTGAGATATATGTGTGTTTCATATAACAGTATTGTAAGCCATATATATATTTGAAGCTATAGTCCATTATCCATATACATAAGAGTTTAACTCTCTATCCAGTACTCTTCAAGAGATAAGCATTATGACTTCCTGCACAATAAAAACATGAGTCATTTATGCTAAAAGATAAGGGGGAAGAAATCACTTTTTTGTACAGCAAAATATTTTTTAAGATGAAATTATCAGATTTTCCCAAGTGAAAGATTAGTTGTTAAAACCATCATAATAACCTTGTATGTATGTTTATCATATAGATCATAAATTTTTAAGGGAAACATAGTGAAGAACAGGTTATCTTCTTACTCGTTCACAAATAGAATATACTGTCCTTGTGGTCATAAGCAAAAGTTTGCTTCAATTTCTAAGATCTTATTAGTGGCTTCTTTAGTTGACTTAGTATCCTAGGCTTGTGTCTTCATCAGAAGTATGGCCTGTATAACTTTACCATTTCAGTCTAACGCAAACCTCTTAACTGTTACATGTAGACAGGCCTTAGATAAAGAAAATTCCACAGTGGCCCTATATTTCTCAGTACTCCAGACTTGCTAATTTATTTTCCTTTTTGGTTTCAGCGAATCATGCATACTTTCCTTGCTCCTGTCTACGATAGGGGCTCTTACTTATAAAATGAGCAGCTGTGGTTTGTGAGCAGTGAATCCATTTGGCAGTTACTTTCATGGGACTTGGAGGAGAGGCATCACGGAGAGGGTTTTCAGGCTGTTCATTTCAATGGGCTTTTTATGAGGTAGAGAAATGATGGAGCACCTGGCCCTTTGCTATTTTTGCCTTTAGCAGAGATGACACATCATAAAATTAAGCAGCAGTACAATATGTGCCTCTTGCCTTGTACCAACTATAATTTCACATGCCAGAATTGATTCAAAAGCTTCCTATGGTTTTGGCTAATTGAGAGTCAGACTTAAATTGGTAGAAAATACTTAGGTGATGGCCTTTTGTAAGAGTCACTTACCTAATTTTAAATTGCAAATTGAATACTTAATTTCTTACTTAATTTCTTGATGTAGTGCCAGTTAGTAACTCAAAGCAAGAGTACAGAAAAAAACCAGGTGTCTACATTTTTTTTTTAAGATTTTATTTATTTGACAGAGAGAGAGACAGCCAGAGAGGGAACACAAGCAGGGGCAGAGGGAGAGGGAGAAGCAGGCTCCCCGCAGAGCAGGGAGCCCGATGTGGGGCTCGATCCCAGGACCCTGGGATCACGACCTGAGCCAAAGGCAGACGCTTAACTGAGCCACCCACTGAATTGCCCAGTTCTAAGCAGTATAGGGAAGTATCTTAGGAGACATGCAGGTACAAACAGAATTAACATAGTTTTGATTCACGGTGGAGCTTAGACATCGATAGTAACTGATTCCTGTGCAAAGTACTAGGGCTTCAAATCTCTATTTCAGATACTGTTTCTGAAAACCTTACATTGTCTCTTTAAATGATTGGGAAGTCAGATTTTTGAAGGGCTTTTTGATTTATTATTATTATTCATGAATTGAGTTTGAAATTTCAAATCTTTCTGGCACTGTCAAGATGACTCTTTCCCCCTTACCCTGCCCCCCCAACCTCACCCCTGCTCTTGGGCTTTATGAGCTGTGTTGTCTCTTGGCAGCAGAAATCCTGGAATGGGTTACCATCTTACTAATGACTAATGAGATGGGGTTATGGGAAGAGCTGGATAACCAGATAAAAGCCGTTTATTTGTAACCGTGCAAGTCAAGTGTCTGCCCAACTTTCATTCCCAGAGAAACGTGGAATACTCTAGATAGCAATGTATCTTTTCAAAGGCCTTCACTTTAAGGTGAAAGGTAGTATCTTGGGGCACGTGGGTGGCTCAGTCGGTTAAGCCTTTGCCTTCTCTTGGGTCATGATCTTAGGGTCCTGGGATCCAGCCCTGCATGAGGCTTCCTGCTCAGTGGGGAGTCTGCTTCTCTCTCTGCCTCTGCACCGCACCCCTCCCCCCCGCTTGTGCTCTCTCTTGCTCTCTCAAATAAATAAATAAAATCTTTAAAAAAGAAGAGAAAGATAGTATCTTTTGTCCCCTTGCCTAGTGAGTGTGTGAAAAGCTTACTCTGGGTCAGAGCACTCTGCCCAGCATGATCTGCCATAGCAACACCAAGAGACAGCTAGTGAAAGAGCCAGGTTCTTCCCCCAAGACTTCAGGAGCTCAGGGAAGCTTCCCAGACCACTTTTAACAGTCTTAAAATGCACTTATGTTTTCAGTTTGTACCACTTCATGGAGAAGTTAGTGTACTAAGTACCGTGCCCAGTTAGAGTAGCTGCAAGCTTCAAACCAGTCGGTCTGCTCTAGGTTCTTGTCCTTGCATATTGCAGGGTACTACATGGCAGGCAGATAATTGGAGAGGTTGGTACCAAGGGAAATGTGAGCTCACGGAATGAATGGCCATCCCGTACCGCCAGAATGAAGACTATCTTTCAGACCCAGAGTTTAAAAATCCAATTCCTAGTTTATTCATCAAACATTTAGATCAGGCTGTATCTTCACCTACTCATTGATAAATGCCTTTTGAGCATAGAGTATACAACTTTTAAAACCCTCATCCAAGAAATATTTTTCTCTTAAAAGACAAATCCGGGACACAGTGAACTGGATTTTCAGTGAGCAAATGTTGGTTTACTACATCAATGTTTTCCGGGATGCTTTTTGGCCAAATGGGAGATTGGCGCCAGCGACCACAGTCCGAAGCCAAGAACAAAGTCAGGCAGCAAAACAGAGGGCCCAGCAGAAGCTGCTGGAAAACATTCCAGGTGAGGCCTGGCTTCCGATCCTGAAAAGTAGAGATGAAGAGCAAATGTCAACCCTGTTAAGGCGTTTTTCACTTATAACTCTCAGGAGACTTTATTTACAACAAGAAAAATGATCACACTTTTTTTCTTTTAAAACATGTCCTTTGCTAAGAAATTATTACTGAGAATCTTAAGAACAGTAGTGGTTATAAAATGCTTTAACTAGAAAAATGTTTTAGGGCAGATAATAAATTTTGTACTTTAAAAATCCTGCTGAAGTATACTATTTAGAGAGGTTAATTTTTAATTGGGTAGCAATGTATTAAAACTGTAGTTTGTATAAATGCCTTCTGTTGAAAAATTCTAAATAAACTTATTTTCTCTTTAAATGTTTGAAAGAACTAATCGTTCATGTTCCTCATGCCCCAGTGCCCTTTATCTGTTGCGTACACATCATGTACTGTCTCCTTCACTGGATGTGCATGGATTGTGCACTTTATCAGTAACAGCATAGAATGTAAACTTAATCTTCCAGATATGCTTCAGAGCCTTGTTGGACAGCAAAACGCCCGTCATGGTATAATAAAAATATTCAATGCACTGCAAGAAACAAGAGCCAATAAGCATCTTTTATATGTGAGTAATTTAAAGCCAACCAGAGGATCAGCTATTAATTCAGTTTTACGTTTCTGTTTACGTATGGGGGTTGATTTAAACCTTTGCATAGTTAATCATTCTTGTAACTTGTAACTCTGAACCCATTTATTTACTCTGCTTCATCTTTGTCTGTCAGTTTTTCAGTTCGGTAAAAGAAAAAGAGAAAGAGTGCTTCCAGCGTGTGCAACTTTCTCATTCTCTCATGTGAGAGATGCATGTGACATTTTTGCATGACTGCTTAATTTTCTTATTTCAGGAAAGCAGACTGTTTCCCGGCCATCTGTCTGATTATAATTAGCAATATTAACTATTGATGATGTGATAATGGCAAAGAGACCATGAAATGAATCAATCTGATATTAAATGGAGTTTATATAATATTAGTTCCATTCATTCGAGAATAGCTTGTTCTTGGAGAATCATCTCAGACCTAAAATGAGACTTTTCTCTTAGACATAAATATTTTGAGTAAATCCTTAGAGGAAAAAAAAAAAAACCACACATTTTCCTACTTTTTTTCTTCTTTCTTGGTTCAGGTGCTGATGGAACTGCTGCTAATTGAGTTGTGTCCTGAGCTGAGAAGTCATTTAGATCAACTGAAAGCTGGTCAAGTTTGAGACTGCACAAATAAACCACCAGAGAAATGTCTGTGTAACAATAGACATGAAATATTTCCCTCTTTTCCACAGAGGGCTTGATTGAGAACCATATTGATTTCTATGTTAGTTACCTCCCTCTAGTTTTGTGTGACGTGAGCAGAATTGGTTGGAGGGGGGTACTTAATGCTGTCACAGGCAACAGAAAAACACACTTCTGTTATTATTGTTTTATTTTAATAATAATATAAATAAAGTTCAACATGCTGATTGAAATACAAATGTTAATATGTGATAAGAACCTAGGAAATATTTTAAATATTTATGAAAACAGTTTTGTTTTAAAATGAAGAACTATGACTATTGTACAGTTACTTTCCTCACTGAGGACTCTGAACATTCCTGTATTATTTCATGTGTATTGAAGAACATTGTTGTGCAATGCTTTGTGGAAAGTTATCGTGAAAATTTTATTGTCTTTATTTTTACCAAAGATTTCCCATAGTTTGAAGCATTTGAAGCAATAAAATATAAAAAAATGAATCACTGAGGTGCTTACATCTCAAAAACGGGGTTGAAACACTTTGGGCAGTTCAAATATTTATCAAATACCATTTTTTTTTTGGTAAAAAGCACTATGTACATAAATACTTCTGCAAGGAAGTACAAAACTGGCTGCCTTTCTCCAGACACAGAATGAATATGTGAAAAATACGATTTTTAGTGTGAATGAGAAGAGCCAAATTCGTGCTTGAAATGATGTGTTGGGAGAGTGGGATAGGAGCTGAACTTTGAAGGATGGGCAGCAATGAGATAGGGAAACACAGGTGGGAAGTTACTTCAGGGACACGAGGGACTTGATTTATCATCAAGTCTTGTGGACTCCTCGGGGTGTTGGGTGAGATCCAGGCTACAAGTGTCGTTTTGTTATTAATAGTGGGGCCATGAACAAGTCAATCAGTTTTCACCATCTATTATGCAGTGATAATAAAACACTTTCCCTTCTGTAACTGCCGCCCCCCAGGAACATTGAAAGCAAAACTAATAGGCAAAAATTCAGTCTGAAAGCCATGAAAGAACAATATTGTATCTGTACTAAAGTGGTATTGATTATGGCATTGCTAGATCTACCTGCCAAGTCCTTGATGTGGAATGTAAGTTCTGAAAGGTAAACGACTGAAAATTAGTAAACCAAATTTTATCTTTGGGATTCTTTTAGTCACAGCTCTTTGATCCTTTTTTCAAACCAGGATGATATTTGACACTTCAGGAAAATAAAATAACAACAAAGTTGGCTGTTTATATGAGTAAGAATCATCCTTCAAAGGGATGTCGAAAAGACACATTCAGATAAGAGAAGCAACGTGAGATCACCGAACCCTGGGAACTCATCCTAACACAGTTACTGGTAATGTCTACCTTACGCGCAATTAAACCATAGCTGTTAAAAGTTTATATTGCACATGAGAAAAATAACTATTTTGAGCCCTCAGTCTTTCTTTAAGATAAATTTTAACTTTTTCATGAGATAACAGCCACAAGTACCAGCTTTATGGTAACTACAGTAAACTGGAATTTTAAATTTTATGTTGGATTCACTGAAGACAGTTAAGCGTAGTGTATCAGCACATACGACACCTGTCAAATTCCTACATCTGGGATTTCTCAGACCTATGTTTTAATGGCAGTTACAAACGTGGGCTTGACTTTGGGATGAAGAAAGACATCTATTTAGTGTGCAGTTAAAGCCAACAAGCACCGCCTTATTATGTTCCTATTTTAGGATTCCTAAAAGCTTACGGGACTGGATTCAATGTGGAGAAAAGAATACTGGCTGGCAATTTAGATCGTCAAATGGTTGAAGGAATATTATATATGGATGGTATTAAGAGAACAAGAGTGAAGCAAGCGGGTTTATATTGTAGAAGGAGATTTAAGCTAGGTATTATGAAATCTTAGTCATGGACTTGATATATTGAACCATTTAAGTGGGGGAGAATAGAGAGTCTTGAGGAGAGGTTTTAAAAGAAAAGGATTAGTTTTCAGGGATGGTTTAAGTTTATATGTCTTAAGAGATTTAAGGGAGAAGTATGTGATCCTTTGAGGGTATCACACAGATCTAAGTCTACGGAAATTGCTTTCCTTTATAATAGAGACAAAATGAAGTTCAAGTAATATAGAAAAACCAGAGCACAAAACAAGAACAAGTAATTTTCTGCCATACAAAAACTTCTTTAGTGACTGGTACACGCGTATTAATTATACTAAGATGAGATCTTGTTTAGATCCTCTTTTGGAAAAGATGATTGTGATTTATAAAATAAAGCCACATCAGCTTAGATATGTCCACAGAGAAGGTGTTGTGAAGGTATCTTTAAGACATTGTTTCCAGTGTATCTGTTTGACAGAAGTACACTGCTATACTATCTTGTCCATCTGGATCCTATGATTTATATTATCAACTTTTATCTTCATAGGTCTCATTAATATAAGGAGCCGCTCGCTAATTAAATTTTTAGCATATTCAGTTATGGTTCTTATATTGATAGATGATTTAATTGAGATTTTTTTCATATTTTATCTTGCTTTGAAATGCATCTAAGGTTTTTTAAATCTAGAAAATGAGCCTAATCATAAAGAAACATCTTGCTTAACTGATTATCTTATCAGGAATATAGCAGTGATTTTACTCATTAAGATCTCTAAGGGGAGATGTGGAGAGGCAAGATTCTAAGCAAATTCTTAAACCTACTTTTTTTGAAGTTTATAATAAGTTAACCAATTACCTATAAGAATCTCTCTTAAGAATACAAGATGTCCCAAAAGACTTAGTGCAGTCTTAGTTTTAATTTCTTCAGAAGTATAAATGCTACATGAATTTATTTAAAAACATTATTTGAAAGTTTATTTAAATTTTTTTATTTATTACTTTTGTGAACAAGTGAACACAACAAATAAAGGAACCACAAAATGAAAGAAAAAATTAATAATCTATCCAAAATTCACAAAACTAAGGGTGAAAGGAATTTAAGGAATTAAACTTGAAAGTGGTGTTTTTTATGTTTGTAGCATTTATATTTCTGAAGGAATTACAGCTAAGACTGCACTGAGTCTTTTAGACACTCTATTTAAAGAAAAGAAAAAGGTATTTGCTTTGTGGAATGGTTTTCCGTATTTGAGGTGATCTAGGCCAGTTTGTAAGCTAAGAGCTGGATCTTTAAGGGCTCTTTTTGGAATCTGATCCTATAGCTAGGTTTCAAGTTGCAAAATTAGAGATTTAAGAACGAAGGTAACATGTCATCAGTAAAATACCCAGGATAATGTAACTTGGGATTCAGAAGATAACAAAACATAGCTCCTATAAAAATACACACATTCTGAGGTGTTAGGGTTGATGATCTTTGTTGAAATGCATTATGGTCTAAATTCTTTGACGAATAAGTAAACAGTGAAGTTCATCTGCCAATGCAGCATTCAGACGACAAGCCTGAAAGTCAAAGATAAAGAGTCCGTTATTTAGATACATTTTGAATTGTTAGGTCTTACTAAAACTTTAAAAAAAGGCTTTGGTTTGTTTTTAAGAACTACAATGAATTTCAAGGGAATGTCTTAGTTATGACACATTTCTATTTTGATTTCTTGATAAAGGAAGTTCAAATTAGCCTATGCAAAAAAGATCACACTGAAAATAACCATGTTACTGTCACATGAAAGAGAAAACTTTATCAGTGCCAAAGGATAAAGGGAATTTACACACTGATGATAGTGTTCTGGGTTATGAATTATTAAAATAAATAACATGGAAAACACTGGCATTTGGTCTCAAACTTGCTATTATCTTATTATATGAATAGCAGCAACTATGACAATTTTATTTTAAAATAACATTTTATTATGATAAAGTAAATAGCAAGAAGTAATAGTGAATATAACTGCATAGAATGTCAAGAACTTGGAGGAGACATTGGAGGTTATCTCATCCACACCTGACTCCATGTAGTAGTTGTCCCTTCAAGACCCATGACAGTTGGTCACTAGATAGTTGCTTGGTTGCTAAGTTGCCATCTTATAGGAAAAAGTGTTGTTTTTGTTTATTTCCCGAGCAGTTGTATTAGAAGATTTTTCTTTATACTAAGCTAAAATTTCCCTCTGTGTACTTTAGAATCAATGAAGGGGTCCTAGGAGAATATATGAAGCTGGTTTCGTGGAGACCCTGAGAGGCAAAGTAGTTGGCAGTCGCCTCATATACAGGATTCCAGATCCTCCACTGGCGTGCTACTTTTGAATTCTCTACATTTTTAAAAGCATCCTCTGTAAAATACAATGGCCAAAATTGAGTAATGAGGATATTATCTCCTACAATGTGGAAAATAGTTTTAAGATTACAGTCTGTTTGTTTGGCTGTTTTATTTGGGATGAATATATACCACATTTCAGAATATTTTTGACCCAGAATTTTCTCTGCTTATATTTATTTAGAAAGGCCATGATGGATAGCACAGAATCTGAAATTGACTTGGATTGGAAATTGGTATAATATAGAGCATTTAGATTTTTTAAAAAGTTAAAGACAGCTGTTTTTCTTACTGGTAGAATGGTGTAGTGGTAAATCTCTCAAACATCAGTTGTATTTGTATACTGTGTTCCCATATTTATGTGTTGATATGGGCTTAATGCTCTGGAAATTTTAATTTTAAACAATTTAGGGTTTCCAAAGTTGCCCGCACATTGGAGTCCCCTGGAAAGCTCATGATTTGATTGTTCCGAAATAAGACCTGGGCTTGGGAATTTTTAAAAGATCCCCAGGTGATTTTATTTTATTTTATTTTATTTTATTTTTTAATTTTTAAAAGATTTTACTTTTTTTGAGAGAGAGAGCAAGAAAGAGCACCAGCAGGGGGTGGGGGGAAGAGGGAGAAGGAGGAGCAGACTCCCTGCTGAGCAGGGAACCGGGGTGATCCCAGGACCCAGGATCATGATCTGAGGCAAAGGCAGATGCTTAACCCACTGAGCCACCAAGGCGCCCCTCCCCAGGTGATTTTAATGTAGACAAGTTTGGGAACCACTTGGGTACTATGGTCAGATTCAGGCAAAGGACTTAGAAAACTGTACCTTCCCTTGTTCCCCTGCTCCAGCTAAACAGCTTGTGTACCCACGAATTGCTTTATAAATTTTAAGAAGACATAATTGTAGTTTGGATTTCATGGTGTCATGGACCTAAGGCATGCACAGTTTTTATTGTATTTATTTTTTTAAAACTTTACTTGCAGTTACTATTCATAATGATTCCCCCTTTCCCCACTTTTTAAGTTGCGTGATTTTAGAAGTGAAATTCATTTGGAATCTAAAGCACATGAATTGAAACATGAAAAGTCTTACTTCAGCTGATTACACCAAACTCATGAATGAATATTCCTCCTAAGTGTGGTAGATGTCATACATAATATTTTTAGAAAAACTATATTTCATTAAGGTACTAGAATGAGAATAGATTCAACACTTCTGGGTGGAAGAAGACATGGACATTCTGGCTTTAAGGTCTTGGTGCTGGGCCTTAGGCTGTAGAGTAGCAGAGTGAGAGGGAATAATTTGCATCAAAATGGGACTTTTATCATCTCAGTTTAATTATGCTAATAAGAATCTGGCAGAATAGGGGCGCCTGGGTGGCTCACTCGGTTAAGCGTCTGCCTTCGGCTCATCATGATCCCAGGGTTCTGGGATTGAGTCCCTCGTCGGGCTCCCTGCTCAGTGGAGAGCCTGCTTCTCCCTCTCCCTCTGTGCTCTGCCTACTTGTGCTCTCTCTCTCTCTGTCAAATAAATAAATAAAATCTTAAAATAAAAAGAATCTGGCAGAATTGTCTGCAAACAATCCATGTGTCTGACAACCTCTCCTAGACAGGTTATCTGCACAATAGTTAAGTAGGGAAAAAAAAATACTAATCTATAAAGATGTTCAAGTCTTAACTAAAAGCTCAGAAATTTCTATTTGGGTCCATTTATATAGATTTTCAGACTTACTTACTTTAGAATAGTAGTGTTTAGCTGTTGCTTCATCCTTTGTGATACCCAAGCCAAGCTGAAGGCATCGGGCATGGTAGAAAGATGCCATGGCCATGCCCCTGATGATGAATTCCGGGAGACAGTCCGTGACCTGGGCTATCAGGGGGATGTCATGAACCTCATCGTAGTCAGCAATCCTGTTGTGATGTTTAATTGTTGAAATTAAAAAGGACATTGTTTTGGTTTACATATTTACAAATGACACGTTCAGAGATTGTCCTTGTGCCCAAAGGGATTTCCTTATTTCTCCCCGTTTGAGGACTAAGTTGTTTGTTATATGGTGAAGGGTAAATATAACAGTTAAAAACCAGGAGAAGACGAACTACCAGAGTGGTTACGTCACAGCTTCTCTGTGGTAATACTTGTCAGGCTTAATAACCACTAGAAAACAAAAAGGTTTCTTTTTTTTCTTGTCATATTAATATTTTAAGCTTAATATCACTTTGCAGATTTAAACAATGGGGAGAAAAGCATTTTCTATTTCTTTGGATCATTTATTCAAACATTGACCTGAAATTTGCACTTAAGTCACATAGGATCAGAAAACACATTAAATAACTAACACGTCCATCTTTGTTAAAAAATGGGCGATACAAAGAAGTCCTCCTTTATCACCCCCACACAAGTATGGAGAGCTGTATGAGAATGAGATCTACCCGTAATATTATGGGGAACAGGAATGTGCATAATAATGGGAAGTCTGAAAGATCTTAAGAACTGTTTAAAGTCTTGGTGTTCACCAGATGGCTACTTGGAGATTTGGGTCTTTGGGGAATCACACTTTTAAGTGGCCATGACATTGGGGGACGGAGGGTGGAACCAGGCTCTTCCATCCTACATTGTAGACGGCTGCGCCACCCTGGGCTAGCGAAGAAGAGGGGGGCCAGGAGGCGGCTCCGTCATGCATTATTGGGAGGGAAACACACTAGCATGGCCTTAGAGCCTCTCAAGAGGACATCCACATTTGTTTTTCCTGGTATGTTGCTTTTGTAAGTTATGAGCAAATAAATGTAGGAAAGTACATGGGCTCAGAGAAGAGAAATCTCCATATATTTTATAAGATGTTAATGTTCATGTCTTTTAACCATTATGCTCATTTTACAATCTTTATCAAGCTGTCTTGCAATTGTGCAGTTATAGAACATGTGGCTGAAGAGTCTAGGAAGAAATTAAAACATTTAATAAGCATTTCTGATATGCTAAACTATGTTAAGTACTTTATTTTTTTTTTAAAGATTTTATTTATTTATTTGGCAGAGAGAGAGACACAGCGAGAGAGGGAACACAAGCAGGGGGAGTGGGAGAGGGAGAAGCAGGCTTCCCGCCGAGCAGGGAGCCCGATGTGGAGCTCGATCCCAGGACCCTGGGATCATGACCTGAGCCGAAGGCAGATGCTTAATGACTGAGCCACCCAGGCGCCCCGTTAAGTACTTTATATACACTATTTTTATAATGCTATGGAAGCATGTTGTTCTTTATGAAAAAGGAAATCGATGCCCCAAAAAGTTAAACTTGATTAAGATCACTCAGCTGGCATATAGAGCAAATAGAAATCCTGAACTGATGGCATAGAAATACACTATTCAATATGGTAGCCACTAGCTACAAATGGCTACTTAAATTAATTAAAATCCAATGAAACATAACAGTTGGAGCCTCAGTGGCACGAGCCTCATTCCCAGTGCTCAGTAGCCATCCTTTTCAGTATTGCAGCAAGTTCTATCGAACAGACCTGGCATAGAACATCTAGTAGGAGGTGTTGTAAATACTTCCATCCGGCTTATTTACCTTTTGGAAAATGTAACACACTTAGTAAAAAATTTCATCTTATAGTAATACTCCACGAGATTCCCTTGAGCATAGACATTTCCACGTTCTGCTGCTTCCCGTAAGCACTGCAAGGCGGCTTCAGTATCCTGGCGGATGCCTTGTCCATAAAAATACATTAGTCCAAGTGCACCCTGGGACTCCAGATTTCCATTGCCACATGCTTCCGAGTGCCAATAAAATGCCTAAGAAAAAACACAATTTCATCTTATTTATTATTCACCAGGCAGAATTATAAGGGAATACTGGAAAGAAAAAAAATCTCTCATTACAAGATAGTACTATTAATTAATTAATCTCTAGGAAATAGTTCTAGCACCTTGAGTGTATTTCAGGTTAGCACCAATTTCACATACCTAGAAGAGAGTGCTAGGGTGAGCCCACCTGTTTTCTACCTACAATGTAGGTTAGGTCACAGTCTAGACAGTTCAGCTGTCTCAGGATCCAAGATTTTTACATTTTTCCAGAGGAAGGATCGGGAGGGTGGGAAGTAGGAAGTAAGTGTCTGCTAGGCTTTGAGACACACCAGCAATGAGGCATACCCGGGAGAGGAGAGCTGCTGATGCTGAGGGACAGTCAGCTCCAGGGGGATCTCAGAGATGGCGCCAATCGAGATCAGAGGCCACCAGGTTAAAAACTGCATGTGGTCACAAGCACATTTGCTCAATATGCAACTACAATGAACTTGAATTAGTTCAAAAAATTATTTCCAAGTGGCTGCTCAGTTATCCAAAGAGGGTCTTGGTTGCTATGTGTTTCTTGTAAGTTTAATGCCTCCTACAAGTAGGACTTCGCTCTACATTTCCTTCTCCCTATTGGATTTCTTGGAAAATGCCTCAGTCATTGATGATTAAAGAGATTATATTTCTGTAAAAATCCTAAATGGATTTAATTTGTTACTATGTTTGTGTGTGTGTGTGTGTGTGTGTGTTGTGTGTGTATTTTACTTATTAGGCATCGTTACGTTCTCAGAACAAATTAATTTTAATTTATTCACATGTAAAAGGATTTGGGCTATATTTCAGGACTCTCAGTTTTCATGGTATAATAATATTTTGTATGTGTGGCTTTTTATAGCATTCAAAATGCTCTCAACATCTGTGGACTCCTTTGGTAGAGGTGGAGACGAATAAAGCTTTTAGGAGCTTTGAGATCCTAAAATGTGAACTTCCTTTACATTTTAAAGAATTATAAGAGATCTTTAAAACTAAATACTCATTCTTCACCACCCTCCATTCAAAAAAGAAATAGTGAAATATTAATCTACATGTGGTGCTAACATTAAAAACAGATCAGTGTTACCTTTTCTAAGTCTTTAGGCTCTTTTGTTGAATAATACAATCCTAGGATACTTTGAGCCTTCACACTAGCTTTTGGATTTCCATTGTCTGCAGCAAAAAGCCACAGTCTAAAAAAGAAAGGCAAGGCAAGTTATTCTTTGTGTCAGCATTTGATTTAAAAAAAATCTTGTTCTCAGGTAACACTACCTTTCAGCTTCCTCATCTGATCGTTTGACGCCTTTCCCTTCATAATAAGCTCTTCCAAGGTTGTAGGCAGCTGCAAATTTTAAGTGTCTTGCTTTGGGACATGGAGAATCAACAATTTTCTTCATGTATTCCACTCCTTTTTCCTTCCACAAAGGAAAAGAACAAACAAAAAACCCTAGTTTTTAGTTTTACCCAAACTAAATTCTTTCTCCCAATAATATTTTAAAGTGTTCACCCTCTGACATGATGTTTGATGTCAGGACTTTGTGCCCAGACAGGATGGTTGTGCTTTAGTCTGCAGAGCTGGAAAGGAAGGGGGTGGGGGGGATACATCTCCTGAGGAGGCATTCCCAGAGCTCCAGGATATAAGGCGTTTCCCTCATTTTATAGCTTCCAGAGTTGCATTATGTTTCAATATGGTTTCTTTTCTTCTCTCCTCCCTCTGACCTTATAGCCCTTATTCTGCATGGGCATAGTTTTTAGAACTTATCAAAATATTTGAATAGCTGTAACTTCTTCCACATTTATAATTAGAGTACATTTGTGAGCTGCAAACACTGTTTTCTCTCTTCGAGCACACCAAGTATGCTCAGTGATAATTTATACCCAATATGCTAATCTTCATAGGACATCTGCATAGTCACAAAGAGCACACAGAAGACATTGCCCCCTCCAAAAAATCCATCAGACACAAACTTTCAGACATCACTCCAAAGAAGAAAACGTTTGACCATCAAACATTTTCTATATACTACATTCTAGCTTTTATCCTTCACTGCTCTCTCCCAAGTTCTGTTGCTGGCCGAACACCACAATAATAGAAGATAAAGGTGTTTGCCTTCTACTGAGTCCCAATTTATAAAGATTTATTTTTGTGAATGTGTGACATGGGTATCTGCCTTTTTTCCCCAAACCTAAGAGGGAGCTTACTGGTAGTCAAGTGATGTGATTGTGTAAATCCTTCCACAGATAGCAATGTCTAAATCTGGAGCAAACATTAAAAAATAACCAACTTTTTAAAGTAGGTTCCCAAAAAAACCCCAACTTTTTAAAGACACTGGAAGTTTACCAGACCACACACAAGTTGGAGGAGAGATTCCTCTTAAAAACTGCAAATGGAAGGGATCCATGAAGTTCAGTGAACCCCAGGCTGGATAAACAAAGTAGCTTTCAGGCATATATCATAGTCAAACTGCTGAAAGCCAAAGAAATCTTGCAAGCAGCCAGAGAAAAATGACACATCATATACAGAGAACAACTATATAATTAGTGCATCTTTTCTGACTACAAAAGAATGAAACTAGAAATAAATCACAAGAAAAAAAGGGGGGAACACATGGAGGTTAAACAACATGATACTGAAAAACCATGGGTCAACAAAGCAAAGAAGAAATCAACAAAAGATGTGGAGACAAATGAAAATGAAAACACAACATTCCCAAATATTGGGATGCAGCAAAGGCAGTTCTAAGAGGAAAATATGTAACAATGCAGGCCTACCTCAAGAAACAAGAAAAAGCTCAAATAAACGATCTAACCTTACACCTAAAGGAACTAGAAAAAGAAGAACAAAGCCCAAGGTATGTAGAAGGAAGGAAATAATTAAGATCAGAGCAGAAATAAATGATGGACTGAGAAAAATGTCAATGAAACCAAGAGCTAGCTCTTTGAAAAGATAAACATATGGCAACAAATTGAACAACCTTGAAGAAATGGATTAATTCCTAGAAACATACAATCTTCTGAAACTGAATCAAGAAGAAATAAAAAATCTGAACAGATGGATTACTAGTAATGAAATTTAATCAGTAATCAACACTAACAAAAAAGTCCAGGAACAGATGGCTTTACAGGTAAATTCTACCGAACATTTAAAGAAGAGTTAACACCTATTCTCTTCAAACTATTCCAAAAAATAGAAGAGGAAGGAAAGGTTCCATATACATCTATGAAGCTAGCATTAACCTGATACCAAAACCAGACAAAGACACCACAAAAAAAGAAAACTGCAGGCTAATATTCCTGATGAACATAGATGCAAAAATCCTCAACAAAATATTAGCAAACGGAATCCACCAATACATCAAATCAAGTGGGATTTATTCCAGGGATGGTTCAATATTCACAAATCAATGTAATACACCACATCAACAAAACAAGAGATACAAATCATATGATCATCTCAATAGATGCAGAAAAAGCATCTGATAAAATTCAAAATCCATTCATGATAAAAACTCTCAACAAAGTAGGTTTAGAGGAAGCATACCTCACCACAATAAAGGCCGTATATGAAAAACCCACAGCTAACATCTTACTCGCTGGTGAAAAACTGAGAACTTTTCCCCTAAGATCGGGAACAAGACAAGGATGTCCACTGTCACCACTTTTATTCAACATAATACTGGAAGTCCTAGCCACAGCAATCAGACAAGAAAAAGAAATATTCATTTCGTAAATAAGTTAAACTGTCACTATTTACAGATGACATGATACTATATGTAGAAAATCCTAAAGACTCCACAGAAAACTACTGGAAGTAATAAATGAAGTCAGTAAAGTTGCAGGATATAAAATTAATACTCAGAAATTAGTAGTATGTCTATACACTAACAACAAAACAGCAGAGAAATTAAGAAACTCCATTTACATGGGGTGCCTGGGTGGCTCAGTAGGTTAAGGTCATGATCCCAGGGTCTCTGCTCAGCGAGGAGTCTGCTCCTCCCTCTCCCTCTGCCCCTTATGCTTATGATGTCTCTTATGTGCTCTTTCTCTCTTTCAAATAAATAAATCTTAAAAAAAAACAAACCCAAAAGACTAGTTCAGTTAGTATACTGAAGTGTGCAGAGATGGCTGAGGAAGTCGGGTCCAGGCTACCGAAGGAGGTTTCCTAACGTTGCTCATGTTGTTACCTCCATTGGAATGCCATTCCTGACCTTATATGCTGTTCTTGTCTCCTGAGTCAGCCCATGTCAGCTGTTCTGTGAAAACTCCCCCGCGCCCCCCTCCCCATTTGTGCCCAGTACGCGTGTCTGTCTCAGTCCAGTACTCACAACAGCACTCATAGTTGTTCTCAGACTATGCGTTCCTTCTCATACTTATCTTTGCTTCCCCAGCATCTCAGACTGTTCCTGCCTCCTAAATGTTTGTGGAACAAAAGAGTGAGTGAATAATACAATGAATCCAACTAAACCAGAGCTGCATAAGTCACAGGAGTAAGCACGTACCTTGGGGATGGTAAGGGTAGGTGCTCATAGCGCAAAAAATAGAGACATATTTTTTTCGCTGCTTTTGTGTCCTTTAGGCCAATTCCAATGATGACAG
Source organism: Phoca vitulina (assembly GCF_004348235.1). Lineage (NCBI taxonomy): Eukaryota > Metazoa > Chordata > Mammalia > Carnivora > Phocidae > Phoca > Phoca vitulina. The sequence goes on along the minus strand of NW_022589718.1, from coordinate 24,847,619 downwards.
TGACCCCAGTGAATGGTACCAGTGCACAAAGAAACTCCGCTGCCTTAAGTAGTAGGATCTGTGTGTGTTTTGAGCATCGGATTTGTAGGTGAACTAGATGTGGACTCAAAGGGACCAGGAGATGCTTACTAAACATCAAGGGAGAGATAGGCAGTTGGCAGTATGGATCTCAGCATGAGGTTCTGGGGTGAAGACAATTTGGAAGTCTTTTAAAAGTATAGGTAATGTTAGCCGTGGGGCTGGATGAGCTGAGAGAGTAAAGGGGGGCAGCAGGGGCCTAGGTTCTGACACACTTCAACATGTAGAAGAGAAGCACCTAGCAAAGGACAGAGGGGCAGCTATGAAGAGGTGAACAGGGAAAATTATATTCCAAACATAGAAGATTGGTGCGCCTGGGTGGCTCAGCCAGTTAAGCGTCTGCCTTCGGCTCAGGTCATGATCCCAGGGTCCTAGGAACAAGCGCCGCATTGGGCTCCCTCCCTGCTCCACGGGAAGCCTGCTTCTCCCTCTGCCTGCCACTCCCCCAGCTTGTGCTCTGTCTCTCTCTCTGTCAAATAAATAAAATCTTAAAAAACAACAACAAAAACCCCAAACAATAGAAGCTGATGGAAAGAGGCTTATAAAGCATGGGAGAGAATCTTAGACACCGAGAGGAAGATGTTTCAAGAAGGGTATGGTCAACTGTGTTCAATTCACGGTAAGGGCAATGTAGTCCTGCATTCTACATGTTATTATGCTTTTAACAGGCTAAGCTATAAATAGGTTAAAATAAAATACCTTGTATTTAATGGAAATATTCATTTTTTCATCATTTATTTCATATGCTATGATTATAAAAGAGTACAAATTAAGAATTTCAGGAATTAAAGTGTAGTCCCCATTGTTAACTTAATACAACATAAAGTCAGGAAGGAAGACACTGGATGCTAGTGCCTTCTGTTACTTTACATGTTGTTCAATCTCGTTGACAACCTGTGAGTTAGGTGAATGGGTTTTATTTTGTATGCTGCCTCCAGTGGATTGAATTGGTAATGTCACCTTAAAGCTGTATATTGATTAAAATTCTGCTATGTCTGGATACAGCTAGAAAGGGGGCCGTGATCAATTATCCAGGATGGCCATGGCCAGGGGTGCAGGGAAATGGCAGATGTATCTCTAACTTAGGCTTATTTATCCTCATTTTACAAATGAGGAAACTAGAGCCCAGAAATAATTTCCCCAAGATCATACTGCTTGTAAGCAGTGAAGATTTGAAAGCCTACGACTTTTCACAAATTGTTAATAGACCATTATGGAAAGAGCAGCTTTGCTAGTGAACACAGAGAAACAAACTTCTGAACATCTTTGAAAAATTTAAAAGTAAATTCCCAATTCTTATTTGATAGTGTGTGAAATTTCCTTGTAAGATGAGACCAAAAAAAATAAATAAATAAAAAATAAAGCCCCTAAAGAATAGAAAAAATTGTAATACTGATCTCCAAACCTCATAGCTTAGTTTATTCTTTCTTTTATCTTCAAACATGCACAGATAAATGAGGCCTAGAAATATTAATTATTATATTATTATATAAATATTAATTATGCAGGTATTAAAATGATAGTATAGATTATATTTATTGACAAGGAGAAGGACATTCAAAATACATTGTTAGGTGAAAAAGGATATTAAAAAACATTATAGTATGGTCCTACATTGAAAAAATGTATACATACACATATATACATACACACACATATATATATATACAGATATATATATAATTTGCATGGAGCAGTACATGGAAGAATATACTTTAAAATAATAACCAGGTTTATATTTGATAGCAGAATTTGGTGATCCTATTTTTGCTTATTTTCTAACTTTTTTCCATGTTCATGTAGCTTTGGAATAATTTTTTTTTTATTATGTTAGTCACCATATATTACATCATCAGTTTTTGCTGTAGTGTTCCATGATTCATTGTTTGCGTATAACACCCAGTGCTCCATTCAGTACGTGCCCCCTTTAATACCCATCACCAGGCTCACCCATCCCCCCCTCCCCTCTTTGGAATAATTTTTAAAAATAAAGGAAAACATTTTAAAACAAAAGTGTTATTGACAGTCAATGGTAGCAAGGAGGTGGCAAAAAGAAATTTTGTTTTTCACATAAATGTAAAAATGACTACTGCTATCCTTTAAACGCTAAAAGGACAGATACTATTAAAATATAAGTATAGAAATATATTATTAAAATATAAATAATTTTAATTCTATCAAATAATCCATTAACAATGAGATCTTAAACACTGTGAACAAAACAGTAACTTACAGCGTCTGTAGGTGTCCCCAGCCCGTCATAATACATTACTCCTAGCTGGTAAGTTGCTTGATGGTCTTTTTCCTTGATTTCTTCAAACTGTTCTAATGCTTCTTCATACCATCCCTAAAAGCTCCCAGGAAATATTGAATTATTTTTATTATTACCTCAAAGTAATCCCAAATACTTAATTCCCACCTAAATCTAGCTAGGAGCACCAAATATAACAAAAGACAACAAATTTATGGAATTTGCAAGTATGGCATTGACAACAGTCAACATACTATAAAATCAATAAAATAGACCTGAATATGGCAACTGAAGGAAGTGACCAGGAAAAATATGGGCGAGACTCTCTTTTGCTTTCACTCGTACTTTTGGATATTGCCAAACTTCTCCTAAAATGATAGCCCAGCCTTCTGCTCAATCCATCCTGCTATATCCCCCAGCCACTCCTGGAGTTTGAGAAACTTCAGAGTTGGGGCCAGAGCATCAGAGAAAATGTGGACATCAGGATATCCATTATTATTAAATATCCACTATTATGATGGCTCGTGTCCTCCAGGGTTGCAGTTCTCCAGCTAGGGAGAAGACATGGAAAAACAAATGTGATTCTCTAAAATTATCTTTCTCCCCTACTTCCTATAGAAACCTACATATTTTAAGGCTCCTTAGCAGTTCTATGATCTGATGCTAAGGTGTGAAGGACTAATGGGGCTTATATCTTAATCCACCAGGGAAAATGCCTTGCACTGAAGACTGAATCCTTTGTGATCGTGGAAAGAAAGTCTGTTATTGAGCTGGAAGGTTATTACTTAGGAAGAGCAGACCAGAGAAAAACAACTTCTGGAAGACACAAAAGCACCTGAATTCCTTTTTTCATAAACTATAATGAATCAACAAATTGATAAAACTAATAAAAACTGCACCAAAATACTAAGAAATATTAATTTTAAAGAACACATAATAATGAGTTAATGACCTAGCTGTTAAGACTCATTCTCCTTTCTGGCTAATGTTTGGCTAGATGTGAGAGAGCTGGAAAAGTTAGAATACGCTCTAGGAAGGAAGAGAAAGGAGGTCCTGTTAGTTTTCATGATTTTCAATACAATCTACATGCTGGAAAATCTCAAATACATACTTTCAACCCAGACTTCTCTTTAGAGATCTAGACTCTTAATGGCTAAGTTTCTACTTTGAAACCTGTCTACTTGGATGACTAATGGACATCCGAAACACAATATGTATAAAACCTGAACTATTGATTGTCCTCTCAAAATTCACCCTCCCCACTCCTCTATTTTTCAGCCCATGATGCTCTTATTTGTGTCTCCAAAATAAATCCAGGACCAGCTTCCACTGCTGCCACTCTGATCAATACCAGCAAGCATCCTCTCTTGCCTAAAGTAGTATGATTTCTCCCCTAAACTGGTCTTGGTTCCATGCTTGCCTTCTAATCTGTTCATCACGGACTCAAAACCCTTGAATATCTTCTTACTACAATTTAAACAAAGCTCATCTAAAGCCATTCTCTGCCTTGCTTATTACCACATTAGTCTCAATTCCTAGAGCTCACAGAGCTCCCCCTCATCTCTGAAACATTGCATTTTCTCCCCTCTGCCTGGAATGCACTTGCACCGGGCTGTGTGCCCTGCTCGTTGCCTTTTCTTCAAATTAGTTTCAACCACAGGTCTTTCCACCCTCTCCCTAAGTTATTCTCTATCATGGTACCCAGTTAATGGCTCTCATAGTACTCCTCCTTATTTGTAATGATGTATTCATTTATTTCCTTTCCCCTAGCAGACTGTAAGTTTCATGAAATGGGAACCATTCTGGTCCCCTTGTCACGATAGAGTCTGAGCTTAGCATGATAATAGTAAACACCTATAAAACACTTATTAGGTGCCAGGCCCTGTTAGTAATATTTCTACAATGAATACCTCCTCACAGTAGCTCTAGGAAACACACATTATCACCCCCCTTTTACAGATGAAGAAACTGAAACTCTTAAGAGTTGAAGTCTTTGTGTCCAAGGCTACACAGTTAACAAGTAGTAAGAATCATACCTGACCTGATGCCCAAAGCTGAGAGATCATTCTCTTAACCTATGCTAGCCTCATGGTGACAGGTGCATGATGAGTCCTCAACAAATATTTGTTGCCAGAAGAAATGATGGCACCATCAGATTTAAGAGTAAGTGGGATATAGGTTAATAGCTGCCCAAATAGTCAGTGAGTGGTGAAGGGATTGGGGACAGTTGGTCCATTTTCACATCTCCCCGTGGGGGTCAATGAAGGACTGCTGCTATATATATTCTATGCTTTGCACAGTTTCTCCTACATCTGCCCCTCAGGATGCCTCAGCATAATGTGGAGAAAGAGGGAAGTTCCCTCCTACCTCTAGAGAGGAACATATAAAGCCTCTAAGTACTAGGTAAGAATCAGGGTCTTTAGTTGTTATTCATATGAAAAAATTTTTATAAATGATATTATTTGGGGCAAAAATATAAAAATTATATATATATATAAGTGTATATTATATTTTTAATTTCTAGTATGAGAATGGATTATATACCAGAATGACTCCTATAAATGACTCATTAGAACGACTTTTATGAGGAAGGTCAAATATCTCCTTAATCTTGTACTTAAAGCCACAACCAAAGCCTAGGGAATTTACCAGAATTCCCTCTGCATAACAATGTAAGAAACTCTATGGGAAATTTTGCTATGAGGATCCAACAACAGCATTATATGATATGAAAAACAGGAAAAATGAAATAAGATAAAAACAGAGAGGGAGGCAAACCGAGACTCTTAACTCTAGGGAACAAATTGAGGGTTACTGGAGGGGAAGGGGGTAATTGAGTGATGGGCATTAAGGAGGGCACTTGATGTAATGAGTATTGGGTGTTCTATGCAACTGATGAATCACTAAATTGTACCCCTGAAACTAATAATACACTATATGTTAATTAAACTGAATTTAAATAAATTTTTTAAAAAGAAAACAAGCAGGAAATGATACCTCTTCAAAATATAGTTGGCCTCGGAGGAAATATGCCATAGCATCCCCTCTTCTTATTCTTTCCTTCAAGAGCTGCAATGCCTTATCCACCAAATTCGCATGGCTGTAACGATCTGGTTTTTAAAAGGTAAAGAATTCCATCTTTATTCATACGATACGAATTTCCTCTCTTGAAGTCATGAATTATATAGAACTCATCTGGCTCTGTTTATACTAGTTTCCTTCCTAGTTCTCATTCATAAAACTGGCCTTCTTAGCTCAAGGGAAAAACATGATCACTGCACCTAACACCGTGCCTTGTATAATCATAAAATATGTGTTGATTGGTTCCCAAACCAACCCTGTTTACTACGAGGCAGGAGCTCTAGCAATGCAGTCTGTGTGTAGTTCTTTACGCAAAGCTACCCTGTGGATTAGTGAAATTCTTAATTTGAGCTTTAATTAGAACTACTCCAACCAAATGAGCTAGTAACCATTCCCAATTTAGTATTAGTAAGTCTATAGAAACAAAAGGGTAGCTTTAAATGCCACTTTGAAGTAAAGTATGGCATTGTTTTCTTTAATAGAAATGACATCTGGCTTCTCTTTTCCAGAAGGGTGTCCTAAAGTCCTAAGAGTAAAACCAGGATTGGAATCTAATTATGAGACTTCTCCACTGATGATTTGCTACCAGACGAGCAGCAATTTCTCAGATTCTTACAGGAAAGCTAAAAAGGACTGTAAAGTTAACCACTTCCTCGACAGCAGTTCAGACTCCTATTTCTTGTCTTTTTTTCTCTGGTGTACAGAATTGACTTTTAGTGAGAATATTATCAGAATTTGTACCAGTCTTTTCCTTCCTCCATTGGAACAATTTTGGGTTCTTAGCACCATACTGGAATAGAGAGGCATAAAAGGGGTTCTTGGGCAACTTCTCACTGGTCAACTTCATCCTGTTTCCACAATGTGTATTCTGTAAACATGAATAAAAAACAAGATAGTAGAAATGTCTTCCTCCAGAAAAAATGCAAAAAGACTCCATTATCCCTTGGCACTCGTTATAAAAATCAACCTCCCCGCATTTGCCTAGGGATAGGGCAGCAAACTACCAGCTCCGGGATGTGCACATTCTTTCTGAGGAAACAGGGCCATCCGTAGCTACGAGAGGCACAGCATCCTCCGTGTCTGCTTCCACAGCATGGGATGAATGATGAGAGCCATTTGCAAGTCCTCTCTGGCTGTGAGTTCACATCTGCAGTGGCTTATGTCACCTACCATACCTGCCACTAGCAGGAATTGGGGACCCTGCCCATAGAGTTCTTGTGCACTGGTACTTTGCCTTGTAACTGAAGCTCATGACACTCATTCATTTCAAATTAAAACATCTGTCTCTTTTACCTGGGAATACACTTTATTTTAGTTGTGTTGTTCAGTTTTATCTTCCCGTCTGTATTGTTTTGCCATGTTATAAGATGGATCACAGTTGAATGGAAAATCAAAGCCTTCATATAAAATGTAGAGGCCACCGCATTTGGGATGAAGGAGTCCAGGGTGGCCCAGGCTGAGGGTAGTGAGACAGCAAACTCAGTTGTTGCTATGCTTGTTTGTTTACTCCTTGGCATTCTACTGTTACAGCTGACTTTAACCAATCAGGAACAAGCTTCCAGTAAAGGTTCCTGATTGGTGGTGAAGAGAAGAACTCAGGAGTTCTTCAGTGTGATTGGAAAGCTGCATTTATACTATTATGTGAAACTATTTTGGACAATAAATTGCTTCATTAAGAAGAATGAAGTGCAGACAAGGGAAATAATTCAGTATATCAGGGAGAGAAAAAAGAAAAACAAACCACTGCAGTATCTTTGTCATTTTGGAAGAACCATTTAATCTGCTAAAAAGTCAACTTCCTCATCTCTAGTTTGGACTATAAGTAGTTTGAACTAGAGGATTTCCAAATGTCTGTTGCTAGATATATAAAATTTTTTGATTTTATGATTCCCAAAACCTTTTGTTTGTATTAGTGAATGTAAAATTTAGTTTCCAATGAGCTTTGGGGTGAAGCAATAATAGGGAAAGTATTTAGAAGCAAACCAATTCAAATAGGATGATATGGATAGCATTATCAATTTACTGAGAAACTGGTTATAGAAGTTTTTATTATACTGAAGACATCAACCTGTGTGCTATTTTATCCAAAAAGGCTAAGAAAAAACTTGGCATATTCAAGAAGGTCACTGGAAATGAAGCAAGTCAAGAAACACTACCCTACCTTCTTTGAATTCATGTTGCTCTCTGTGGTTACAATACTGCACATAGTTTTTGTTGTTGAAGTTTAAAAGAAGCGTTGGAGAGGGTCTAGAAAACATAAGCAAAGGTTGATTGAGCTCTTACTTAAATGCCAGGTTTGTTCTAGGTGCTTCACAGGCAGTAACTCCTACAAAACTATGAGATAGGAGCTATTATGAGGCCCTTTTAACCTATAAGGACACTGAGGAGGTTAAGTAACTTGCCCAAGGTCACAGGGCTAGGAAGTGGGACAATTGGGACACCCCAGCACCATTGCACCTCATCATTATTCTATACTGTTCTCCAAAAACTGAGACTAATATGATTTTTCTAAATGGCAGGACTCCTGTAAGAGAATACACCCAAATCTAGAACTTTTTAATTTTAGAAAACGAGATATGAGAAGATTTTAAAAAGGAAAGTTTGAGTTTATTTCTGTCAAATCTTGGGATTAGATATAAAATCATCATTTGAAACTTGACAACTGTTTGCATCACATGCTGTGAATTTTAAAAATTCTCTAATAAAAATTGTAGACATTAAATGATGATACAGAATCTGAAGGAAATCCATAATTTTAAAGGGAAGTGTCGGTGTAGTGGATGTTGATGGTGCCCTTCCCTGATCCTCTTTACTAGCCCCATCTCCAGCTGCTGTGAGTGTTAATTGAAAATGACTCACATCTGTTCCTTCTTTCTTTGTCCCCTGCCAAACATGAGTCCCCTCAGTCCTGGACACTTTGCTCCCTCCTTCTTAGAGACTGGTCACTGGCGTGAGCACTTGCAAGGACAGTTCCTATTGAGAGACACAATTTACCATGAGTCTTGAGCATTCTGGCACATTCTTGCTGGGTATGTCAAGAACACAGGCCATGACTGCTTTTTACATGGGCCATTTCTCAGGGTTATGTTTGCAGTGAGTATCCTTGAGGGATAGGGTAATATCTCCCCGCAGATAAAGAACAGGCTTGTTTTTTTTAAAAAGTACTAAATCCTGCCCCCTCCTCCAATGCTTAGTTCTGTTCTCTTACAATGAAGCCTACTGAGTATACGGGCATCCACCATGGGTCCTTATTATGACCTCCTGGGAATTAGGGGTTGAGAGAACCAGTTTCAGGATCACGCTGACACACTGGCTATTGCTTTTGCTAAGAGTGAGAAAGTCATTTATCTCTGACCCAGGAGTCTTGTGTGTTCTGCCAACATCTATGAAACAGGCTAGCTTCTTAGTTGTAAGTAGGGTAAAACCTCAGGCCCTGCACAATTCTTGGTACCCCTTTGCCTCAAGGTGAGATGAACTCAGCAATGTGATATGTTCTCTGTGAGATCAGAATGAAGCTAGTTGCCATCTGAGCCCACATTCCTACTTAGCATTCCCTCCTTGCCAGATTGTGCTTCTTTCACTTCCTTTCTCCTGAGAGTACCACCACCCCCACCCCCAGTGCATCACTTGAATAAAAATCCCTGGCTCAGACTATGCTTCTAGGGAACCTGACCTAGTGCAATAGAGATGTATGGAGGAAGAGGTACTTTATTCCTATTTTTCTAAAGTTGTCATAATAAAGGATAACTTTCCTTCCAATAAAATGTTAGACACAGTATACTGGGGAGAGTATGTACAGTATAGGATATGAATTTTTTGATAAATACTACATCATTGGTAAGAGGACTAAAATTAGCCTAATGATGAATAGCCTTATTGAAAATGCTGGATGACGGGAAGGATAGAATGATCTGAGAGTAGGGGAAGTCTATAGAGGCAGAGATGGAAGTTATAGCTGCTTCTCTAACAGCAGAGTTGCGCAGATAGAATTGCAGGACGAGATGAAGCTAAATGGGCATTTCTTTAAGATTCAGGCAGGCTGGGACTCCTCTATGGTTATGCCATAGCAGGGATTCGAATCAGAATGAAAATAAATATAAATGATAAACTTGAAAAACCAGGGGAAAGAGACAAGTGTTTAGAACAGACTAGATTGTAGTACTACAAGTGAGAAATCATTACGTAAGGCTTAATTATAATGCCGAAAGACTTCTATTAAATTTTTAAAAACTGAAAAATTAAAAACTAAAAAACTGAATAGATACAAAATAACTTTTAGATATATGTGTAAAGAATGGAGAAAAACAATATGATTAACATCCATTGCCTGCCATTTAATGTTTAAAAGGTACATTACCTTTAAGTCTCCTGTAGGTTCCTCATTTAGTCTTCCTCCTCCCCCCTCCCTTTCAGCTGCCCTACCCAAACACTCCCTATTCTCCCCGTAAGCTCCTTTTTCATGTTTCTTAGCTATTCATGTTTTCTCTTAAGTATCTGCCTTTGTGACATTTGTCTTGTTGAGTTGTAGTCCTTCATATGTCAGGCGTGTCTCTTTTAAATAGGCTTCATTTAGATTTGTTGATTCTTTTTTATACCCAGGCTGATAATCTTTGATTATTACTGGTACATTTAGTTGTTTTACATTTATTTTAATCACTATTGAATTGGAATTATTTTGTACTTTCAGTCCATTTGCTTTATTCATGCTACTTTTTCTCTTTTATTGCCTGCTGTTGGATTTATTGAATTGACTAGGTATTTATTTTGCTTTGGGAATGTTGAACTTCCTGAGTCGTGGGTTGGTGTCTTGCTGCTGTAACAAATTACCATGAACTTTGTGGCTTAAAACAACAAAAATTTAGTCTTTCATAGTTCTGGAGGCTAGAAGTCCAAAATCAAGGTGTTGTCAGAGCCAAGGTCCCTCTGGTTCTAGGGAGGAAACCATCCCAGATTTCTTTCCTAGCTTCTGGTGGTTGCGGGCAATCTTTGGGGATCCTAGGCTTGTAGGCTGTGTCACTCCAATCTCGGTCTCTGTCTTCACATGGCCTTCTTTATGCGTATCCTCTATCCCTGTGTGTCCTCTGCTTATAAGGACACCAGCCCCTGGATTTGGGGCCCACCCTAATCCAGTATGACCTCAACTTCACCTGATTTTTTGTAAAGATCTTATTTTCAAATAAGGTTACATTCATAGGAATCAGGTTTTAGGACTTTGAACATATCTTTTTGGAGAACACAGTTCAGCCCACTACATTTTCAAATATGGCTTCTGCCCCATTCTATCCCTCTTCTCTTTCGGGCATTCCAATTAGACCTTCCTCCTGTGTCTCTTATTCTGTTTTTCACATTTCCCATCTGTTTATCTCTTTTTGCCACATTCTAAGTAATTTCTTCAGCACTCTCTCCCATTTTATTAATCCTTTCTTTAGCCATGTCTGGTCTGCTGTTAATATCTAGAATTTTAATATTAAATATTTAAAAACTTTTTATTGAAGTGAATATAAATACAGAAATGTATACGTAAGTTTACAGCTTGATGAATTTTCACTCAGAACAAGAAAGAGAAAATTACCAGCACCCCAGAAGCCTCCCTAGTACTCCCTTCTAGTTACTACATAAACCTACATGTAAATACAATATTGCATAAGTGATTTTTGCATGCCTTTGTATACCATATGAATGGAATCAGGCACTCTGTATTATTTTGTGTCTGGCTTCTCTTGTTCAACATTGTTTGAGGATTCATCCATTTTGTTGTGTTGGTTGTAGCTTTCTACTTCTTGTTGCTGTATAGTATTACATTGTGTGAATATACCATAATCTATCTCTTGTAATTGATGGACATTTGGGTAGTTTCTGTCTTGGACTTTTGAGAACAGTTCTGCTATGAACATTCTTGTACCTGTTTTTTCCCTAAACATTTATATGCATTTCTCTGGGGTATAAACATAGGCGTAGTAATTCCTATGTCGATGGGTATGCACGTTCAGCTTTAGTAGATACTGCCAAAAAGTTTCCAAGTGCTTGTGTACAAATTACTTTTTAAAATTAAGTGCTTGTTTTGAATCTCTGGTAGTTTAGGTAATTTATGGTAAGATTGCTTGGTTCATTTGAGTTTTCAATTGAAATCACCCATTCAGTTAGGCCAATTTATCAGAAGTCCTGGTAGAAAGTTTTTAGTGGTCTTGACTCCGACAAGTATGAGACAGCCTTCAGTTCGGGACTTGTTCACCTTGTATAGCTGAAACTTTGTACCTCTGCCATTATCCCCACTCCAGCCCCTGGTAACTGCCATTCTACTTTCCGCTTCTGTGAGTTTGACTCTTTTAGATCCCTTATGTAAGTGGGATCATGTTATGTTTGTCCTTCTGCATCTGGCTTATTCCACTTAGCATAATGTCCTCCACGTTCATCCATGTTGCACAATTGGCAGGATTTCCTCCTTTTCAAAGACTGAATGATATTCCACTATATGTAAGTACCACATTTTCTTTATTCATCTGTCAATGGACATTTAGTTTGCTTCAATGTCTTGGCTTTTGTGAGTAATGCTGCAGTGAACATGGAAGTGAAAATCTTATTTTGAGATTCTAATTTCAATTCAAAATATTCAGAAGTAGGTTAGCTGGATTATATGGTAGTTCTACTTTTAATTTTCTGAGGAACCTCCATACTGTTTTCCATAGTGGCTGCACCAGCTTACATTCCCACCAACAGTGCACCACAGTTCCCTTTTTTCCACATCCTCACCAACACTTGTTGTCTTTTGTTTTTATGATAAAGACTGTTCTAATGGATATGAGGTTTTCTCATTGTGGTTTTGATTTGTCTTTCCCTGATGATGAGTGATGTTGAATACCTTTTGGCCATATGTATATCTTTTTGAGAAATGTCTATTCAGGTCCTTTGCCCATTTGTATTTATTTATTTTTTTACATTTTAATTCCAGTATAGCTAACATGCAGTGTTATATTAGTTTCAGGTGTAATACAATGATTCAACAATTCTGTACATTCCTCTGTGCTCATCATGATAAGTTGTACTCTTAATTCTCCTTTGCCCATTTTTAAATAGGGTTATTTTTTTTTTTTTTTTTTTGCTATTGAGTTATACAAATTGAAGTCCACTTTTTTTTTGTTTTTTTTTTTTCTTTTCTTGTTTGTGGTTTAGGTGTATTAGCTAAGATAAGAAAACCATTGCCTACGCCAAGGTCACAAAGATTTACCCCTTTGTCTTCTTCTAAAAGTTTTATTGTTTCAGCTATAGGTTTTTGCTCCATTTTGAGTTATTTTGGTATACAATGTGAGGAAGGGGTTCAAATTAAGTCTTTTGCATGTGGATATCCATTTGTCCCAGTACCATTTGTTTAAAAGACTATTATTCCCCCAGCTTCTGTTTATACTTTTAACTAAGTAGTTCTGTTTTGAAGTATGTGTATTAAATCTTTTACAGGCAACTTGGCCTTTAAATTTTGTGTTCTGAACAATCTAGTTATTTTGAAAGGTAGAAACTTATTTAGAGATAGAGTTAGAAATGAATTTCTACTTTAAGTGGAAAATCAAATGTATTAAATTAAGAGCGGAAACTTCTATTGGTATATGGAAAGTAGTTTCCATTTACAACTTCTATTTGTATATTGTCAGTAACAGGTAAAATAGGTAACTATTAAATTTGCAAATATTTTAACAATACAACTAAAATATTAAAAATTATTTTAATTTTGTTTAGGTGAAGGTGGCCTTTATATACTGAAATAGAGGGTATCTGCCATTATGTACATACCTCATCAAGCAAAAAGTGGTTTCATTTCATTTAGGAACTTGGCTTCAGAAATGGTAAAGAACATGGGGGCTATATTTTCCTCATCCTCTTTGTATGATAGAAAATTAGAGAGCATGTTAAGTGGTTAATATCGATAAGTGGGAAAGATTTACTATCCAATATGGTCAGTAAGGTATCAGAAGATCTGGTGTGAGGAGCTTAGGAGAGGAACCAGGCTATTGGGGTTGCAGAGAATAAATGTGAGCCTCAGCCATGCTGGAGGTGTCCCCCATCTCTGATAATGCACAGCCTGGACTCCAACAAGCTGAAGGATACAATTAGAGAAAGAGGGACAAAGTCAGAGAAGGTCTTGTGAAATTGTTCCTGGGCTCACGATGGGGAGGAAAAGAATGAAGTCTTAGATGAAAAACTGCCACAATGGAGGGTGGCTAAGCTCTGCAGTCCTTGGTGAAATTGAGAGTGGAGGCCAAATGCTGGAGGCGCACAGAGCCTTCTGGCAGAAGAACCTCTCTTGCCTGGAGACAGGTGCTACCTGAACATACAAAACAATATCCTCTCGTCAGCTCCCATGTAAATGCAAAGTAGAAAGATCCTAGAATCACACATAGGGCCACTTCAACACCTCACAGATATTATTTAAAAAAATACTCCAACTGGGTCCAAAAAGCCCCTTTGGATTTGGGCAAAATCAGATTCCCTCCTTGGTGAATCTCGGGATCTCTTGCAGCAGGTAGCCCTTAAGTGCCTTTGCTTCCCTCTGTGTTGATCATATACTCAACACGGTATGTACATCTGGGTTGGCCTGCTATTTTATTCATGTAAAAATCTGGATATTTGCAACTCCTAAATAGCAATTCTCACCAAAGTATCCCTCCCTCTTTAAAAAAAAAAAAAATTAGGTAAAAATGTACGTCTTTGGGAATGTGATAAAATTGTCTAAAAATGGTTTGTAAATTTTTTATGGAATAGCAAAAGGTAATTTAAATGTAAAACTGCTGTGAAAATGAGTTTAAGAATGTTAGTGTCTTTTATGGGTTATTCTTGTGTTCCTGGGCAGAAAAGAGTGAGCACAGCTGGCCTGAGGCTGCCATCTTTAGCAGGACATGCTGACAAAGTTGGTCCTCGGTTGGCATTTGGGAACTTGACACTTGAGTTGTCCCCCAAATGACAAGATGAGTCTGCAGTGTTTACGTTTATATAAACAACATGATGATGTATGGCGGATTTGTTTCCTTCTGGAATTCTGTGATTTTAGTAGTTGGTAGGCAGAGGATGCCTACATGCCAGCCTCCAATATAAACGTTGGGTCCTGAGTCTGTAATTGGCTTCTTTAGGCAGAAACATTGCATACATGATCCTGCGGGGCACACTTATTTAAAGTTCTTTTAAAATCGAGGTACAACACTAAAGTTCCTATCATAATAAACAATGTTACTGGTACCCATGAAAATAGAGTTAAATAAGTGTCCTGGGCAAAAATGCAAAGGCCTGGGTTTATTGTTATTGTTCATTGCTGTTGTCTAGTAGTCATTAAAAGAATAATAGTGTTCATATATTAACTGGAAGCATAACCTGTACACATATATGGAAACTTAGGAAAGAATATTATGGGTATTACGGAGATCTCAAAAGACAATATTGAATCAGGCAGTGGACTTCTGTTTTTTTTAAATTTTTTTTCCTCCTTCCAGTTAGGTCTATTTGTTTATTTAAAACAAAAGTGCTTTTTTTTTTTCATGCCCTGAAATGAGGAAAAAAAAAAGTGTGGGAAAAGACAGGATGTCTTTTACTACCAGATAAGAACTGGGTGGAAGAGCCTGGTAGCTTTTTAATTTTTCTCCAATTTACCATGTTTTCTGTGAGCAAATAAACCACTCTAGGAAAGATTGATTTGTTAAAAATCTTCGTAATTACGTGGGATTCACATGCCTCACTTGTCTTGTTTCTGCTGTGTAGAAACCTTTTTTGGCCAGTTAGGGCTACCAGGGTCTTTCCTGAGGGGATTCACTCAACATCCAAAGGTAAATGAAGGCACTTGTTATGATGAGCACTGGGTGTTATATGTAAGTGATGAATCACTAAATTCTACTCCTGAAACCAATACTAAATTACATGTTAGCTAAATGGAATTTAAATAAAAATTTGAAAATTTAATGCATTCTATTCAGCTACTCTCTTTATATTCCTTAAATGAAAGAAATAGGTTGCCCAATAAATGCTTTTACTGCATTTATTGTGGTTGGTCAGTTAAACAAGAATCGATACAGAAATTAAAAAAGAGTATATGATCATACCATATACATTTTAACTTATAACATGTAAATATATGCTACTTTCCAATCTTTTCATCTAGGGTCAGAAGCTATTTCCTTAATAGAGGGTGACTGTGAGAGTTTAGAGTTGTCTTTCTTTCACAAACCATAGGCATATGAATTCCACTTTATGTTTCTTTCAAATGGAGTATGAGTTTAAAAATGCCCATCAAACAGTCTGAATGTAGAGCTATTTCTCATCTTTTACGGTTGATTTATCCTCACCTACTTGGGAAACACTTTTCTTAGAGACTTGATTTTGAAAGCATTGAGTTTAGTTTTCTTAAAAATTATAGCTCTCACTGTTCCTATTTCAGCAGTTATGTAATATGTAATTCATCAGACATTAATCTTTATAGATGTGGAAAAAAATTCAAAGTGATGTGAGCCCAAATAACTGAGCATTCTAGAAACAGCCTGGTGAGATCTCCCAGTGATCAATGCAATGGGCAGTGTGTTTTGCAGAGGAACTGAAGTATATTGGTCAATCAGAACAAAAAAACTAAGTAGTGATTGGTTTTGAAAACTTTGTGAAATTTTTTTGTTCTTTTGATTAAAACTAGCTTTATTCATAAGGTTTTAGGTATCTTCTGTCATTATTCTATTTGGGAAGAGGGTTACTTAAAGGTGAAACTAAATATTTGAATAAACAAAAACTGTAATAGCCATGGTCTTCAGAAAGAAAAAGAATATATAATGGTTTAATTTTAAGTTGCCTCAAGTCCTCTTTTTTAAAATAAACTTTATATTTTAGAAAAATCTGAGATTTACAGAAAACTGCAAAGATAGTACACATAATTGCCCCTATTTCCTCTGTTGTTTTCTTTTTTCATTTGTTTTTGCCAAATACTCCTTAACATTTTTTTATTTGAATATAGTTGATGTTACATTAGTTTCAGGTGTACAACTTATTGATTCAACTTCACTATATGTTTCATTGAATGAAAGAGTTGTTTTTCTATGGATTATAATAATAGTCTCTAAGGACTTTCTTTTGCTAATTTTAAGAAGTTAATCTTAGGGGCACCTCAGTGGCTCAGTCGGTTAAGCGTCTGCCTTCGGCTCAGGTCATGATCCCAGGTCCTGGGTCCTGCTCTCTGCTCAGCGGGGAGCCTGTTTCTCCCTCCGTCTGCCTGCCGCTCTGCCTGCTTGTGCTGTCAAATAAATGAATAAAATCTTAAAAAAAAAAAGTCAATCTTAGTAACTTCAAATCTACCAACGATGACCAAAATTCTTTAAAATTTAGTTATAAGAATGTGGTCTCTGGAGTCAAACGGTCTGAGTTCAGCTCCACCCCTTAATAATGATAGGACCTTAGGTTAAGTTATTGAACCTCCCTAAGCCTCAATTTCCTTTCCTGTAAAATGGGATAGATAACAATACCTATCTGTATTAATCTTGGGGCATAGGAAGTGCTCAATGTCCATTTATTTTAATAAATTGGAATAGACATTAGTGGCCATTTAATATAATTTCTTATTTGTAAATCTTTATTTTACATCACTGCTGTGTATCATATTCTGTAACTAGACTGAATTGCACATAGTTCTCTTAACACTGGAAGATATTTTATACTCCTTAGAAATACTCTTCCCTTCATGGACTACTGGCAGATTCCTCCTACTCACCCTTCCTCAGTCTACATATCTTCATTCATTTGGTCACTTAGTCATCATCTAACATTTTTAAAAAACATTCACTCTAAATGGCATCCTCTTTCTGGAAACACATCTATCAGCAAATTAAACATAAATAGAATTAACACTGCTTCGAAGAGTGCCTGTTGAATATGCATCTTAGATCATTTTCCTCTTTAGAAAACTGATCCCACATGGTACATGTTCAGTAATAACTCCAGCTGCTTGCTGGTAAGATAGTATTTCTTCCCCAAATGTATTTCTTCTGTGTATTTTTGTGCTCCACCAGCTTTGTTCATTTTTAGAAAGCTTTTAGGCCCATTACTAACAGTAAACCAGATACTTAGCTGAGACATATTTTTTCTGAAACATTGTCAGCAATGGACAAGTAGGAAGTGATTAAAAGGAGAAAAGCTTTAACAACTATTCACAAAATTCCCTATCCTTGTGAAACTCACATATGTAATAAGAAGTTAACACTAATTACTAGACTTAACACTTGCTGAATAGAATCTTGTTTTAAATAAAAAGGATGTTAACATGGAGGCAGACTCATCACACCAATATCACATTGCACGTGTTAACTGCAATTTCTGTTTAGAACTCTAAGAACTTCTCTGATAGTACCTTGTATCATTTAAGAATTCCTGAAAATGAATTCTTAAATTCATTTTCATCTGTGTGAACCTGAAGCTTAATTATATTCTTTAAAAAACAGTGCTCACCTAACTGATAAACACGAGAAAAGGGAAACTGTCAGTGATCATGTGTTCTCACAGATCTGACATTCTTCAAATATCATAAAAAAGGTATTTTGAATAGTTTCAATATAAATACAGAACACAAGCATGATTCTATGTTTGAACATAAATATATATATACACACACAGACACATTTATGTTCAGGTATACATATGAATAAGAATGTGGAAAACTACCCCTTGGGTCAGTGCATGATAAATTTATTATTGTAAAATTATTTTATGGCTCTTACTACAAAATAAACAAGATCCTGCAACCAAAATTAGAACTAAAAGGCCACTCATTGAGCTTGTCCTCCAAAAGCATAGTATTTCCTCATCAGTCCTGCTCTCAAAGGTATGAAGAGGAAGAAGGAAATCACTGAGGATGTCAAGAAAAATGAATATACGGCTCCAGCTTTAGTTTCTGGGAAGATTGATCTGGAAAAAAGCGTTCAGGAAAAGACAGTCAGGAGATGATAGATGTGTGGATGGCTACAGTGTGAAGTCAGGAAGTCTGTTTCTCAAGTCGCACCGAAAGGAACGACTCAAGCAGGACAGTATGCAGACCCCCCCCCCCCGCCCCAGCCACGTCCCCCTCCCGCGCTTTCCCCTCGGAGCGGCCGCGAGGGAGCGGCGGCTCCGCCCGGGAAGAGCCCCTTAGGTCACAAACGTTCTCGGTCTGGGTCCGACTTTCCTTGAACCCCCCCCGCCCCCCAGTGAGTGTTCGGGCTGACACGGTGTCCTCGTCCTTTATGCAAGCTCAAGGTTAACAGCCTGGGCTCTCAGCCTCTCCCCAGGCGACGAGCCCAGCGGCGCTTTACCCAGTCGCCGGGAGGGGACACAGTACAATGGTTGGCTGGATTTTACCGGATTTCCCAATACGGGCGTGGTGTCACCGAAAGGGCCCGGTGTGAGAAATCGTTTAGTTTGGGGGGCGGGGGGTGGTCAGCGCAGTCCCTGCGGTAAAACCTTAGTTCACGTTAGCCGCCCCGCCGCCCCCGCCGCCCCCGTTTTCCTCCCTAAAAGTCCAGGGCGTCGGTGACAGAGGCGAGCGGGGGGCGGTTTTGAACGTGACGCCAAAGGAACTCTCATCCTTCCTCCGGAGCTGGAGGGCGCAGGACGCGCGGCGCCAGCACCACGCACAGCGGCTTCCAGAGGTGGTGCTGCCAGAGTTCTCTCGTTTCCTGGTTACGTGCGTGTTAGCAGAGACGAAAACCTTCGCCCGCGACTCCCGCTTCTCCATAGGGACCAAAGGGCCGGGCACGCTAGTGTGGGACGTGCCAAACTCAGCGCGCCTCATGGCTGCCGCTGGAGCACACCCACCCTCACCCCGCCCAGCGCCCTCGGCGGCGCACGCGCACTGCGGCTCCGCCGGGTCTCCTTAGGGCCCCGCCCCGAGGTGGGCGGGCCTGGCGCCTCCCGGCTGGCCAATCGGCTGGCGAACCCGCGCTTTCGTCCCCAGCCAGCCTCGCAGGGGCACGTGCCGGTGTTTGTGTACGTGCTGCTCCCGCAGGGCGGGGAAAGGGCCGGCGGCCCGCGGGGCGAGGCTGCTGGGGCGCGGCCAGGGCTGGGGCGCGGCGGCGGGGGGCCGGCCCCCTGGCCCGGGCAATCTAAATCCTCCCGCACTCCGGCGGGCTGTGCACTCTTACCTGCCGGTCCGCAGCGCCTGCCCCGCCGCTCCGCATTCCCAAGGCCTCCCGTCCTCTGCTGTAGGCCGAAAATGCTGTTGCTTGATTGCAACCCGGAGGTGAGACGCGGGCCCCTTTCGTCCTGCAGGCTTACTTCTCCGGGTGTCGGTCTGCTCGGGAGCACTAGCGAGGGGGCTGACCACTGAGCGCTGCCGAGGCAGGCCTCTTCAGAGTTAGATTTGGGGCGTGGGGGAAGATTCTCGACCGCGGGAGGGCGCGGGACTGGGTACCGGCAAGAGGGGTGCTGGAGCTGCTGTTCTCCCGCAGGTGGATAGTCTGAAGCATCTGCTGGAGGCCGGCGCCTCGGTCAACGCACCCCCGGATCCCTGCGAGCAGTCGCCTGTCCACTTGGCCGCAGGGGGCGGCCTTGCTTGCTTGCTTCTGTGGCAGCTGCAAACGGGCGCTGACCTCAACCAGCAGGTAACTAGGTTACTGATTGTCGCTGTGTACAACCCTCCCCTCCACCCGGATCCACACAAACGTTTCGCAGACGCCCAAATACTGTTTCCCTTGCTGTAAACATGGCTCTCGCAGAGATGTCTGATCGAAATATAAAGGGAGACACTTAAGAAATGTAAAACCTTCTAGTAGCCACATTAATAAGATCAAACATGAAATTTTATGATTTAACTCAATTTACCTCAATATTTCAGTATGTAATTACTTATATTTTCCATTTTCTTTTCAGACATCTCAGTCTGGTGTGTATTTTACATTTCCAGCCACATTTTAAGTGCTCTTTAGCCATCTGTATGGCTCCTGGCTAGGATATTGCTCAGCATACGTAGGTCTACAGTTTATTTCAAAAGCAACAGTTGCTACGTTACCAAATTAAAAGTCTCAGTACAGTAATTACCTAAATAACAGTTGTGAGGCAAACTCACAACTATTACAGTTTTCTATAGAACTTTCTTACGGTAGTCTGCCTCGCCCACTGAACATTAAAGTAGGGTGAGTTTAAATTGTAAATCGTTTTACCTTTGTAATACTCTGCTTTTTATTCACCTGAATGTTAATGTAGGTGGTTGTGGCTGCATGTGTTTTTATTGAAAACTTTGTATTTAATAGAACACCAAGTGAACTTTATTGGAAAAAACCCTTGAATTAAAAAATTCAGTACAGTGTGGTTCTAACTGGCTTTCTTAAACAGTAATTAGACTTCCCCTACCAACTTCCATGGAAACTGTTTCGGGGAGAGACTAAAACGTGCTGTCTTCCCTTTAAGGATGTTTTTGGAGAGGCTCCACTACACAAGGCAGCAAGAGTGGGAAGTCTGGAGTGCCTTAGCCTGCTCGTAGCCAGGGATGCCCAAATTGAGTAAGTATAAAATCAGTGGCTTCAAATTTCATATTTTCTTGGATTAAGCTAATCAAACTCCTGAAGCTGAATTACATGTGCTTTTACAAATGCTTGCCTACCTAATTGACAATTTAGAGTTGTCATTTAAATGTTAATTTAGGCTGTTAATGATACCTAATACTATTAAATTTAAGTAAAAAAATGGATCCTTAGCAATCAGAGGTGCAGTTCTGTTCATCTCCTGTGGCAATATTACATCTTAGCTTTGGTTTGGGATAATCCCTTCTATAAAAATTCTCATTGACTTCCTTTGAGTATTACTTATTATATCGAGCACAGAACACTCATTCATTCAAAAAATGGAATGTCCACTCTGTGCTGAACTCTGCGTCAGCCACTTAGGATGCAATAGCAGGGAATATTGGAATTTCTCTGATTCCTTTACTACTTCTGTTCTGAAACCAATATTTGTATGAGCCCAAATTTGGTTCCTTTGTAGAAGGATATATTTAAAAAAAAAAAAAAGGCTAAACAAGTACCAATTTTTATGTAACTCAGTTTTTGTTTTAAATTCAGTTTATGTAATAAGAATGGACAAACAGCTGAAGATCTTGCTTGGGCCTGTGGATTTCTAGAATGTGCCAAGTTTCTTACAACAATTAAATGTATGCAGACAATAAAATCAAGTGACCGATCCGATAGAGATCATTGTGTTCCAGTGCCCAGACAGAAACGAAGTTTTGGAAGTGTAGAAAATACAACTGGAAAAAGGAAGTGTTGGTAAGTAACTCAGTACTGTTTTCTTCGTCCCTCAGGGATTGCTTATTCAGCACAGTTAATTGTTTCATTTAAACATCGGCAGTCTTATTTCTAGTGTATCTTTTTATTTTTGTGAACACATTTTAATACTGGTTATAGTAACTACTGCTAGATTTTAGAGGCCAGAAATCATCCTGCACAATGGAAGGATGGGGAGGAAACCTTTTTTAAAAAGTTCTTAATGTCACTTACGTTTTTTAACCACAGATTCACGCTGGTCCTGAAAAGGTTTGAAGAAAGCCTTCACTCCGTGCAGATCTACTGCCCAGCCAGAAGCTATGGCTTTTGGCTCACCAGGTGTATCTCAGCTCCTTCTAGGAAGGAGGAAAACTTCTTCTAAGTGAAGATAACATTTAAGAATACATGTTTTTACATGCCTGTAATATTTTGGTTGTGCCTGCTTTTTGTCTTTTAAGTTATTAAAGAA
The DNA here is from genome assembly GCF_004348235.1 of Phoca vitulina. Lineage (NCBI taxonomy): Eukaryota > Metazoa > Chordata > Mammalia > Carnivora > Phocidae > Phoca > Phoca vitulina. Next base: position 24,825,502 of record NW_022589718.1, on the reverse strand, counting down.
TACTAAAGAATAAACTGTTTTCTTTGTGTAGTTATCTGCAGCCTTTGAAAAAAACTGTAGTTTAAACCATCAGACTACACCCAGGATTTAAAGCGAAGTTAAACTTAGTCTTTATTAACAAATTTATAATACAACTTTACTACAGCCTTTGAGTCTAGGATACTTTAAAAAATATTTGGTCGCTGAGGAAGACATAAATTATAGTAAGCATCTTTGTTCCAAAAGTCTGGGCCCTTCCATCCACACCAGCCCTAGATTTGGGAGAAGGGAAAGGAAAACCTTTTACTAGATTATAGGATTACATGATCAAAACTGTAACATTTTACAATCCCATTCTGTCAGCTGGATCCCGGAATAAGACTACCTATATAACTCAAAAGATTTGAACTCCTATAAAGCAAAGGAAAGTAACATACTTGAGTCCATTTCAGATAGAGTTAAAAAAATTTTAATTTTACAGTATTTAATCATAGATAAAAAAGAAAAAGCTTCCTTATGGTAACTGTTATTCCAAATATCACATTTTTTTAAATATCTTTTTTTTAAAAAGATTTTATTTATTTATTTGACACAGAGAGCGAGAGAGCACAAGCAGGGGGAGCAGTAGAGGGAGAGGGAGAAGCAGGCTTCCTGCCAAGCAGGGAGCCCGATGCGGGGCTCAATCCCAGGACCCTGAGATCATGACCTGAGCCGAAGGCAGACACTTAACCATCTGAGCCACCCAGGCGCCTCCCAAATACCACATTTTTACTGAGTCTAAGTTTTATAATTCTGGCAGTCAACGGCAGGTAGGTCATAGTTGAATTGGCAATCTTTTTCTTAGCAGTCCTTTAAAGGCTGTCTTAGGGACCACGCTGTGCGTCTTAGCTACGAGGAAATGTGGCAGGGAGAAATCTGTGCTGGCCTCTTAAATTGCCCTTCACTGTCCTCAGGCTATAATCCTTCCACTTTCCATTCTTTTCCATCGTTTTCCCCAGCAGAGAAAATTACTTTCAAACAAAGTCTCACCGTGAATACAAATTCACAAAATCTCTTCTAGAGCCATTGATTTATTTTCTTAAAGACCCAGCTAATGACTAGTCCGAGTTATCTGAAATGAAATGCTTTGCTTGCAAAATACTTGTTAGGAGGCCAGCTAGAACTCTTAGAATAAATACCACTGGGTGAGTGACAAGTAGTGTGGTCTTACCCCTTAGCCTAACTAACTTGGAAGCTGCTGTGTATTCTGGCAGTGACCTAGAGCTAAAGTTCATGGTTTCTACAGAAGATAGTGTGTAGCTCTATTTTTTAGTGTGGAGGTTGGAGGGCTGAGTAGAGACGCTCTTTAATTTTTGCATTTTTCTTTCTCTGATTGCAAAAATAAGATCTACGTTATCAAAGTTCAAATGAAAGTAAAAAGTCCTCCATCAGTCCTATCTGCCCCCAGGTAACCGCAAAATTTGTGGGTTTTTTTTTTTGTCTTTGAGACCTGTTTCTATATGTAAATAAGCTTCTTTTTTATTATCTTTTTAAGCAAAACTTTTTCTAATAAATTTAATGTCCTAAAATCTGTTTTCTTAGTTTTGAATAAAGGCTTATACTCTCTGTTTTAATCTTTTAGGCCTTTTCCAGATAACCAGACTCAAATTATTTTATAAAGAGAAGTGGGTAGAGAGGGTGCCCAAACCAGAAACTGATGGGAGTAGACAGGGTGCTCTTTTTCTCTGAGGCGACTAGTCTGGGAACTTCAAACAGGAAAGTTCCACAAGAGGGTCAAGAGAGGTCAAGCAGAGGGGTGCCTGGGTGGCTCAGTTGGTTAGGCGACTGCCTTCGGCTCAGGTCATGATCCTGGAGTCCCTGGATCGAGTCCCGCATCGGGCTCCCTGCTCGGCAGGGAGTCTGCTTCTCCCTCTGACCCTCCCCGCTCTCATGTGCTCTCTCTCAGATAAATAAAATCTTTAAAAAAAAAAAAAAAAAAAGAGAGGTCAAGCAGAGGCAGAACTGTCCCTACAGCCCTTGCTAGACTGAATGTTTGTGTCCTTCCAAAATTCATGTTGAAAGCTAGTCTCTAAGGTGATGGTATGTGGAGGCGGGGCCTTTGGGACGTGACTAGGTTACGAGAGTGGAGCCCTCATGAATGGGATTAGTGCCTTCATTAAGGAGGCCCCTTCCACTCTGTGTAGATACAGTGAAAAAGTCTGCTGTCTGTGAACTCGTAAGTGGGGCTCACCAGACCAAACCTGCTGGTGCCTTGGATTTCCCTGCTCCCAGAAGTGTGAGGAATACATTTCTATTGTTTATAAGCCACGCAGGCTATGGTGTTCTGTTACAGCAGCCCAGGCTCTGAGACACTGCTCTAGATTCTCGAGTCAGTGAGAGTCAATACTACTGACGGCCAGGCCTTGGCTTCGTGGTTCCTTATACGTGCGAAAAGGGCAGAGGGTTTTCTACAACTGAAAACTCTACAGAAATCTAACTAGCAAAGAAGGACAGTACAATCCTCAGAGAAAGTAATCAGGGACAACGCCTTATTCTATCCAACTGCTTCAGAAAACCCTATCTAGACAATTCCATCTACTGCAAAGTTCCTCAAACCAGCCAGAAAGAAGTAATCATACCTCTCATTAAAATAATGAAGGCTCCTCATTGCCTCTAAGTTAAAATCTAAGTGCTCTGCTTCTCGGCCTGGCTCACAGTTTTAGCCCTTGCCTATCCCTCCAGCCACACCTCCTCGCCGGCTCTAATCATGTCAAACTGCCAAAACTGGGCATGTTCTGGGAACATGGCCTGCTGTCCTTTCACGGTCTCTAAGGGATCCCTCTACTGATCAGCCTTGTAAACTCTACCTTCGATAACCGTATTTTTTCTGGGGAATACTTTCCGGATCTCTTTTGTCTTCTACACTAGACTAAGAGCTTCTTTTTTTTTTTCTCTTTTTAAATATTTTATTTATTTGACAGAGACACAGCGAGAGAGGGAACACAAGCAGGGGGAGTGGGAGAGGGAGAAGCAGACCTCCCGCCGAGCGGGGAGCCCGATGTGGGGCCTGATCCCAGGACCCTGATATCATGACCTGAGCCGAAGGCAGACGCTTAACAACTGAGCCACCCAGGTGCCCCTAGACTAAGAGCTTCTTAAAGACCTTTTTTTAATACCCCTATTGCTTCGGACAGCGGACGGCACGTCTTAGTACTTAATGATGAGTGAGGGACCACTTGGCTACAGAAAGAGAGTAAATATTGCTCCCACTTCCATGTGCCAGCAGAAAACATTTCACAGATTTCCAAGTCCAAATGCCTTGAAAGATAAAAGCAGGACACATTTATCTCCTGTATTTATAGTCTTATCGCTGGCGAAATAGTTTACTAAACTGGGCTATAAAAGAATTCAGCCACACACACACCAAAGCTCTTTATGTACTAAACCCCTCATCCTTAGGGCTTTGGTAACTTCATGCAGTTACATTCTGTTCAACTTCTGAAAGTGTCTCACGAATGAATTTCAATGCTAAACCACCCAAATCCCTAGGAATTGTGTTTTTTTTTTTAAAAAAATGACCCAATTATACTACAACTTCAAAATTCAGAGAAGGCTTTTTATTGGTATTAGTGATGTTGACTTAAGTGGCAACACGAGAAAAATGAAGGGTAGTAGGTAATAGTAGGATATATTCATTGGTTTGTGGCTGAAAAGGTTGTATGCATTCTTTGTAATTTTAATATATTTGGCAAAAAATATAGAAGTTAAAATTCAAGTTATGTCTTATTATACTTGCCTTCTAAAGTTTTAGTATGAGTTTTCACATGTGAGAATTAGCTGCCTATGCATTAAGTTAAATTTATACCTCCTTTAACTGGTATTGTAAGTATCTACGAATACTCTTAAATTTGTCTCAAATTCAAATCCTTTCTAGAATGAGAATAAATTATATATAAATAAATTAGACGTAGTCAAGCCTCCATAATGTCCAACATACTACTTATTTTTGGTTAATAATACAATTATAAAGGTTATTTAGTCCACTCTATTTTAATACATTTGTTTATGCAAAGCTGTAACATCTCCAAAAGAATATATTTATAAGCTCTTGGTTCCATTATTAAGTTCAATAACTAAGAAAGTCTTCATAAATCTAACCTGAATTTTGTTCTTTGCAATTCACTTTAGTTCCCTCTGGGACCTGGACAGTGTCTCTATCCAGATCGTCCTCACAGCCCTAGAATACCTCCTGATAGTGTATATCACAGCCCTTGGTTTATAGTCTTTCTGTTAACGGCCAGTTTGTTCTCCTTTGCTTCTGGGTTCTTTGCCTTGCATCTACATTTGTGTTAAAAAGATACTTACCTTTTCCAAAATAACTTGTAGATCTTCAGCACCTGTATAATGTGGATCTAAAATCAGAAATTTTATCTGCCCTGTAATCTCATTCCATGCCACTCCTAGTATTGTGTGGGCCAGAACTCCTCCCCCTACAGCAAGAGAAATATGAAATATGAGAGGGCATGTATGAGTCGCAACTTCTTATTCAATTTCTTTTTTTTTTTAAAGATTTTATTTATTTATTTGACAGAGAGAGACACAGCGAGAGCAGGAACACAAGCAGGGGGAGTGGGAGAGGGAGAAGCAGGCTCCCTGCCGAGCAGGGAGCCCGATACGGGGCTCGATCCCAGGACCCTGGGATCATGACCTGAGCCAAAGGCAGACGCTTAACGACTGAGCCACCCAGGCGCCCCTCAATTTCAATTTAAAAAGATTATGTGGCCTATTGATTGATATAACACAGTATTAAAGGTGACTAGCCTATATTACAAAAGACCACAATGTCAAGTACACTCTGAGAAGATAAAATTGTATCTTTTAAAATTGGAAAAGATACAATCATATCTGTACTCACATCAGGTTTCTATTCCACTGCCATATCCATGGGATTACCCACACTGGATTTAGAAAGGGCTACGGAGGGTCACAGTCACCGCTGTGAGGCCTCGCTCAGCACACACGCAATGTTGCCTCTGCTCTGAGCGCCTCCCGTGGGACAGCCCCTCTACCCGTTCCGGTCCTCCTGATACTCTGCTTAATCTGTCTACCTGCGTATCTTACATACCAGTCTTAGTCTGCCTCTGGCATCTCAGATCAAGTCTTGTTCTTCACAGAAGCATCAACATTTAGATCAACTCATCTGATCCCCTTTACAAATAAAGCCCAGAGAGGTGAAGCAATTTGTATAATGCCACACAGCCAGCCAAGTTAGAGACAGCACCAGGACTTAGTAGGCTCAACTGAGTGACCATGGCCTATTTTCTATACTGTTCTCCACTCTTCAAATATTTCAACAGTTATCACTTCTCTTCTTAGCCTTTACTTCTGGTTATTACAATCTTTCTTATAACTTTCCTCCCACCTTAAAAATTGAAAAATAAATATCCAGAGGTCAGTATGTACGGTATGAAAGCTAATTTTAAAATGTTTAAAAATGACTGATTTTATGTGACATTATTTATATTAACAACAAATTTTATAAATTCTCTTTACCCAAAGAGCCAAAGATGTCCAAAACACCTTACCGATCATGACTGGAGTTCCTTCAGTCTGGAAATGATTAGCCAGCTCCCGTCCTTGAGAGGCCATTTCACAGCCTTGGCTAGAAAGAAATCATTTTCCATCAGATGAACCATTTCTCACACTAAGGTCAAATAAGGAGTTTGGGAGCCAGTGTTTTCTACCGTTTTGTTTTCTTTTTTAGTTATTGAAAAAAACAGGAAATAAATTTAAATAACATTAAGTGGTAGGGAACTGACCTGAGAGCAATTTAAAGCACCATAACCTCTCGGTGTATTTAAGGCCACTAAATGTGTTAGGAAAGAAGCAAGAAGACCTTGCTTCTTTGCTTCTGGAACTGCATAAAGAAGGATTTTTAACGGATGAGTGAAAGTGGGCACCTTGATGGCCATGGGGCTCTTATGGGTGGATTTAATTTCAGAAGAATGAGTTTTAAGTCCTGGGTTCTTGTCTTCTCGCCACCAGACTCGGTCTGTACCTCCTCATCTTTAGACTGGGACCAATCCCCCTGCCCTGTCCACATGACAGGAGACTCGGGACCAAAACAGATGGTATCTGTGAAGCCAAAGTGAAAACTGCAAAATGTTTTCAAGTACAACGTATTATTTTAGGGAATATTTCAATGTCCTATATAATTTGTACTTTTGAGAAGAGAGAAAGATGGCCAGATGAAGGGAGATTATTTTTTAGATTGGAGGTGCCAGGTGGTGGCTAATCCTTAGCTCTTGCTTAGTAAGGAACGTATGAAGTTTTAATGTGCCAAAACGTTCACTTTTGAATCACCATATGCTTCACTACTTAATCTATCATTTATTTGTCAGCTCTGGTTTCCACAGACAATCCAAACTGCAATTGTGAAAACATACGTTCTTGGACATAAGCACATGGGACAAAAAAGGATAACGTTACTGTATCTATTGAGGTTATTATAACAGAAAAAGTATTTAAAACATAAGCTCACTAATAAGGAATAAGCTAGTTATTGTCATAGAAATCAATCTTAGTTATTATTTGCTCATATTTTATTTTTATTTTTTTAAAGATTTATTTACTTTAGAGAGAGTGAGCGAGAGAGAGAATTTCAAGCAGACTCCATGCTGGGCGCAGAGCCTGACACAGTGCTCGATCCCAGGACCCTGCAATCACGACCTGAATATTTGCTCATATTTTCATGCTAGACTTATGGCTAAACCGTACTGGGAAAAAAATGAATATATTATTTGGACACATTATTAGTTTATTGGCATCTTAAGAAGAAAAAGGGCAGGAGGTACACATAAAGGGCAGTCATAGATCAACATTTGATTTTTTCCTTTTAAGACTTTTTAAAGACTTGAGGATAAACAAAAAGTTGATTTTCTGTAACTCCAGTCAAAGTTGACATATTTCCAAGTGTTCCTCTTCTTGGCTAAATTAGGTCTACACCATGCAAGTATATATTGCAAAGTTTACTCATCAACTCAAAGCCTTCTAAAAAATAACCCAAAAATTCAGGGTTTAAAAAATGAGATTTGTAAAGCAATGAGGCAATGTGGAGGAGAGAAAGTAAAAACAGTGAGGAGGAAGAGAAAGGAGAGAATATATAATTTTCCTCTTTTTTAATAAAATGACAAACTTGCTTCGAAATGATATCACTAATTTCTTAAAGTGTCCTCACCTGACAAACAGTATTTTTGAAGTTACACCGATCAGTTGGCTCAGTACCAGCTGCACCTCAATAGATCCAATCCATTGCCGTGATCCAACAAACGCTGCTGGTTTGTCCCCGGCATCAACTAGAGCCTTTGTGTAATTAAAAACACAAAAAAATCCATACACAAGACAGCTATTAAAAACTACTTTTAGGACCTTTTCCCTGATTACGAGTTATGTTTTTTTTTTTCCCTTCAAAACAGAAATAAGTCTGTACCACGAGGTAATAATCATTAGTAGTAGTATATTAAGGCTAATGAAATGTACAATTGATTAGAACTTTAAATGGCATGTTCTGTACCTGCTGAATTTCCCTGTGTGTTGGAATGGATCTCTCCGTGTAGCCTTGGTGTTTGAACCAAGAGCAGATTGTCTGCAGAGATCGGTAAGCACAGCCCCAGCCATTGTCATCCATCCGGTCCTGCATATAGTGATGATAACCATAGATGCCCTGGACCACGTAAATCTATATAAAGAGAATACAGTAACATACTAACTTAAGATAGATGCACATATTCTATACATACATCCAAGCAAGCTTACTGTTCTCAGAGCTGGACTGTTACTTCAGTTCCTTACAAAAATGCCTCCAGAGAACTACAGCTGAACATGATACTTCCTTGGCTTTTTATTAAATGTCCAGAGTTGTTACCACAGGCTCTAAGGCCGGGCAAGTCCTGCCCTCTGGCCTCCTCTCCAGTGTCATCTTGTACCACTTTCCCCTGTTGCTGGCTCTGCTTTAGGTTCAGATATGCCCGGGGCAATCTCATGTCAGAGCCTTATGGTTTGCTCTGCCTGGAACACTTTTCCCAAATAATTTGCAGCTCTGCACCCTTACTTCACTTGGGTCTCTGCTCAAATGTCAGAGGCCTTCCATGATCGTCCAACCTAAAAATGGCATGCTTTACTCCCTCACCACCCACCTCCTGCCGTGGCTGTCACTCTATCCTGCTTTATTTTTTTTATTTTTCAAAGCACTACTTGACACCTTACTTACTACTTTTTAAATCTCTGCTTAACCACACTAATATGTGAGTTTGATAAGGGCAAGTATTGTGTCTTCTTTCTTTCTGGGCCCAAGCTTCTACAGTGGGTCTGGCGAACGGTTAATAGTCAATGAATGTTTACTGAATAAATGATGAAGGAAGGAATAAAGGCATGAACAAACAAAGGGGCCATTTAATGGGACATATGAAGAATATTTCTCCAATTTTGTAAACCTGCCATTGATTACAGCCCAGGTATGCTATTTAAATATCCTTAAGTAAAGGCCAAGATCATATAACTTCTTTCTTGTAGTATAATGTTAAGAATACTCATGTGTTTTTTTTCTCCACAAACTGGTGTAAGGTAATATTTTTTTAAAAATTAGGTAAGAAGAAGTATGGACAAATATAGAATCCTCACCCAACAATTAGACAATATATTTTCTTCTCAACACACACAGAAAATTTTTAGCTAGAACATTGTGGTAGGTGGAGAAATGGTCCCCAAATGGTATCTATCTCCTAATCCCTGGAGCCTGTAAAGGCTACCTTATATGGTCAGAAAGCAAAAAAAAAAGGGGGGGGAGGAATCTCTGCAGATGTGATTAAATTAAAGATCTTAACATATGGGAAATTCTCCTGGACTATCCAAGGTGGGCCTGAAATGCAACCACAAGCATCCTTGTGAGAGAGCGGAGAGGGAAATCTGACACGGGGGAGAAGAGGAGGCAACGTGACCAGAGAGGCTGATGGGAGCGATGCAGCCAAGCAGTGCCGGCAGCCACCACAGCTGGAAGAGGCACGGGATGGATTCTCCCCAAGCCCTTGCAGGGAGCATGGCCACACTGACGCCTGATTTCAGCCTCATTATAGGGATTTCGGACTGGTGGCCTCCACAACTGAGAGAATACATCTGTGTAGTTTTAAGCTACCAAATCTGTGGTTTCTATAGCATCCACAGTAAATGAATAGGTCTCAATAAATTTCAGAATCTGTACCACATAAAAATTGTTTCTGACCGGCAGGCAAAAGAGTCAGAAATCAGTAAAAATACATACACACATACCTACATAAATAAATTCTAATATATTTGGATGTTAAAAAACACTTTGAAATAATACACAGATTAAATAAGAATCGTAATAGAAGTGTGAAGATACCTAGAACTGAATAAAACTAAAATACTTCAAATTAAAATCTGTGAAAACAGTGCTTTGCTTGAAATTTAAAACCTTAAAGTAGAGAATAAAAAAGATTAACAATATGCAAAATGCCCAACTTAAGAAGTGAGAAGAAAAACAACGAATCAAAGAAAGTAAAGGAAGAAGAAAGAGCAAAAAATTGATGAAATAGAATATAGAAGTTACAATAAAGGGGGTCAATAAAGCCAAAACTTAAAAAAAAAAAAAGGCATAAAAATGATATAAAGAATGAAAAAAAAAATCACTACAACTACAGAAGAGACTAAGACCTAGGTAAATAGAACTTAGAAAAATGAAAAAAGTCCTATAACCATTAATAAAATTAAATCTTATTAAGAATGTTCTCACAAAGAAAATGCTAAGCACAGCATTATTTTATAGGTAAGTTTAACCAAATGATCAAAAAAAGATCATGCCGATCCTACAGTAACTCCTCTAGAAAATTAAAAAAATAAAAAAGGGAATGCTCCCCAACTCTTTCAATGAGCCAGGATATTATTGACACAAAAATGAAATAAGAACAATGTGAGGAAAGAAATTCAGAAGCCAATCTTATTCATGAACACATATGCAAAAATCTTAAAATGTTAGCAAATGAAATCCAGCAAAGAATAAAAAGTAATAATGAATCATGCTCATTAATTAGTGTGATTTCTCAGGTTCAGAATGAAAATAAATGGGGATCAGCCTTTAAATAAATTAGGGAATGGAATTTCCATAGGAAAACTGTGGTACATACTATTTCTGACCTTTTTAGACTACTCTGAATACTGCTATTTTAAGCAACGATTATTATAAGAAACAGGTGGTAAATTTTGTTTTAGAGACGACATACATTCTGAATCAATCCTTAAAACTCCCACTGGATACACACAAAAAATCACCACTGACACGGATCATCAGTTGACTCCGTAAATAATTATTAAACTCACCATACCAGTCTCTATGTTAGGTGGATTGAGATAAGTATGCGGATTTCTAATGTAACCATCCTTGTATGGTTCACCTGGAAAGTGATAAGCATTAGACCTTCTGAAATACGGTCTGTCATGAGGCAGATTGAAGAGGTCATGTAATTCCTAAATGAAATCAGAATCAATAGAAGAGAAAAAAGTTAAATAACTCAGACTCCTCACTCATCAGTAAACAAATTCAAACTAAAGACAGAAAACAAAATTAACTATATATTGGCTATAAAAGTTATCAAACACACTTTTAATATAATTCACTAAGGTCGAAGAGAGTGAGACTTAAACTACAACCAAATGAGAGTTATGTATGTTTTTCCATGGATATGGGTCGAAACTAGAAGGGAACACAGAAAAAATGAAAATGCAGTTGAGCCTTGAACAATGTGGGGATTAGAGACACTGAGCCCTCACACTGTCGAAAACCCACATGTAGATTTGACTCCTCGAAAACTGAATAGCCTACTGTTGACTGGAAGGCTTCCGAGAACATACACATGTTAATGACTTATACATATTTTGTATATGTACTATATACTGTATTCTTACAATATAGTAAGCTACAGAAAAGAAAATGTTATTAAGAAAATCGTAAGAAAGGGAAAATACATTTACAGTGCTATACGTATTTACTGAAAATAATCTGTGTACGAGTGGACTCTTGCAGTTCAAACCTGTGTTATTCAAGGGTCAACTGTAATTTGTCAGAGTGAGAGAAGTCACATAATTTCAAATTAATTATTTATCATAACAGTTTGTTAAAATACATCCAGGCTAGAGACTGGTTTTGAAACAGCCTTGTAAAATGAGTAAATTATAATTAACAATGACAGATTTACATGACAGCATTCTGAAAAGTCACGCTTAAAGTACTTAACAAATACAAGGGGTGGTGAGTAAATTCTGGAGGAGACATTGGTGGTAGGAACCAACCAATGTGGCATCAAAATTAAAATACACATACATGTTTAAAATGCAAAATTCTCCCAACTGTATAAAAACGTGACCCTTCCTCTGTAAAGTCTGACATTGTCGTTTCGTGTCTCCTAAGTACTCTCGCAGCCGGAACGGGATCATCTGGCACCTCTGCAGGTCAGGCCCACCAGCACTCACAGACGGAGCAGAGCGTTACAGGACTCGCCCTCCTCCCAGGGACGGGTGCGGAAGATGCTCCCCTGGTATAATTTGGTGGGTGCCAGGCAAGACCACACATCAAAAATATGCACTCCAAAACCAGTCATTTCATTAATAAATCTCAGTTCTTTGAATGCTGATCATGCTTTCTTCAAAATGCCTCTAATAAAACCCAAATAACCCTGGGAGGTGGGGGGTAAAGTATTACCATAAATCCTAATTAGAATTAGCATAAATCCTAACTCTCCCTCCCTAACTGTAATCTTGTCTCTTTCACAAATCTGAAAGTAACGGAAGGGAAAAGGAATTTATTTATAAACACTCAGCAGCAGCTCAAGGCATGTAAGCATCTTTTCATTTCTGTATTTCATTATGGAAAAATTTCACAGAACATATGAACCACAATGAGTGTCTGAAATCAAAATGTTACATATGGTTTAGCATATATTTTCATTAACATACTTTTTAAAAAGTTATATGTCAATAGAAATTAAATAACACGTAAAAATAGTAGTCTGATTCTACTTTCATATTAAATCATAAAATAAGTTCCATTTATTAGAAATGTTTAAGTAAATATAAAATGAATGATGGTCATAGTTTTTCTAAGAATAAGTGTATTAGCTTTACTTTTCTTTCTTTCCCTTTTTTTTTTTTTTTAAGATTTTATCATTTGACAGAGAGAGAAAGCACAAGCAGGGGGAGTGGCAGAGGGAGAGGAAGAAGCTGCCTCCCCACTGAGCAGGGAGCCCGACCCCAGGACTGGGATCATGACCCAAGCAGAAGGCAGATGCTTAACCGACTGAGCCACCCAGGCACTCCTTGGTATTACCTTTCTATAGGCCTGCAGCTGACCATCTGGAATTCCTGATGGATATGAAATTGTTACAAGATTTTTTTCCCCTGGCAATAAAAAGTGCAATGGTTCAGGGACCACAATAGATGTTCCTTTCATATATTTCAAAATGCACTTCTCCGTATCAGTTAGCTGATTATGAATTGCATCAACTAGAAGTTTACGAACTCTGTGGAGGGAAATATTCAAGTGCATTAACAAAAGTTATAGTGGCTATGATAAATGAGAATGGAGAGTTAATATATCCTAAATACAGTAAAAAACCCGATTGGACCAGGATTATTAAATGAAGTGTAAATTTATGCAAAATTAAGTAGACGGTGTATTTCCAATGTGTCGGTAAAGGGAAAACCTCTTAGGTTTTTGCATAGTACCCTGCTTCCTCTAAATAAACATTTAATTACTAGATGACTCAGCTTAATAACAAACAAGGAATAAATCATGGTAAAAATAACAACAATCCTAGATATGTCTATATGATATTTAAAAATGGGCTCTGATTACTCTGGGGAGGAGTGCTTATTTAAATGTGTCAGTAGTAGTACAAAATACTTACTTTCCCCATGTTTCTTCTGGAGCAACAGATAGAACTACATCAACGGGTAAAGTCATACTAACGTAGTGGTGTCCTCCGCTTTCTCTTTCAATGATGGGGGTTATGGCTCCCAGAGAGGTTGACATTTCCAGCATAAGATCTATATTTACTATTTGATGCTATAAACATAAACAGCAATAGTCAACTTATAGCACATTGAACATTAAATATAAAGGGCAAGTAAAATGACTTTTTAAGGGCCATATATAAAGCTGTATTACAGTAAGTAGTTTAAAAGCACAAATCTTATCTTAAAAAAAAATCTCCTCTGCTTCAAAATAATCTGAGGAGAGGTGGAGAGGGAGTGGGGATGAAGATGAAATCAGACTGACCATTTGTTGATAAACATTTTTTTTTTTAAACATTTGTGTGTGTGTGTGTTGATAAACATTTAGCTGGTGTAGGGTTCATCAGGATTCACATATTATTCTACTTTTGTATAGACTTAAAGTGAAAAAAAAATCAAATGAACAAGATACAATAACCACACACCAAAGGAACTTTTAAACATACATTAGAACTATAAACCCCTGGCCTAGAGACATAGGGAGCTATAAACAAATACTGAACTCCGTTAGTAGGTTTGATTTTGACAGTGGTATGGAATAACAACTCTGAAAATACTTTCTATTTTGAACAAATTTGGTAAAAGATTGAGAATACTGGAAGCCAGGTTTTTCACTGGCAAAGAGTTACGAATGCAGTGAGGTAGAAATAGAATTGGAAATATAAGTATGATTTACATAGATAAATAGGAATGTATTGTGTGTGTGTGTGTCTGTGTGTGTGTATATGTATGTATACATGTATGGTATGTATGTATACATGTGCATGCTCCTTAGAGAAATGGCTGACTCCTGAGCTGGAACAGGGACAGTACATGACGTGCCTAGAACACCTTGTGGAAGAAGTAGGAAGTACTCGAAAATACAGTGTCCAAAGGACACTGGAGCCAGCCTGAAGAAGCTTTCATTGGCCAAATCTTGGAAATGTGAGCATCCAAATAACTAATGAGAGTAACAGATTGTAACTCACTGCATAGAACAGGAACCTATGCTTCCATGCATATAATAAATAAATAGGGAAAAGCAAAGCTCTTCCTTATGGTATAATGTCATCTAAGAACTGTAGAAGGAAATGACAGAAAAATCACCACTTTGTAACCATCAGGTTAATGTTGGATTCAGACAAAAATTATCAGTTCATACTGGAAGTGGTGGGTAAAACTTTGGTGAGGAACAGGATAGCCTCTCACCATGAGATACCTACTACTTACAAGGGAAAAAATAGTGCCCTCACCCGGAGAAGAAAACCAGCAGACACCATGTGAAGTAAGTGATCAGAGTTAACGTCACCAATGCCAGAGGCCGACTGATAGCATATGCCTCTTTAACATGATGTGCTAAGGACGACATGACATGACTTCGGCCATATTCCTATCAACAGTGTGTCACCTGAATCTAGTCATGAGGAAGCCTACAACAAACCCCAACTGAGGAACGTTCTACAAAATAACCGACCCGTACTCCTCAAAATGTCAAGCTCCAACTACTCGTAATTCTCAAATCATCTGATCCACAGCCCACAGGTTCTTTAAATCTAACAGCTACCAATTGTAAATTTAACAGCTCATGTGGACATCTCACTGGTGTCTCAAACAAAGTGACCAAAACTGACCTCCTGTCTTCCCCATCACCCATCTTTACCCAAGCAAGAAAATGGTCATCCCATAACCAATTCATTTCCAAGGATCATCCATTTTATCCCCTAAATATCTCTTGGATCTCTTCCCTCCTCTGTTACCATAGCTGCTGGCTTAGTTCTGCTTCTTCTGAAGTGGCCCCCACCTAGCTCTCCAACCTCATGTCCACCCTATTTTCCCATAACAGCCTAGGAAAACACGGTAGTGTATAACTTCGTACAACTTCCTCCCCTGGAGTAGCTCCAATTTTCATCTCCAGTATTTGCCAAGTCTGTGGCATATGGCAGGTCCTCAATAACACTGGTTCAAAAAGCACCAGAACTAAGAACAAGGTGAAGAAAAGTAAATCATTTATTGTTTACTATCTCACAGCATAATGTGTCTCTGTCATGTTTCAGAAGGGTTCCTTTTTATTTTTAAGTAATTTGCAAACATACTTGAGCTGTGTATTTTTGTGGGAGTACAGAAAGCATCCCAAAAAAGGTATGTATTAAGATATGTGTTAATATGGAACAAAAGCTTAGACATGTAAAACAGAGCTACAACCTCGGACAAGTCATTTATTCTTTCTGGACCTCAATAATCTGATCTGTAAAAACTAAGAGAGTTGCATTAAATAATCTCTAAGATCTCACTCCAGTCCAAATCCAAGGATTATAAATTTTTAACACTAAGAGGACAGGTGATTTGCTTACCATGTCTGATAACTTTTTGTCTTTCTTTCTCATAAATTTTCGTTTGGTATCTTCTTCCTGTTCAAAGCTAGATGTTTAATACACAAAGATGTTTATAATATGAGACGACATTTTGAAAACATTTCTAGCAATTTTCAAACATACTCACTGAATAAAGCGCATTATGTTCTTACAAGCAGAACTATCACTCAGTTCTCCTGGAATGGTGTTTATGTCACTGTTAGGCCATATGTACACTGAACTGTGGCAAATTCTGAACACAAGTGCATTTGAAGAAAGCTTGGTTGACAGGTCACTCAGCACATGTTTTAGTGCTTTCTTGATAAATATTTCTAAATTAAAAGCAAATAAATAGAAGTTAATGAGAAAAATCTTAAACTTTTCAACATGAATGATTCCAAACACACAAAAGTAGAACACAGTAAAATTGACTCCCAGATAACTATTCTGCAGATTCAATAATATTAAAAAAAAATTTTGCCTTTCTTTTTAAAAAATTGAGATAAAATTCACAGACCATAAAATTCATCCTTTTAATGTATACAATTCAGTTGCTTTTAGCATATTGACAAGGTTTTACAATCATCACTATCTAATTCCAAAACACCGTCATCACCCCAGAAGAAACCTATACTTATCAGCACTCATTCCCCATTCCTCCTACACTGACCCATGGCAACCACTAATCTACTTTTTGTCCCTATAGATTTGCCTATTCTTAACACATCCTATAAATGGAATTGCACATTATGTGTCCTTTCATGTCTACCTTTCACCCTGTATAGTATTTCCAAGATTCATTCACATTGTAGCATTAATCAGTACTTCATTTCTTTTTATGGCTGAATAATATTCCCCTGAATGGATACAACACACTTTGTTTATCCATTCACAAGCTGATACATATATGGATTGTCTCTTTGCTTTCTGGTTATAATGAATAATGCTATGAACATTTGTGTGCAAGTTATTGTGTGCATATATGTTTTCAACTCTCTTGGTGAGGTGATCACTTAAAAGTAAAATTGCTAGGTCACAGGGTAACTCTATGTTTAACCTTTTGAGGGACTGCCAAACTGTTTTCCAAGGGAGCTGCACTATTTTATATTCCACTAGCAACGTATGAGGACACAAATTACTTTCAAAATACCATATAACTGGTAGCAATAAAACTGTTGAATGAAATTCAAATTTCTTTGTAGTTCTTTTTCTCTGTGGACTCTATCCCACTAAGAATACAGTACAACCAAAGTACTGTATTCTAAAGTCAAAGTTTTTTCTGTGTAATGTGTCGTTAACCTGACACTCGTCTGACTTCATTTTCAGGGATTTCTTTTTAATTTACAATAATTTTTGGAATATGTAAAACATTTTCATGGTTCAAGAAGATATATTTAAAGAAGACAATATATACTTATTTTAGCTTTATATTCTTAAATCCTAAACCCATTTAACCTGGTGGTTAAAGTATTTATTTAACTATCACACTGATATCTTGATAAATAAATACCTTGGGGTTGTGCTGGAGAAAAGATTACTTATAACAAGTCAGATTTTAAGACATTTTGATGTGTTTCAGAAGGCCAAATTTAAAGATTTTCAGCTACACTACAAAAGACAAACATAATTCCTGGATTACCTTCTGTTTATCCCTAAAGGACCAAGAGGTAAACTAATCTGAAAAAACTGTGATGTCTTTAAAGTTAAGCACCTCCTTCCTCTATATTTTCTCATTAATGATTCCCTTCACTGAATGTTTGAAAGAGTTTGATATTGTAGGAGTAATATAATCAAGTCAGAAGACAAACTCAAGTATGTTAATTACTTGGTAAAAAGTATTGCAGCCCTTGTTTACATTTGAAATTACATTATTATATCTACTAATGGATTAATTATACTTTGCAGTAAGTTCATAGTAAAGTATATCTTCAATTTATATGGAGTTGTGAAATATAAGGCTTTAACCACACAAGTTAACATATTAGAGAACTACACTTTACTAATAAGATAGGCCTGGAAATGAGTTTGATTTAGTCTTTGTAAGATGGTTCTCATCTGGATGGCACATTAGAAACACCCAGAAAGCTTACTGATGCCTGGGTCTCTGTCCCAGAGACTTACTTTCATTCATTTGGGAGTGGGGATTCGAATGGACCAAGATTGAGAGCAATTTTTTTTAGCATAAAGGGATGAGTCAGAAAGAACATTCTGCGTTCTCTCCCTTCCTATTTCCACAGGGCCAGCTAGTGACCTTTACAAGGAACTTGGCACTTTTCGTTCCTTATCTTTCTGAACTTGTCTGTGGTTTCTGACACCACTGATCATACTTTTCATGAGTGATTTTATTTATTATCACGGTGTTAATGATCATCCTTCAGAGATATTCTTTCTCTCTAGTCCTGACCACCCACCCTCCCCTAAATTTCAGATTCAAATCACCCGATGCCTGCTGGGAATCTGCACTTGATATACTCTGGTATCTTAAATGAAACACCTTTCAAACACAACTCATCTTCCTCTTCTGATATTCTTTACTTCTGTTTGTGGCCTTAGCCCAAGTCAGAGATAGGAAGACATCCTAGAATTTGCTTGACACAAACTCTGCTGATATTTCTCCCATAGAATTCTTATACCATTCCAAAACAACATAACTTTCAAGAGGGTGGGCTCTGGAGACTCAGGGTTATGTATAGGTGCAAGTCTGCAATCTACATGCCTTGTTTACATCGTGCTCATTGTGGATATTTGTATTTATTGTGACAATTTTCTGCCAGTGGGCAGTGAAGTTTTTTTAAGAAAGGGGATATCTTTTTCTAATTTGCACAGAGAAGCCTCACAGGCTAGCAGTAGTGCTGGAACACAGTGCCTGTTTAAATCCAATTTACAGAACTCACTAACCACATGATTTGAGTTTATCCTCACTCAGTTTCATTTGCAAAATGAAGAGGATCCCAGTATATTTCACCATCAATTTTATAATAAAAAAGGAGAGTTTTTTTGGTCAGACCTACCATTAGCAGTAGCTAGCTGAAAAGCTAGGTCAAGGCCTCCTCTTATTCTGAAGAGTATATCCATAGTCTCTGAAATCACCTAAGACAGAGAACCGAAATTCCATTGTAAAACAAAACAAATTCATTCTCATACAAGTGAGACTCAATTCTACTTCTGGAAATTTGTTCTAATGAAATAAAGTTCAGTAAAAATTTAACTTTAATAAAAAAAAATTGGAAACTACCTAAATAGTTATTAATAAGAAGTCAGTTAAAGAACAATACTACCAGACAAATATTAGGCAATCATTTGAACAATTTGCACTATGAAGAGTTCTACAGTTGCCATTTGGACAAAAAATATTTAATGACAATGAAAAATACTGAAGAAGACAAAAGTTAAAAAGGCAAGAGCACTTTAACTCTGTATGATTTTGCACAATGTAACTAATCGCTCAGTACTTTTGCACTCTTCTGTAAAATTGGAAAAATCTACTATTTCATAGGATTGTTGGGATGATTCCACAAAAGATCTTAAGTGAAAGGACTACAACCTCCCTAGGCTTCTGAACTGAGATCCTCTCTGAAGAAATAATATTTAAGCTGAGATGTGAAGGGTAAGTAGGTATGAGTATTAACAATTGCAAAGGAAAGAGGGGGGTGGAGGTGGGAGAACCCATTCCAGGCAGGGGCACAGATTGGTGAAGATCTGCTTGAAAGAACACTTAAGAGATTACCACAGATGTTGAGATCTGATGGCGACAAAGACAGGGAAGGTACGAGTAGAGTAAATGACAATTGACAGCCATGTAGAAATAGAATGCATAGGATCTGATTACTGATCAGATGTTCAGGAGTTGAGAAGTGGAAGATGTCAAGGATGATTTCCAGGTTTTTGGCATGCACAACAGGGTGGATTTACTGAAATGCGGATCATTGGACGAAGAGCGGGTGTGGGATGAGGGGAGGTAGAAATAAGGAGTCAGTTTTGAACTTGCTGAGTTTGAAATACGGATCAATTATCCAAGTGAAGGTAGATATAGATCTAGAGCTCGGAATACAATTGCCAAATCTGGAAATACAAATTTGGGAGGAGGCACAGGGTGTAAAGAAAAGCATCCTTGAAGAACACTACATCTAGGATAGGGCTTGGAGGACCCCGCTGAGCAATCAGGAGGGAAACCGGGGGAGTGCGACATCACCGGAGCTAGGGGAATAGAGTATTTGAAGGAAGTCACTCATATCTTTCCAAGGTCCAATACTTCAAATCTTCAAAGACGCCAAATAATCCCTCGTTCACAAAATGCATTCACAAGGAGGAGGCGCGGGGAGCGCAGGTCCCACCGCGGCTGAACTGGGATAGTCTAGGCTGTGCGGGGCAGTTTCCCTCCGGCTCTACCAGGGAGAGACCTGGAGAAAGGCGGCCCAAACCACCGAGTTCGCAGCTGCCACTGTGGGCCCCGGTAATGCCAGCTCCTTTCAAGGGCTTGGACCCACGGCGGCTACGAAAGTCCGAGGGGAAACGCAGGGGTCGATTGCCAGCGGAGGTACTCACCAGGTCTGCTACGTGGCTATGACAGGGACGCTGACGTCCGCGCAAGGGCTCAGCACGCTGGCCCGGAAGTGGCGTTTCCAGGGGCGGAGCCTGGGAAGGCTGACTACAACTCCCAACATGCCCCGCAGCAACGTTATGGGGCGTACCTTCCCACAGCTCCTCGCGGATGGATAATGGGGCGGGTAGCAGAAGTCTTCTCAGTAAATTCTATTGGTTGAATCCTTCGCATTCTACCCACACTCTTAAGTCTTTATGTATGTTCCTCGATGCGGCTTCGAACTCTCCACATATCCTTCCGTAGCGTACTTTGAAACGAGTTCTCCCGTATCCGAGGCAACGCGTCACAATAAACACCTGCGGCCACAGTCAATCTCGGCAGTGCGCGGAGCGTACGGAGGCGCTTCGCAGCGAGGCCTCGTGCGGGAAGCGCTTGCGCGAGGTGGCTCACAGCACCTGTCGCTCCTGCCGCTGAGTTAACCCGGACCCGACCTCAGACGACCTGGTCCCGGCTGTCGGACCAGGTGTCCTTCTGAGAGGTGACTTGGTCCTCGGGGCCGCAGGGTGCTGGCCTTTAGATACCTACCTACTCCCTACCTGCTCCGAGCCTGTTTCCTTAATGGGAAATCTTTTTCCTGCCCCCTCAGCCAGATGTGTTCCGCCCCTCCTTCAGCGCCCCCTCCCTTCAGCGCTTTAAGCGTGAGGGACCTTACCAAATTCACTTGTGCTACACTGAATTACGTACTCGCCCGCTTAGACTGGAAGCTCCCTGGGGCCAGGAGCCATGCCCTTTGCAATGTTTGCCTAGCTTCTGTCAGCGAGCCTCACCCGGGGGGGGGGGGGGGTTGCAAAGTGTTAAATGAATGAACGATTCTGTAAATGTTGCTCAAGAAGAGTTAAATAGTGGACAATTTCAAGGCGGGAGCTTCTTTCCTTTCCTCCTCCGCTCTGTGGCTCGCTTTGTTGTGTGCCAGGCGCTGCGCAGGCCCTGGAGACGCGGTGGTAAGGGAGAGTCAGACTCACCCCGGTTCCTGCCTCCGTGGAGCCAACGGCTGAGTGGGGAAGACGGCTGTTAATTAAAGGATTCCCGCACCTTGTATGTGAACTGATAACCCATTAGATAAACCATGGCGAGGGCTTGGAAAAAGTAGTACAAGCTATGAGGTAATTAAAGAAGTGATCAATGAGCTACACGATCCGAAGCATCAGTGTTAACTGGGGGGGCTAAAGGAGTCAGCACGGTGAAGTACTTGCATGAAGTGAAACAGCGGGTGCCATGGTCCTGTGGCTGGAGCGAGTCTCATCGGAGAACTGAAAGAAGACAGATAGAGCCCAGGGGCCAGGGCGTGGGGTTCCCATGGTGACAAATGTGGGTGATAGCGGACCTTGTGAGCCATTTAAAGGGTTTGAGCCCCTGTAACAGCACAGGAAGCCCTTGTGGTCGGGCAGTGGGATGGAGCTTTGAAACACCCCACAAATGAAAGTAGCACATCCCAACTGACGGACGTTTGCTTTTAAAACAGACCTGATCAGAGGAAGAGGTGGAATGGGGGGAAATGGAAGCGTATCTTCTTACGCTTTAGTTTAACGGAGTCTTCACTTGCGTCTTTGATATTACCTGTTAGCAGTGTGGTGCTCAGAGGAGCCACAGTTCCAAAGAGGCAAGTGTGTGTAGTGTCACCGAAATTCAAGGCAAAAGTTTCTTACCTTGGATTATAAATTGGGAAGCATAAGCCAGTGTTTGTTTTATTCAGTAATGTATGCCCAGTGCCTAGATCTAGTTGGTACTTAAAAAATATTATTGGGGCGCCTGGGTGGCTCAGTCCGTTAAGTGACCCACTCTTGATCTCAGCTCAGGTCTCGATCCCAGGGTGGTGCGTTCAAGGCCCCCCCAACCCCCTTGGGGCTCCACGCTGGGTGTGGAGCCTATTTAAAAAAATATATATTTCGGCTCCATAGCTCAGTGGTTAGAGCACTGGTCTTGTAAAAAAATATATATTTCATATATGTATTTAAATATATATATATATATATATATATATATATAATGATGAAATCGAAGCAAATATTCCTTAGCTCTTTGATCTTCCTTTCCAGAACATGTCTAATTAAAAAAAATTAAATAAATACTTGAATGTTTAATGTGATATTTCAAAAGAAAATTCACAATTGCAGTTTAGCCTTTAACAAGTACTCTTAATTCTTTGTGCATTATCGTTTGTTGTTCTTAATTTTTATCTTGCCTAGACAATTGTCCTTTCCCATCCATCCCCTTTGTGAACTAATTTTGCCAGTGACACATTTCTTGTTTTCATTTAAACTTGAGAAAACTCAAGAACATAGGATAACACATAATAACTACATGTGTTGTGCATTCTGAAAAACTGTTAATTTCCAACATGAGAGACAAAGCAGTATGTTTAAATCATTTGATCTAAACTGAAAGTGCCCCCTGCCTTATGTAATTATGATTTTTAAATCTACTTTGAACTTCGCAAAAGAAAGGTGCTGTTTACACAGTATTTATACTATACAGTAACAATTTTATCATTTACAACAGATGAATGGCAATGAGACAGATGCTGTCATACACATGTCTTTGGAATTTGTGGATACTTCACCCAGAGAATCCAGGGGAGGGTTCATGGTGATAATTTTGAATGCTGTTATTCCCCTTCAGCCCCACAAAGTAGATTATTTCCCCACATAGTGGGGGACCATTGTTTTATAGTGAATGCTAATTCTCAGACTGAAAGTCATTTGGACTGAAATTTAATAATTGCCTTTTTCCTAAAATTTTTTTTCCTGTATTTTTCAATGTAAAGTAGGATTTTGCTATAAAAGAAATAGCTATTAAGAACCCTTTGAAGTTGTCGATATAAAGAATACCACCACAAGAAGCAACCATGCCTATGGAAGGAGGGAAAACTGATATGGAGAGGATTGGCCTCTTCAGTGAGATGGAATATGTTACTGTTGGTGATAAATATGTGTCATCATTTAATCGTAAGTATATCTGGTTTTTTTTACAGCTTAATAGTGGATATTTTCTATATGAAATTTTGGATTTAATATTTAGGTTAAGTGGTATATTTTAATGCTCTATATTTTAGAGCATTAAGTTTAAAGTTGAATAAACTTATGAAATTTCGATAGAGTTAAGAGACAACTTAATTTTATAAGAGCTGGAAGCTCCTTTCACTGGGATACCCTTCCTTTGTGTATTCTCTGTCATAGGTAATTTTACTTCTTTCCAAAGGTGCATGGCAGTTTTCTCTCAGAATATTTTGTTTTTAGCTTATGGTTTCTCAGATGGGACACTCTGTTATGCAAGCAGCATTTACATTTGCATCCCAAAAGGCCATCCATGATTACTTTCCTGAAAAGTGAAATGCTAAGTGAATAGCTGAAGGATTTTCAGAAGAGTCATAAATAATAAAGAGCTAATGTAAATAAACATTTTAAATGTCTCAGTTAAATTTTTGGCTATTCAGTGACTCCTTTGTTACAAAAAGAATACACTGACATGAAACATCTCCAAGATATATTGTTAAATAAAAAAAATCAAGGTGCAGAATTGTTTAATATATATTATGCTAAGCATCAAAGATGGAAAAGGATGTATATGAAAATATTCATTGGGACATGTTTAAACATTCTCTGGAAAACAAAATATCATGATTTCCTGTGGGAGAGGAACTGGATGTACGAGTGTGGGAGGAAAATTTATTGTAAAAACATGTTATTGAATTTGGAACCATGTGAATATATTACCTTTTCAAAAATTTAAGTTAAAAAAATCAGTGATACAAATTCATATTTAAATAACTGGTTGATTTAAGGATTGTTTGCACTTCAAAAAAATTTTCACATTGCTGAAGGACTTCCCAAATTGAGCTCTCCTAGATCTAAATTATAAAAGAAGCTCTAAATACTTATAAAAACAGCCTTCTAAAAAAATTACTGAGCTACTAGTATTTCATTGTATAAATATATCACGTTTATTTATCTGTTCTCCTGTTGATGGAGATTTGAGTAGTTACTTGTTTTTGAATATTACGAATGAAACTGCTGTGAAAATTCTTGTTCACGTCTTTTAGTGAGTATAGGCACTCGTGTGTTGAGTATATATCCAAGAGGGGAATTGCCTCAGTTTGAGTATGGAACACCCTTCCCTTCAACCTCAACACACACACCCATACACACGTACTTGCTGATAATCTCACACAGTGTTTTCTAGTATATAGATGGGGAAGCATTGGATTAAATGCTTTTCATGGTCTCTTCCAGCTCTAAAATTCAGAGTCTATAACCAGGACCTAATTATTAAAATGATTCAGTAGAAACCTCTTAGGTCTTATAGTCAATATAATCTGCAACACAGAGCTTTCAGTGAACATTTTGAGACAGCATTTTAGAGCTCAAAACTCACTGGCCCCAATCCCACAGTTTGAAACTTTTCTCAGTTATTTTTCATGTTCTTTAATTATTAGCTCAAAGTTATGATATTCCTAATTTATTTTTAAAGGACCCTTTAATGAGGCTGCAAGCAAAAATAAACAGATGCTACCTGGGGGATCCAAAGAAATGTCAAATCTCCAGGCAGGTTATTTTGATCCCCATTTTGTAAGGATATTTGAAGGTGAAGGCTATGTAAATCTGAATCAAGTGAGGAGACGGCATATGATGGAAGAAGCAAAAAAAAATCTAGGCAAAGCCTTCCTCCCTAGTAGTGGAGATAAAAAGCCGTAAGTGTATGGGGGAAAAGTCATAAATACATCTGCCCATTTCTCTCCTCTAGCCCAAATTGAGTCTTTCTCTGGAGGACTTAAGTATGATTCATTTTTTAAAATATGATTTTTAGGATGAACTTCTCTTAGGTGGAGACAGTTATATTGGGTGATATAAGTTGACAGGTAGTTTTGATTAAGTAGATCCTCGTCTCATTAACTTTTGATTATGTCATTGCTATTTATGTAATAAAAGCTAATTAAATAATGCAAATACATTTGTTTGAAAACCTTGAAAAAACTGCCCTGGGTCATCTGTGCCCTTTACTCTTTTTTCTGCTTTGTAAAAACTTTTAAAAGGTATACATAAAAATTATTAAATTAGGAGAAGCCTTTTTTGATAAAGAAGATAATTTATCAAGACATGTTATTTAAAAATCATTGTGAAGATACATGCATGGAGTTTAACAATATTTTAGTTGTGACAGTTGTCAATGTGAAGGTTCATTTTTTTTTCTTACCTTTAAACCACTAAACAAAGAAAATCATATAGTCTGTTACATTATATTATATAGCTGAGCTTTATGATATGACGTTAATGCACACTCTGTAATGTTGACTCTGTAGAATTTGTGATGGATGAGGATTGGTTGAAGGCCAATTTTGTGCTTAATTGTGCTGGGTTTTTTTTGAGGTTAGTAAAACTGCAATCTTCTGAATTAATGGAAACTATTATCACTGCCTAGAGATTATGAAATTTTGTTTATGTGGTACATTTAAAATAAGCATAAAAAATTAAAAACATTATCTCATCTGAAAATTTGTGACTTTGGAAAATGGGGGAAATTAGATTAAGAACTAAAAAAATTGGTTGCTTTTTTCTTACTAAAGTTAGGCAAGTCAATTCCATTGCATGTATTTTGTTCCTTTTTTAGTCATTTTTTATAAATTGTGATCAAATATGTATAACAGAAAATTTACTGTATTATTTTGCCTCCTTTTTTAAAAACTGTATTTAAGATGTGGTTTAGGAAGCTACTATGGAACATTAGGTGGTCCCATGCCATTCTTCAGTGCACAGTCAAGACCCAGAGAAAAATATGAGGCACCTGGAAAGAATTTATACACAAACCCAGGAAAGAAAGGAACTGGATATGGGTAAGATATTTTTCATACTTTCATATCACTTATTTTAAACTTAAAAAAATAAAATTTAAAATTTCTGAATCCTAAAATCACCATTACTTAATTTCCTTCCTTAGCTATGCAAATATTACCATAGGTAAACAGTTTTCACACTCTGCTGATTTCTACGATGCACCCAAACTAAATTATAAGGTAAAATAATCTATTTTAACTTTCTTCAATCTTTCTTTTAGTTGACCTAGAGAATTCGTTTGTGATCTGATTATGGATTGTTTTATTTTATCAGTATTTGTATTACTAGGGCAATGGTAGACTGATGTTTATGAATTGTGATAATTTTACCTTTTTGATATTAGATTTCCATATCTTGCTGTAGATCTTCTCAGCTCTTCCCAGGCTAAGCTTTTATCTCCTGCTATAGTTTACCACATGTACCTTATATCTCTCTCAAATAGCTATGAGGCTTCTGTTAACTTGGCCTGATCAGCTATGTCCTGTTTTGAGTAGAAGAGTCATGTCCTAAGCCTTAGCTATATTCCCACCACACCCTAATATCTGTGGCTAAGACAGTAGTGGTAGTATCCTTGGCCTAATCAAGCCATTATGATCAACAAATGGAATGCAGGAGTGATAGGGAGAAAAGAGAAGGTGGAAGGTACAGAATGGATGAATACCTACAGAAAAGAGAGAGTGATAGGATGAGAGGAAAGTACTCTATTAAATAACAGATATAAAAGCTAAATGTACTGGTATATGCCTCTATACTCATTTTATATAATATTTGACTTTGAATGAAACATAGTCACTTATATAGACAAAGCCTACATGGGAATGAGTAGAGGAAACCTTATAAATTTTGGAGCAGTATCAACATAATTTAACAATTTCAATATAACTTAAAGGAAACTGGCATTAATGAAAAGTCAAGTTTGGACATTAAGCAATAGAACTTAAATGGCAAGCATTTTATTAGTTTTAGGCATGCAGTCTTCAACAATTTTGCCATGGTGACTTTAAGCAGCAGTGGGGCCACGAGATAGAAGGATAGTAGCCATTTTTGCAAAGGGGTGTGTCCAAACTCAGGAAAAGTTTTCTATTAAATTGGGCAGAAACATTGGTCATTTAATAAGCATCTTTGTTTCTATGTATGGATTATTATAAAATTATGTATAAGCCACTTTTCATCTGTAGGAATAGTAGTAATAACACATAATATATAAATACACACAAGACAGTTTTATCAGTGACTCAGTAATTAGTCTTTTTTTTAAAAAAGATTTTATTTATGTATTTGAGAGAGAAAGAGAGAGAGAGCATGAGCAGGGGGTTGGGGAGAGGGATAAGCAGACTCCCCACTGAGCAGGGAGCCTGACAGGCCCCTGGGATCATGACCTGAGCGGAAGGCAGACACCTCACCAACTGAGCCCTCCAGGCACCCCAGTGATTAGTCTTTTATCCTAAACTTTATGTGCATGAAATACTTTTCTCTCCTAATAGTAAAGTTCTGTTCTTATTTTCAAAACTTATTATTTATAAGTCAGAAATTTTATATATTTTTTTAGAATTTTAAAGAGGTTACTCTGCTGCATTCTTGCTTGATTGTTTCTTACAAGAAATCTGCTGTCATGCTGATTTTTGTTCTTCTATATGTACTTACTGTCCTTTTTTCTCTAGCTACTTTTAAGATTTTCTATGTTCCTCATTTGAGCAATTTGATTATGATGTGCCTTGGTGGTGTTTTCATCTTGCTTCTTGTTCTTGGGGTTTATTGAGCTTCTGGGATCTGTGGGTTTATAGTTTTCATCAAAGTTGGAATATTTTCAGCTATTATTTCTTCAGTTAATTTTTCTGTTCTTCTATCTTTCTCCTCTCCTTCAGGGACTCCTATTACATATGCATTAGATCTCTTGAAATTGTCCCACAGTTTATCAGTGCTCTGTTTGCTTTTTTTTTTAATTCTCTTTTTTCCTTCTCTGTATTTCATTTTGAATTGTTTCTTTTTCTATGTCCTTAAGGTCACTAATCTGTTCTTCTGCAAGGTCCAATATGCTATTAATGCCATCCTTTGTATTTCTGATCTCACACATTGTGCTTTTGCTCTCCAGGAGTTCTACTTGAGTGTTTTGTTTTTTTTTTTTAAATATCTTACATGTCTCTATGTAGCTTTATGAGCATATAAAATACAGTTTAATTATTGTTTCTATTTCCTTCTCTGCTAATTCTGACATCTATGTTAGTTCTTGGTTGATTTTGAATTACTGATTTTTCTTCTTGGTAGAGGTCATATTTTCCTACTTTGTATTATTAGTGATTTTTGATTGGATGTCAGGCACTGTGACTTTTACTTTGTTGAGTGCTGTATGTTTTTTTGTATTATAAAAATTCTTGCGCTTTGTTGTGGGATGCAGTGAAATGACTTGGAAACAGTTTGATTTTTTTCAGGTCTCACTTTTAAGATTTGTTAAGTGGGACAGGAGCAATGCTCAATCTAGGGCTAATTATCCCTGCTACTGGGGTCACCCCTTTCTGTGTGCTCTACCCAGTGCCCTGGGAGTCATGTTTTCCAATATAGCTGATGGAATCAGAACTCTTGCCAGCCCTGTGGTAAGAGCCAGACCCTGTTACTTCTAGTCTTTTTAGGCCGTTCTTTTTTTGGCTTTGAGTAGCTTCCTCACATATATGCGCCGATTCATACTCAACTGAATACTCTAGGGCAGGGGTTGGCAAAACAAACACAATATTCTAGTAAAAGGTGACCATACTCATACAGCAAAAGGTAGTCTTTAAAGCATTGCTTTATGGTAACCTGTATCAGCATCACCTGGGGTGACTGATAAAACTACAGATTTGGGGGCCATCTAGCAAACCAAGAGGATTAGAAATCTCTGAGAGAAGAGCTTGTAATATGTATTTTAAATAAATTATCAGGGGATTCCTATGAAAACTAAAATTTGAGACACACTGCCCCAAAGGATAAATGGAATGGTTAAATTATCCTTACCACTGTGGTGTGGAAGAGGAGATCTCTTTTGTATCATAGAAACAAAATAACAACTGAATGTTTTAGAGAAGTGAACCTAGCAGTATATAAATATAACTTATAAATATATATTTTATATTTTATATTAAAATATAAAAGAAAATTTAACTGTTACTTCTAATTTGAATAATTTATGTTATGTAATTTCAAACTCTGATTTACAGAAAGAGAATGAAGAACACCATCGTTTAGTTAAAGGAACACCTTTCAAGTTAAACCTTTACCCAAGGGAATATTTTGATATCAATCCTTATTCTTTTGAGAAGTCTTTACCACCGATTAAAAAAACAGAGAAGAAAGAATTACTTGCACACCCCTTTAAGCCCTCTTCTCCCGGTAAAAAGGTAAGTTAAAAATTTTAGAATTAAAAATTATTACACATTATAAAGAATTGTTTTTTTTCTGTCACATCATTTTATTAGCCATGTAAATAATAAACCTCTGTTTATTATTCACAGTAAGAATTGTGAAATTTATTTTAACAAAATTATGAAAAGTCAACAAAGCCTGGCTAGTGTAGGGAATAATGGAGCTCTTGAAATGAAATAATTACTAATCACTTTAAGTGTATTTGAGTTTACAATGGATTTTCTCAGTGCCTATCTAGATCTTAGGCATAGTTATTCACAGAACCATGAAAAACCAGACCATCTTTTAGTTTTTGAAATGTGATTAAAATGAATCCTCTCCTACTCTGCTGAGGTTTACAAGTGTGAATAAAAATAAAAATGCTTCTTATTGTTTATAAACCTTAGTTTATACTTTGAGTCTTTTGTGCATCACCTATTCATTTTCCCTGCAGATTTTCTATTAGGATATTTGTCTTTTTCATATTGATTTGTAAGATCTTTTAATATATTAATGATATTCTTCTTTTGTCATTTGTGTTGAAAATAATTTTTTTAGTCTGTTGAATCTTTGACTTCAGTTATGGTATTTTGTGCTATTCAGAAATTTAATAAATTTGTAGTCAAATTTATCAATTCTTTATGCTGAGTTTTATGTCATTCTCAGAATGACTTTCCTTACACCAATATTATAAAAATATACATTCTTGATTTCTTCTATTAGTCTTACCCTTTTGCATTTAAATCTTCATTTGAAATGTATTTTGACACGAGCAAGGTAAGGATTCAGGTTTTATCTTTCTCAAAATCCAGGTTTTTTCTCTCAGAGATTTTATTTATTTATTTGAGAGAGAGGAGAGAGAGAGAGAGAGAGTGCTCAAGTGCATGTGCACAAGCTGAGGGAGGGGAGAGGGACAGGGATGAGCTCAGCTTGATCCCAGGACCCTGGGATCACGACCTGAGCTGAAGGCAGACGCTTAACCGACTGAGCCACCCAGGCGCCCCTCAAAATCCAGTTTTTAAGGTAGGATGAAACTTTGAGGGAAGATGTGCTCTATATCTTGATTGCAGTCATGGTTTCAAGGGCATATACAGCTCTCAAAAGTCATAGAATTGTAAACTTTAAGTGGGTGCAGTTTATTGTATGTGAATTAGACTTCAAGAAAATTGGTTTTTTAAAAAGCCAATTGTTCCAAATATCACTGATAGAATTATTTTTAATACCACTGCTTTGAAATTGCACCCTTGTCAAATCAAAACTCCCATTTTTTCCCTTCAATTTCCATTTTATTTGATGTTTATTTCTACCTATACCAAGTTACTTTTAATTACTATTACATTTTAATTTGGGATGGTCTAATTTCTTGTTACTCTTTAAAAAAATTACATTGGCTAATTGCCCATATTAATTCTGTAGAACTTTGAAGTTATTTTCTAAAGCTCTGGGGAGAAAGATGTTTGGTATTTTGCTCAAAAGTTAAATCTTCAGATTTTTGGATGTATTAGCCTATTTATGATTTGAATCTTCTGATCTAGAAATAAACTACTTATAAAAACCTTTAGTTACCTTGTAGGATTCTATATTTTACTTCACACAGGTTTATATATCTTGTATTTTATTTCTCTTTATTTTAAGGCTCTGGTCAACAGTTTTTTTCCCATCGTATATTCCCTTATATAATTTATCTTTATAAAAACATTTGATAATTGGCCATTTCATTAAGTTTTCTTATGTTCTAATGGGTATTATCTTGATTCTCTTTAGATTTTCAAATATATGATTACATTCTCTGCAAATAATTTTGCTCCCTCCTTTCCAGTATTTATAGCTCTTAAGTCATGTTCTTGTCCAGTAGCTTAGGTTAGCAACAGTGGCCATCTTTTGCCTTAATCTCGAATTTACTGAATTACTTGAATTTACTCTAGTGTAAATATTTATTCATATTTATAGATGCCAAAAATAGGGATAAATCAGGAATGTATGTAGAATTATATTGAATGTTTTGGTGTAATCTACTTAGACTATATATTTTTTTCTCTCTTTGACTTGTTATAAGGTGAATAATAATAATAGATTTCTTGGGATGAATCCCACTTGGCCATGTTGTATTAATCTTTAAGTGTACTAGTTTACCTTATTTGTTAATTTTTTAAGTATTTTTTGCATCAATAATTTTAAGTGTAACTGGTCTGTATTTTTTTTTATATGCTTTGTTTTATTTTGTTATAAGTAGATGTTAGCATAGATTCAAAAGAATCTATGTGTCCTCAATCTGGAAAACTTGAAATATTACAATTATGTCTTTTAATTTTCATTTATATTTGGCTTAGATATGTAAGATAAAGAATGCCTACTTAAATGGCTTATTATGATTCTATAGAGTTTTCTTGGTAACTATATATAATATAAAGATTAAAATTGTGGCAAATCAGCTTAAAAAGTCAAAGCAATTATTCGTTTTGTGTACAGGTCAAAAAATAACTTTGATTGACTTTTCTTAATAGACTATAAGAACAGTATAAAGTAGATCACGTTTTCTTCTCACCTTCTGTTTCTATGTGCTATTCCTTATTTTTAAAAATTTTTATTTTTAGTATCTTTTTCATCATTGACTGATATTTAATAAACTCTTGTTATGTCAGCCTCCCAGTTGGACAGATCTTACCTTTGGCCTCTTCTCTGAGCATCCTCTGGTTTTGAGCCCCAACTCTTTTAAGGACTGTATCAAAATATATTTGACCTAAGTCTTATTCCCTCAGTAATAGGTTCACCCCTTGACTAGATGATAGCTTGATCTGGTAAACTCTTACTGAAATATTAATACTTGACAAGAGTTTGGAATATTACTTTCTTATAAACATTTGCATTTTAATAGAGAACTTTTGGAAGTTACAGTGTCTTGCCTCATAAAATTGGCGGTAGGGAGACTGCTGGTATTTGAACAGTACAGGTGTACTTAGTTTTATTGGGCTTTGCTTTATTGTGCTTAACAGATACTGTGTTTTTTTACAAATTGAAGGTTTGTGGCAATCCTGTTTTGAGCAAGTCTATTGGCGCCATTTTTCCAACAGTATTTGCTCACTTTGTGTTTCTGTGTCACATTTTAATACTTCTTGCAATATTTCGAACTTCTTTGTTATTATTATTATATTTGTTATGGTGATCTGTGATCAGTGTGATCTTTGCTGTTACTATTTTAATTGTTTGAGGGGTGACATGAACACCACCCATGTAAGACGGCAAACTTAATTGATCAATGTTGTGTGTTCTGACTGCTCCATGTACTGGCCATTCCCCCTTGGGCCTCCCTCTTTCCTGAGAAACAGCAGTATTGAGATTAGGCCAGTTAATAACCCTATAATAGCCTCTAAGTGTTCATGTGAAAGGAGGAGTTGCATGTGTCACTTTATTATTATTATTATTATTATTTTTTTTTTAGAGAGGGAGAAAGAGACAGAGGTGGGGAGAGGAGGGACAGAGGGAGAGGGAGAGAGAGAGAGAATCTCAAGCACACTCCCTGCTGAGTGTAGAGCCCTACAGGGGCTCGATCTCATGACCCTGAGATCATGACCTGAGCCAAAATCAAGAGTCGGAAGCTTAATGGACCGAGCCACCCAGGTGCCCCACATGTCTCAATTTAAATCAAATGCTAGAAATGATTAAGCTCAGCGAGGAAGGCATGTCAAAAGCAGAGATAGGCTGAAAGCTAGGCATCTTGTGCCAAACAGTTACTCAAGTTGTGAATGCAAAGGAAAAGTTCTTGAAGGAAATTAAAAGTGCTACTCCAGTGAACACATAAATGATAAGAAAGCAAAATAGGCTTCTTGCTGATGGAGAGAGTTTTAGTGGCTAGAAGATCAAACCTGCCACAACATTTCCTTATGCCCAAGCAAGGCCCTAACTCTCTTCTGTGAAGGCTGAGAGAAGTAAAGAAGCTGAAGAAAAGTTTGAAGCTAGCTGAAGTTGGTCCATGAGGTTTAAGGAGGGAAGCCATCTCCATAACATAAAAGTGTGAGGTAAAGCAACAAGTGCTGATCTAGAAGCTGCAGCAAGTTACAGCTAAGAAGACTTAGCTAAGAGAATTCATAACGGTGGCTACACTAAACAACAGATTTTTAATGTAGATGAAACAGCCCTTTATTGGAAGAAGATACCATCTAGGACTTTAATAGCTAAAGAGGAGAGATCACTGCCTGGCTTCAAAGCTACAAAGGACAGGCTGGCTCTCTTGTTGGGGGCTAATGCAGCTGGTGACTTTAAGTTGAAGCCAGTGCTCATTTACCATAACCAAAATTGTAGGCCCTTAAGAATTATGATAAATCTACTCTGTCTGTGTTCTATAAAGGGAACAACAAAGCCTGGATGACAGCACATCTGTTTATGACATGGTTTACTGAATATTTTAAACCCACTGTTGAGACCTACTGCTCAGAAAAAAAAAAAAAAAAAAGATTCCTTTCAAAATATTGCTGTTTATTGACAATGCATCTGGTCACCCAAGAGCTCTGATGGCAATGTAAAATGAGATTAATGTTGTTTTCATCCCTGTTAACACATCTGTTCAGCAGCCCGTGGACCATGGAATAATTTCAACTTTCAAGTCTTATTATTTAAGAAATGCATATCATAAGGCTATAGCTGCCAGAGATGGTGACTCCTCTGATGGATCTGGGCAAAGCCACTTCAAACCCTTCTGGAAAGGGTTCACTGTTCTAGATGCTCTTAAGAATATCTGTGATTCATGGGAAGAGGTCAGAATATCAGCATTAACAGTTTGGAAGTTGATTCCAACCCTCATGGATGACTTTGAGGGGTTCACACTTCAGTAGAGGAAGTAACTGCAGATGTGGTGGAAACAGCAAGAAAACTGGAATTAGGAGCCTGAAGATGGGACTGAACTGCTACAATCTCATGATAAAAGTTTAATGGATGAGGAGTTGCTTCTTATGTCGGAGCAAAGAAAGTAGTTTCTTGAGATGGAATCTACTCCTGATAAAGATGCTGTGAAGATTGTTGAAATGACAATAAAGGATTTAGAATATTACATAAACTTAGTTCATAAAGCAGCAGCAGAGTTTGAGAGGATCAACTCCAATTTGAAAGAAGTTCTACTGTGGGTAAAACATTGTCAAACAGCATTGCATGCTACAGGGAAATCATTCATGAGAGGAAGAGTCAATCAATATGGCAAACTTCATTGTCTCATTTTAAGAAATCGCCACAGCCACACTAACTTTCGGCAGTCACCACCCGGTCAGTAAGCATCCATTAACATCAAGGCAAGAACTTCCCATCAGCAAAAAGAATATTCACTGAAAGCTCAAATGATGTTTAGTATTTTTTTTTTTTTTAGCAGTAAAGCATTTTTAAATTAAGGTATGTACATTGTTTTCTTAGACACGATACTATTACACAGTTAATAGACTACAGCATAGTGTAAATATAACTTTTATATGTACTGGGAAACCAAAAAAATCATTTAACTTGCTTTTTTGTGATATTCACTTTATTGCAATTGTCTTGAACCGAACCCACAGTATCTCTGAGGTATGTCTGTATAGACAACTTTCTTTAAATGTAAAACCACCTCTATAGACAATACACAAATATGTGTGAACTTCTTCACAGTCTATTTTTATTAGAAGCATTTTACAAAACTACATTAAATTGTCTTTTATTTGTAGGCTGGTGGAATGAAGGCAGGAACATTTGACCCTTACCCTTCACATTCTGCTGACCCTTATGTGGTTAAATTGGCAAACCAGATTTCCAGCAAAGGTGCTAAGATTTTCCACCCACCGAGTGGACCAAAGAGCAGACCAACTGAAAGTATAATGACCTTGAATGTCAAAAGGTAGTAATATCTTACCTTAGCCTGTAAACTAAGAAAAATTGTTTTTGACTTTTTGATCCCTTCAAAATAATATCTCCTATTTATACATACTTTAAACAATGACAAATCTGAATGTCTTTGAAAATCCCAGCTCCTTTTATACAGAAGCTCTTCCTTGTAGACGTTCTTTCCCATGTTCTGAAATTTCTAATTGAAAAAGCTTAATTTATCTCTACAAACTATTCTGTTCATAATTTTTAAAGCAAATCTGTAGTATCTTATGAGTTGTTTGAGACTGTTGAGATATTTATAGTTTAGTTAGCAGTACAGATTAACATTGTTTGTTTCTCAAAGGGTGTTTTAGATCTTTGTTAAATTATTATCTTTATGTGGGCTCCAGGCTCTCAGTAATTATGAAGAATTCTGATGACATTTAAGACTTCTCTCCTTAAGTTTTAAATAATCTTTCATGAAATCTTCTAGGAAATATTTTGGTTAGTTAAAAAAGCTATTAACACCAGTTTATAATACTTTGAAGAAAAGTATATTGCTAAGTATATTTTAAAAGTTCAATTTTGCCCAAGGTTTGAGTACTCTCAAAACTGAAAAGAAGTTCTCAGGAGTTCAGAATGTAAATTAGAAAAGGATAATCCATCATTCCTTTTTTGTGTGTGTGCAAGATCATGAAAAAGTGGAAGAATTCATTTGATTACATTTCTATCTGTTCACTGAAAAAGTTTTAATACCAATTAAGCTAATTTACGTATTTCTAACTTCAGTGTAATCATACACTGGATTAGGTAAAGGAGACCAAATTCACATTCTTTTCTTTTATTAAAACATCTCAGTACATCTGTATCACTTGTGAACAGTGATTATAATACCAATCTTACTGTGCTGTCCCCAAAATAAGACTGCTCATCATTATTTATGTAATTTAACTGTTGTCTAAAGGTATAATATTCTAACGGGGCTAGTTGGTGGAAATGGGAATATATGGAGTCTTCTTTTCATGTCCTTTGATCTTCATCCTTTGGCAAGCTCCTTATCTATCAGTACTCTGCCCAGCTCTGTCTATGTAATATAGAACAGAGAGTAAAATTAGAATTTTCTTCACCACACTCACCCTCAAATAGATGGGATTTTTGGGGGGGTTGCGGTGGGGGGGAGGAGGTAGTTTCAGCTTTTCTGAGTGTTCTTTCCTATCCAGAGAACAGACCTGAGAAAGTTCTATGATATGTATGTTTGTAGCAGAGAAAAGAATAACTGATTGCTCTTTTGGATAATCAGAAGTTTATCTTCTGTTTAGTAATTTTGAGTTTATTGATACTTTTTATATTATCACAAATATTATCCTAAAGCAAGTTATAGCTTCTTTTACCCCAATTTTATTTATTTATTTATTTAAAGCTTTTATTTACTTATTTATTTTAGAGAGAGAGCATGCAAATAGGGGCAAGGGCAGAGGGAGAGAGAGAATCCCAAGCAGACTGCACCAAGGATAGAGCCCTGATGCAGGGCTCCATCCCACAACCCCAAGATCATATGACCAGCCAAAATTAAGTCAGATGCTCAACTGACTGAGCCACCCAAGCACCCCTTACCCTGATTTTGAAATTAATAAACCTCTGGGTGGTATTTAAAATTGGTCCTCCCAAACCAATTTTTCCTTCTTAAATTATATTTTAAGTGATGCTTTTTAATCTGGTGAAAGAATTTGGTTTTTGATGATTAGTTTTTTTATTGCAAAACTTTTTTACAAGAATGTACAGATATATTACCTGTACCTAAAAAATTAAATGTGCATTTGTTTTCCAATTTTAGGGCACTAAATACGAAGAACTACAAGACTGCTTCAGTACAGTCCTATTAGCATTCGGAAGACAAATAACTTTCTAGGTTGTGACTACCAGTAATTCATTATGGAGTGCTAATTATTTGCATAAAACATAAGATGTGGAACATATCTCAAACATTTAAAAGATATTTAAGCCTGCAAATCTAATATTCTTCCTTGTTTTAGTACTATTACTTAATGAATAAATAGTATTTGTTAATAATTTAGTATATGGTTGTTGATCTTTGTTTAGATCTGTGTTCTGGGGAGAAAATAATATTTAGACATTTCATAAAATCCTGAAGTGTTGTCTGTCATTTGAAAGCTTACTCCTAATGTTGAAGAATTGCAAGCTCGGAGAGCCAGAGTGAAGGCTGGGGCTAGAGTGGTAGAAATAGCACATTAAGTTCTTACCTTGTGTTTCTTCTTAGAGGTATTTGAAAATTGGATTGATAGCTTATCCAAGTGTCATAGCCCATTAAAGCATTCTTAATATTCAAAGAGAAATATGGATCCACTCATATTGCATAGATTCATGTATGCACATTACAGAGTGAGGCAAATGTCTCCATTTTTGTGGTCTCATGCCTTCTACTTATGGCCTGTGTAAAGCTTCATATTAGCCGATGGCAGCCACAGCATGAGTTGGAGGAAGGGAGAATGGGGAATGCCTTTTTAGTTGAGTATCTTACAAAAATACAAAGTTACAAGATGGATGGAATTTGTCTTTGCTGTCCTCCTATGCACATTTGTAGCTGTCCAAAGCTGCCTGTCCTGGAGCATCCGCCTCTAGGTCTTACTCTCTTGTTCCCAGATTATCTCTTTTTCATTTGCCCTACCACTTTAAAACATATCTGTTCTTAAAAGATATGATTTAAATACATTACTGTAATTCACAGCGAGGTCTTTATCAAACAGTCCTTATTCAGTTGGGGGTGGTGGTGGTAGGATTTAAAAAAGGAAATTTATAATATCTATTAATGTAATATATTGGGGAAGTTATTTTTGATCCATGGTGACTTCCTTAGTACTTGTCCCTTTGCCATTCGAGGCTTCTCAGAGCTGGAAATCAGAATGTATAGAGACTGCAGTACTCTTCTTTCCAACTTGCTTTTTTTTTTTTTTTCCAGGGGGGGATACTATATCAATTCAGATGTATCTGGATTTTAAAAGGATTAAAGATGGTACACAGAATTTTTACTATTGTAAAATATAGTAATATATATATATATAATATATAATATATATATTTTTATATCTCATACTATTTACTTTTTTCTAAAAGAATATTTAAAATCTTTATTTCCTATGCAAAGGACAGTGTAGAATGAACATCTTAAAGATATTATCAAGGATATAATGTGATCCAAAGGGAATACATTTGTCTTTAGGAATAATTTTACCAGGTGCACATAACTGAATAAAAGTCATATATATTAATAACTGTTACTAAATAAGCCTTATAAATGTATGCATTCTTTTGAGATGAGGCTTATATTTTCAGATTTTATTAAGATTTAAATAATTGCTCATTTACACTTACGCCTTCATTGGCTGTAATTAATTTTTATTGATGTGCCTCCAATAACAACACACACTTCATATAATATTCATAGATGGGAATGCTCATCTGATGCCTTACTGGGGGGTATAAGAAGCAGTATGACAGTTGGCAGAACGTATTTAGAGTTTACATAAATGCATAGTGTCCATTTACAGAAAAGCAAATGCAGGAACCAGGACAGGAATAGTGAAGCCTGTGGAAAAACTAAGATATTTGAAATGATAATAAAGGAGCACACACACTTGATTTAAGGGGCATAAACTATTTATGATATCCATTGATTATTTACTCTTTCTTTTCTTTTTAAGATTTTACTTATTTATTTAGAGAGAGCATGTGTGTGAGTAGGAGGAGGGGAAGGGCAACGGGGGAGGGGAGGGCAAAGGGAGAGGGAGGGAGAGAATCTCAAGCAGACACTGCACTGAGCATGGAGCCCCACTCGGGGCTCCATCTCACAACCCTGAGATCATGACCTGAGCTGAAATCAAGAGTCGGACACTTAACCGACTGAGCTACCACCCAAGTGCCCCAGCCTTTTGTTATTTAAATTGTCTTGGTCATAGAAAAATATGAAAAGAGTTTCAATTTATTTTATGAGGCTAGCATAACTGGACAAGGATAGCTAAAAAGGAAAATAATATTTCTAACTCATTAAAAAAACCTCAAAATCAAGTATCAGCCAATAAATCCACATTTTAAACGATCATAAAATAAGATTGATTATTCTATGACTACTACAATAGCTTGACATTAGTGGATCTATTATAATTAGCTTAAGTAATATATTAAAATGGAAAAAATACACGTCCCCCCAGTAGATGCTAGAAAGCCATTTGACAAAATTAAATACCCTTTCCACTTAAAACCTCTTAGGACATGAGGATTAGGAAGAACCTTTCTTAATTTTTATAAAGGATATATCAGAATCATAACAAACATTAAGCTAGAGCCATCAGCGACTCTAACACTGTGCTTTAGAAAATACAGTTAATGCAGTAAGATAAGAAAAAACCCTGAGGGGAATAAAGGTTACAAAAAGAAATACAACATTGTTCCTTGCAGGTGATATAGTTACCTACCTACAATGTAAAAAGAAACTATTGAACAATATTAGAAATAATAAAATAGTCCAATTAACAGGATGTATATATAGTTTTCTGCAAAAAAAGATAGTTTTTAAAAAATATGTCAGGAAGTGTGAAACTATTCTATGTACAATAGAAAAAAGCTAAGGAAACTTAGGGTTAAAATGAAAATTTAAAGAATGGCCTGAACAATATGCCATGTTCTAGGGAGACTCAATATTGTAAATATGCTATTTCTCTTTACTACATCAATAGATTTAATGCAATTCAATTAAAATCTCTACAGAATTAAAAATAATAAAACTTGACTAGCTACTTCTAAATTTTATTTTGAAGAGGATATTTATCCCAACCAAAAATATACTATGAGGCTGTTTATAACATAATTACAACACTAATATATTAGGGGATTCCACTTAAAACTGGCAGGCAGAACACATTTATTTGCTGGCTTTCTTTCTCTGACACTAAAAATATAATACTAAAATAATGAGCCCAGAAAAATGAATAAGGAGATCATCAGAGAGTTAGAAGTTTCAAAAAAATACAACAGACCAAAAATAAATAATAAAAAATAAATAAAAAGTAAGAATAGAGCTAGAAACATTTAAAGTGTGTTGAGGAAAGACTTTTTCAGTCTATTTCTTTTTTCTCCTACCTCCTTCCTATTCTCAGTACTTTCCCAGTTTGGGCAGCCCAGAATTTTACCCCCAGATATTTTTTAGGGCTCCAAGAGTAAGGTTCTTATTCTGGCATTATTCTCATAATAATACTTACCCTGGTTATTTTTTTTATTTTTTATTTCTGGAGGGCTCCATAGCCTAACGTGTGGCTCTCTACTTATACACCTTAAAGTGAGGAATGGCTAGTCAATAGCACTGTACACACATACCCATAGTCACAGGCAGCTTTTCTAGAGATGGGGAGATTCAGTGAGAAAACATTCCTACAGTCACCAGCTACCTAGAAAGATTGCTGCTATGTTCTGTCCATTCATAGGACTTTCTAAATTTCCCAAACTTGACTGTCCCAAATTGGCTTCTGGCCGAGATAGAGTAAGAGGGGCTGGACTTATTCTCCTTCCTTAAACAATTGAAAACTGTACAAAACATACACAACCCCTCTTCTTAGACATTGGACACAGTGCAGGACTGTCATCAATGAGAAAGAGGAAACAACTGAGGTGAGTCCTGCAATTCCTTTTTATTTGGAGGCACTTTCTGGACTATAGAGGATAGAGGGGAATCTCCAAGTATGGTAGCCTTGCTCATATGAGACAGAAATTGGAACTCAGAGAGTCTAAAGTGTCTGGAATTTGTGGGGAGGAGTTCTAGAGAGGAAAGAGCTACATAGGAAAAGAGTTCAGAATTGTGCACTGGAGTCCCCTTAATTCTGCTGACTGCTAAGGCACCCATAGGGTTAAATTCCATGAAGGAAGGCAAAGGACAACTGGGGACCTGTCAGTTAACTGGTTCCCACAGCTTACATAGGGCCGGGAGTCATTTGAGGATAGGAAGTTCCCACCAGCCCATGGAGGGTCTTTGTCAGTCTCTTAGGGCATTCAGTGGAGATCCCAGAGGATCTAGACTACACTAGAGGTTACGCTACACCCACCCTAACAAAAATTTTAAAACAAGCCTCAAAAGGATCATATTGAAACAGAAGTAACTAATCTCAACAGAACTACCCCATTTTCTGTAGAGGAAAACAAAACAAAATCTAGACAATTAACAATATGAAATTTACAGTGTTCGCCTTCCAATAAAAAGCTACTAGACATACCAAGAAGCAGGAAAACGTGACCCATAACCAGAAAAAATCAGGCATTAGAAACAAGCCCACAAATAGCAGAGATGGAATTAGCAGCAAGGACATTAGAATAGCTAGTATAACTATGTTAATGTATTTAAAGGAAAATATGAGCGCAATGAGGAGAGAAATTGAAGGCATAAACAAGACCAAGTGGAAAATCTAGAGATGAAAAAATATCTGAAATGAAAATTTTCAGTAAATGGGAATAATAGCAAATTAGACATTGCAAAAGAAAAAAAAAAAAAACTAGTGAACTTGACGATATAAAAATAGAAAATATCCGGGGCGCCTGGATGGCTCT
Source organism: Phoca vitulina (assembly GCF_004348235.1). Lineage (NCBI taxonomy): Eukaryota > Metazoa > Chordata > Mammalia > Carnivora > Phocidae > Phoca > Phoca vitulina. The sequence continues at coordinate 24,783,896 of NW_022589718.1, read as the reverse complement.
GTCATTAGGTGCCTGCCTTCGGCTCGGGTCATGATCCCAGGGTCCTGGGATCGAGCCCCGCGTCGGGCTCCCTGCTCTGTGGGAAGCCTGCTTCTCCCTCTCCCACTCCCCCTGCTTGTGTTCCTGCTCTCGCTATCTCTCTCTCTCTGTGAAATAAATAAATAAAATCTTTAAAAAAAGAAAATATCCAAAGTGAAACACACAGAGAAAAAAGACAAAAAAGAAAATGAAAGGAATGTCAGTGAGCTCTAGAACAGTATCAAGTATCATATGTGTTACCAAATCTTAGAAAGCAGCAGAGAGAAAAAGATTTGAAGAAATAGTGGCTGAAAATTTCCAAATATGAAAAAAGTTAAAAACCCCAATCTAAGACGCCCAAGGAATAATAAGCAGGATAAGCATAAAGAAAATGCACACCAAGACACATCATAATAAAATTATAGGAAAGCAGTGATAAAGAGAAAAATCTTAACATCTGCCAGAGAAAAAAAGACTATGATAATTCTTATCAGAAATGATGCAAGTCAAAAAAAAAAAAAAAAAAAATGATGCAAGTCAGGAAAAGAATGACATCTTCAAAGAGTTCAAGGAAACTCAATTCAGAATTCTATTTTCACTGAAACATATTTTTCAAAAAATTAAGGTGAAATAAAAACTGAGAAAGAGAAGAGGTGGGACCTGCATTACAAGAAATGTTAAGGAAAGTTTTTAGGTACAATAAAAATGATCAGATGGAAACGTGGGTTTAAAGGATGCTAGAGGGGCATCTGGCTGGCTCGCTCGGTAGAGCATGTGACTCCTGATCTCAGGGTTGTGAGTTCAAGCCCCATGTTGGGCATGGAGGCTACTTAAAAAAATAAATAAAATTTTAAAAATGAAAAAATAAAAGGATGCTAGAAATGGTAAATAGAAAAAACTTTTTTTCCCCTCCTGGTTTAATTTCTTTAAAAAGTTAGAGATAACTTATTATTTATAGTAAAACTATTAAAAATTTGTTGGGTTTATAACATATATAAAAGTAAAGTCTAAATAACAGAGCACAAAGAATGTGAGGAGGGAAATAGAGATATGTTATTATAAAAGTCTTCCATTGTATATGAATTGCTATAATATCATTTGAAGAAAATCAGTAGTAAACTAAAAATATGTAACTCTAGAGCAGCCTTTAAAAAGTAAACAGAGATTTCTGATAAGACAAATTGGAGAGAAAATGTAATCCTAAATACTTAATCCAAAAGAAGGCAGGAAAAGATAAAAGGAACAAAATAGATGGGACAAATAGAAATCAAATACATAGAAATCAATTACATTAAACATTGATAATTACATTAAGTGTAAATAGCTAAACACTGCAACTTAAAGGCATAGATTGTCCAGACTTGGTAAAAAGAAAGACCCATTTGTATGCTTTCTAAAATAAACCCACTTTAAATGTAAACACATAGATAGGTTAAAAGTAAAAGGGTGTAGTTTTTTAGTTTAGTTGTTTATATTGGCGATGGTTTCAACACAAATATTCTATTTTGTAACTGTTAAGTCTCACAGTTCTTTAATCTTAGTTCTGTATTTAAATTGATACAATGCTCACCTTCCTTTACTCCTTTTTTCAATACCTGAATTCATTCTTTTTTTTTGCCATTTATATAATTTTATAATAAAGGAAAATATGAGACCATAGTTTTTCACATTTGTAAGCATCAATACTTTTTTATTTTTTTTTTATTTTTTATTTTTTTTTAAAGATTTTATTTATTTATTCATGAGAGACAGAGAGAGAGAGAGACAGAGGCAGAGGGAGAAGCAGGCTCCCCGCGGAGCAGGGAGCCCGATGTGGGACTCGATCCCAGGACCCTGGGATCATGACCTGAGCCGAAGGCAGACGCTTAACCGACTGAGCCACCCAGGTGTCCCAGCATCAATACTTTTTTAAAAATAATTTTTATTTGAATGTAGTTGACACACAATGAACATTAATTTCAGGTTTACAACATAGTGATTTGACAAATTTAAACATTACGTTATGCTCACCACAGGTGTAGCTATCATCTGTCACCCACAGAGTGCTGTTACAATATCATTGACTATATTTCTTATGGTGTGCCTTTTATTCCTGTAACTTATTCATTCCATAACTGGAATTCTCCATTTTCCACTCCTTCACCCATTTTTCCCTACCCCCCTGCTCTTTCTCAAGATTACTTTGGCTATTCAGGGTCTTTTGTGATTCCATGCAAATTTGAGTAATTTTTGTTCTAGTTTTGTGAAAAACGGTGTTGGTATTTTGATAGGTATTGCATTCAATCTGTAGGTTGCTTTGGGTAATATGGACATTTTAACAATATTAATTCTTTTAACCCAAGAGCATTGGTTTGTGTCATCTTCAGTTTATTTCATCAATGTTTTATAGTTCTCAGTGTGTAGGTCTTTTACCTCTTTTGTTAGGTAAATAATACCCTAGATATTTTATTCTTTTTGGTGCAATTGTAAATGGAATTATTTTCTTAATTTCTCTTTATGCTATTTCATTATTAGTGTATAGAAATGCTGCCAATTTCTGGGTATTAATTTTGTATCCTGCAAATTTACTGAGTTCCTTTATTACTTATAGCATTCTTTTTTTTTTTTTTTTGGTGAAGTCTTTAGGGTGTTCTATGTATAGTATCGTCATCTGTAAATAGTGATGGTTTAACTTCTTTGCAAATATGGATGCTTCTTATTTCTTGTCTGATTGCTGTGGCTAGGACTTCCAGTACTATGTTGAGTAAAAGTGGCAAGAGTGGACATCCTTGTCTTGTTCTTGATCTTAGAAGAAAAGCTCTCAGTTTTTCTCCATTGAGTAAGATGTTAGCTGTGGATTTTTTAAAAAAATGGCCTTTTTTATGTTTAGGTATATTTCCTCTAAACCCAGTTTGTTGAGAGGTTGTTTTTTTTTTTTATCATGAAATGATATTGAATTTTATCAAATGTTTTTTTCTGCATCTATTGAGATGATCATATGATTTTTATCCTTCATTTTGTTGATGTGGTGTATCACATTGATTTGCAAATATTGAACCATTCTTGCATCCTCAAAATGAATCCCACTTGGTTGGGTGAATGATCCTTTTAATGTATTGTTGAATGTGGTTTGTGATTTTGTTAAGGATTTTTTTTTTTAATATTTCATTTATTTGAGAGAGAGAGTGAGTGAGCATGAGCAGGGGAGGGGCAGAGGAAGAGGGAGAAGCAGACTCCCTGCTGAGCAGGGAGCCTGATGCGGAACTCAGTCCCAGGACCATAGGATCATGACCTGGGCTGAAGGCAGACGCTTAACTGACTGAGCCACCCGGGTGCCCCTTTGTTGAGGACCTTTGTACCCATGTTTTCTTTTTTGTGGTGTCTTTGTCTGCTTTTGGTATCAGGGTAATGTTGGCCTCATAGAATGTATTTGGAAGCTTTCCTTCCTCCTCTATTTTTTGGAATAGTTTGAAGGAAATAGGTTTTAACTCTTCTTTAAATGTTTGGTAGAATTTACCTGTGCATCATTCCGGTCCTGGATTTTATTTTTTGGTAGTTGATTACTGATTAACTTTTGTTAATAGTAATTGGCCTGTTTGGATATTTATTTCTTCCTGATTCACTTTTAGAACACTATGTGTTTCTAGGAATTTATCCATTTTCTAGGTTGTCCAATTTGTTGACATATAATTTTTCATGGCATTCTTTTATAATCCTTTGTATTTCTGTGATGTCAGTTATTCTGTCTTGTTTCTGATTTTATTTATTTGGGTCCTTTCTCTTTTTTTCCTTGATGAGTCTGGCTAAGAGTTTATGAATTTTGGTTATTTTTTCAAAGAACCATCTCTTGGATTTCATTGATGTGTGTGTGTGTGTGTATTTGTCTGTCATTTATTTCTGCTCTGATCTTTATTATTTCCTTCCTTCTATTCACCTTGGGTTTTGTTTCTCTTTTTCTAGTTCCTTTAGGTGTAAGGTTAGATTGAGCCTTTTCTTTTCTTTTCTTTTTTTTTTTCTTGTTTCTTGAGGTAGGCCTGTATTGCTATATATTCTTAGAACTCATTTTGCTGGGTCCCAAAGATTTTGAACCATCGTGTTTTCATTTTCATTTGTTTCCATGTACTTTTTTATTTATTCTTTGATTGCTTCATTGACCCACTGGTTGTTCAGTATTGTGTTGTTTAGCCTTCACATCTTTGTGTTTTTTCTTGTGATTTAGTTCTAGTTTCATACCTTTGTGGTCAGAAAAGATGCATGGTATGAATCCAATCTTCTTAAATTTATTGAGGCTTGTTTGGTGGCCTAACACGTGATCTCTTCTGGAGAATGTTCCATGTGCATTTGAAAAGAATGTGTATTCTGTTGTTTTTGGGTGGAATGTTCTGTGTATGTTGTGTCTACTCGGTCTAATGTGTCATTACAAGACAGTTGCTTATGGATTTTCTGTCTGGATGATCTATCCACTGATGTAAGTGGGGTGTTAAAATCCCTTACTGTTATTGCATTACTGTCAATTTTTCTCTTTGTTAATATTTGCTTTAAGTGTTCCTGTGTTGGATGTGTAGATATTTACAATTGTTATATCCTCTTGTTGGTTTGATCCCTTTATCATTATGTAATACCCTTCTTTGTCTCTTGTTACAGTCTTTGTTTTAAAGTCTATTCTGTGTGATATAAATATTGCTACTCTGGCTCCCCCCCTCCCCAACATCCATTTGCATGGTAACTGGTTTTCCATCCCTTCACTTTCAGTTTGTATGTGTCTTTAGGTCCAGCAGGGCAGCGGAAGCTGAAGTAGACACAACCCAAAGTGTCCCAAGATTCTTTGTGTTGATGGCACCCTGACAGGAGAGCTGAAGCTGATGTGGGTATAAGCTGGGGTGCCCTGGGCTGCTCTGAGTAAGGTGTGCCCAAAGCTGGAGGGGAGCTGAAGCCTAGGTGGTTATGTTAGGCCAGCAGGTCCCTGAGCTCACTGCACGAGGATGCCCTGGCAGCACAGCTGAACTGAAGTGGAGGCATGTGGTGGTGGTGGGGGGGGCGGTGGTTGGGTCTCTGTATACAGAGGACACCTTGGCAGGATAGTGAAGCTGAAGTAGATATAAATGGGTGTTCCAGGACTATCTGTAAAGAGATAGCTAGAGTTGAGATGGGGTACAGGCCAGGAGATCCTGGGATGCTCTGCATAGGGGGTGCCTTCGCAGGACAGCTAAAGCTGAACTGGGTGCAAGCCAGGGTGCACCAATGTTCTCAGTGTGGAGGGTCCTCCGGCCAGGCGACTGGAACTGCGTCTGGTACAGGCAGGTGTGTTCTGGGGTGCTTTGCATAGGGGGTGCCCTGTGGGGTGGCTGAAACCAATGCAAGCACTGGCCGGGGTTTCTAGGATGCTCTGTGCAGGGGGCACCCTGTCAGACAGCTGGGTCTGAGGCAGACATCAACTGCAAGGTTCTGGAGCGCTTTGCACCTGGGGTGCCCTGATAAGCTGTTTGAAGCCAGAGTGGTGTGGGCCTCTTGTGTTCTAGGGTGCTTTGCACCTGTGTCACCTTGGTGTGAAGGGTGGAGCTGTAGTGAATGCTAACCAGGTGTGTCCTGGTGTGCACTGTCCTTTGGCTGCCTTGGTGGGATGGCTGGTGCTTATGTGGGCTACGGGTCTAGGGCTCACTGAGGCGGCAGGTCAGCTAGGGTACCTGGACCATGCACTGGTCCATGCTTTCAAGGGGGAGCGTAAACTATATCCACCAGACCCTCCCACCCAGAGAGTGTTCCAGCAGCTCCCCTAGTCATCTGGTGGAGTTCTAGTGCTGGCTCTTTTATATGCTAGATGCAATATTAAACTTTATCTTTTTAAAGAAAAAAAGGGAAAAAGAAAAAAAAAGAAATAGAATAGAAATAAAAGGCAAAAACAAATATAAAAAAGTGTTTTTGTTTTTGTTTTTTAAATTTAATTTTTCCCCCCATGCCCAGGTGCAACTGGGGCTAGTGTGGGCTTGCAATTCCAGGGTTTGCTGAGGTGTTGAGCCAGTCCCTCTGATCCAGGGAGTGTTCCTGCAGTTCCTTTGCCCTTTTACTTTATTTTTATTTTTATTTTAAAGATTTATTTTAGAGAGAGACAGAGAGCAAGTGCAAGTGTGGGGGGGAAGGGCACAGGGAGAGAGAGAGAGAGGGAGAATCTCAAGAAGACTCCCCACTGAGCACGGACTCCACATGGGGCTCCAGTCCAGGACCCTGAGATCATGACCTGAGCTGAAATCAAGAGCTGGCCGCTCAACTGACGGAGCCACCCAGGCACCCCTCTTTTTCCCTTTTAAGCCATAGCTTTTTTTCTGTGTCCCAGCACAACTGGGGCTGGTGTGTGCTTGTGGTCCCAGAGCTTACTGAGGTGGCCAGTCAGTTACGGCAACCAGACTCTGCTCTCATCTGTGCTTTTAAGGTGGAGAGGGAATGTAAACCTGTCATTCTTCAGTCCCTATGACTTGGAAAGCATTCCCCCCACCTCCTCCATGAGTTGGCAGAGTTCTAGAACTGTCTCTTTTATATGCTAGTTGCTCTTTTACACTGCCAGGTTTTTGTTGTTGTTGTTTGTTTTGTTTTGTTTTGTTTTTTTCTTCCTGTGCCCAAGGACAGAGGAATCAGTTCTTGGCCCCTCAGCATCATCCCTTCCACTGCAGTTTACAACATCAGGGGTGCGATTTCCCTTTGTTACCATGTCTCTGTCTCTCTTGCTGTTCCCTACTGCCGTTCTCTTTTGTTGTGCAGAAGCTGTTCAGTTGACCCTCAGTTTTTCTCCAGGAGGAACTGTTCTATAAATAGGTTTAATTTGGTGTGTTCCATGAAGGCTGTGAGTTCAGGGTCTTCCTACATCACCATATTGGACTGGAACCACCCTCATTATGTTTGATTTTCAGGATTTTGTCATCAATTTTTCATGGTATATATTTATGATCTGACTATGAAAAATTTCTACTACTGACTCACCATTATAAATATAAAAGTAAAATGAAGCAAAAATACTATGCAAACACAAGTCTAAAGACAACTGGAGGGCCTATATTAGTATCAATCAAAGACATTAGAATAAGGAGAATCACCAGGGATAAATGGGCTCATTTTGTAATAATAAAGGGATTAATTCACTAACAGGACATGAAAGTGTACACATAAAAGAACTTTAAAACATATGAAACAAAAACTGATAGAATGGACAAACCTATTTCTCTATTCTTCTATAGTAATTATTGGAACAAGTAGAAGATCAGTAAGGATATAGATTTTATCAGCACTGTCAACAGCCTTTCCTTAGTTGACATTTTTAGAACACTCCACCCAACAACAGCGGAATATACATTCTTTTCAAGTTAGTGTGAAACATCGACCAACACAGACCATATTCTGGGCAGTAAAATAAGTTCAGTAAGTGTAAAAAGATAAATTGTACTGTTCTTTGATCACAATAGAATTAAATTAGAAATCAGTAACAGAAAACACCTGAAAATCTCCAGAGTTGGAAATTTAGCAACTCACTTCTAAATATTCCATTATGTCAAAGAATAAGTCATAGGGGAAAGAGAAAATATTGTGAACTGAATGAAATTGAAAACATATTAAAGTTTGTATGATACAGCGAATGCAGTGGTTGGAGGATAAGTTGTAGCTTTAAATGTATATTATAGAGAAAAATAAATTTTCCAAGCCAATAACCTGATCTTCCACCTTAAGAAACTAGGGAAAGAGCAAATTAAGACCAAAATAAACAGAACAGAAATCAATGGATTAAAAATAGCAAAGTTAATAGAGGAAGTATTAATAAAAAACTGATTTTTGAAAAAAGCAATAAAATCAACTGAACTCTAGAAAAACTGTTCAAGAAAAAAGGAGTATCCCTAAATTACCAATGTCAGAAATTAAAAATGGGACATTACTATATGTCCTCTGGACATTAAAAAGATAATACAGTCTTTTGACCAACTTTATGCCAATGTGTCTGAGAACATATACGTAATGTACAAATTCTTCAGAACATACACATAGTCAAAATTGACTCAAGAAGAGATAGAAAATTTCAATAGTTCTATATCCATGAATGAAATTGATTTTGCAATGTAAAACCTTCCTGTTTAGAAAACTCCAGGCTCTCTGGTCAATTCTATTATGTACTTAAGGAATAAATAATATCAATAACCAATCCTACACTAATACTTCCAGAAAATGGAGGAGGAGGGAACCTTTCCCAACACATTTTATAAAGCCAGATTTTCCTGATACCAAAACCAGGCAAAGACATTAAAGAAAATAACATAGAGACTAATATTTTTCTGAACATAGAAGGAGAAATCTTTAACAAAACATTATTGAATTGAATCCAGGAGTATGTATTAAAAGGGTAATATATAACCTAGTGAAGTTTATCCCAGGAATGCAAGGTTGGTGTAATGTTTTAAAATTAATAAATGTAATTACCATATTTACAGATTAAAGGGAGAAAAAAACCCCCACATGATCACTTTGGTAAATGCAGGAAAAGCATTTGACAAAATTCAACCAGTTTATTTGTATAGCAATCAGTCTTGGAAGCTAAAGACAGTGTCTCCTCTGGAGCAAGGACAAGTATGGTAACTGTCCTATATAATAAGGGTAATGATTCCATCAAGAGCAAAGGGGAGGCATAGGCATGCTTACTGCACTCATAAAAGATTTGGGTTCCCTAAGTTCAGAGTTCTCTCTGGTAATGCAACATGCTGTGTGACCCTTTTCATGCTGCATATAGGAATTAGGGCTTGGAGAATCAATGCAAAAGTGCTGGTGTTCTGGCTACTGCTATTGCTGTGAGCAACAAACTGTTCTTTATCCCTGACCCAGGACTCTCATGTCTTCCACTAGAATCCATGAAACTGTCAGACCAACATTAGCTTATAAGTTCAGTGAAATCTCAAGGCTGTTCACAGTTCTTGACAATATAAAAATATATACCTAATTGCAGTTTCTAATTAAAAAATTACTCTAATTACAAGGTAATTATAATCCTATGTAAAAGTGAATTTAAAATAATTTTGTGGAGGGGGCACCTGGGTGGCTCAGTCAGTTAAGCATCCAACTCTTGATTTCAGCTCAGGTCATGATCTCAGGGTCCTGAGATCAGGCCCCACATTGGGCTCTGCTCTTGGTGGGGAGTCTGCTTGAGATTCTCTCTCTCCCTCTATCCCTCCTCGCACCGCCCCCCCCAGCACTCTCTCTTTCTCTAATTATTAATTAAAAAAATAATTTGTGGAGAAAAAAGTACTGGACAGAGGATTTTCAAACATTGATTTTAGAAATTTATTTACATATCTTGGATGGAAGCAATTGATACAGTTGACTTGGAATTCCTGGAAAAAAAAGAATTTTTTAATGTGGGAGTGCCAAGTATACTTCAGAAAACAGAAACAAAAACCCCGCTCCCTGCCAAAGTTGCTGTGTGCATATACAATGTATAGAAGTAATATAAATAAAATAACAACATGAGTTTCATCAAAAGAGCAAAATTCCTTTTTTTTTTTTTTTTAAAGTAGGCTCCATGCCCAGTGTGGAGCCCAATGTAGGGCTTGAACTCATGACCCTGAGATCAAGACCTGAGCTGAGATCAAGAAACAGACACTTAACCAACTGAGCCACTCAGGCGCCCCAAAAGAGCAAAGGTCCTAAATAATTCCAATAGATAATAAATTGGATACAAATCTTACAAGAATAAATTGTATTCATCTTAAAAGTTTCCTTCTTATTACTGTACTCTGGCTAGTGCCCAATAGGTGAAAAAAATCTTAAACACATCTCTACTAATCCACTGCAATATTACATACCTTTCAAATCAGGAGCCAAAGGCCTACTCCTAGGACCAGAAGTGTCTTCATAAGTATCACAGTTGTCAAAATGGAATTTCTCTCTTCTTGAAATATAACCCTTTTTTGATAGGTCACTCTGTGGACTACAGACTTTTTCACTTAGATTTAAATAATCTCTTTGAAGATTCCGCATCTCAAATTCTAAGGTATCCCTTTCGTTTTCTATACTTCTTACATAGTTTTCTAAAAGTATTTTATCTTCTGCAAGTCTACTGATGCTGTTTTCAAATTTTATATTTTCTTTACTATGTTTTTTTAGTTCTTCTTTTAGAATCTGATTATCTGTTTTAATTTCCATTACCATTTTTGATAACATTTCACATTCAGTGCCCATTTCTGACAAACTATTCTTATAAATACTTGCTTCTGATTTTGCATTTTTTATTTCTTTCAGAAAATTCTCCTCTGCAGTGGATTGGTATGTTTGAATATTCTCAATTTCTCTTTCCATCATTTGTCTAGCAGCAATGGATTCTTGTAATGTTGTTTCAAGATTAAGTTTTTCACTTTTAACTGTTTCTATTATTTGAAGAAGTGTCTCTTGTTCAGTTTTTGCCAACCTTTCTTTCTCTTTTAGCTGCATTATCTCTAGTTGGTGTTCCTTCAGTTCATTTTCAACTGAGCTTCTTTCCTTTAGAAGCTGGTATGTTTTTTTCTCTAGCATTTCCTTTTCATCTCGTATCAATAGAATATTTGTTTTCATTGATTCCATTTCTATACTCATTCGATTATTTTCATTATTGACTATGGCCATATCATTTTGAGTTTTGTGTTCCTTACTTTTTAGTTGATCTAAGGTTTCTATCATTTGTTGCTTCTCCAAAGAAAGTTGACTATTTTTTTCCTCTAGAGTTTTATTTTGTCCTACAAGAACATTATATTTACTAATTATTTTTTTCAATTCTTTAAGACATTCTTTACCATCTTCTTCTGTTTTAATTAACTTGGACTGAATAGCATTCTTTTCTTCAACCAAATTCTTAAGTTGCTTTTCATATGTTTCAATTTTCTGTATCAGAGACTGTGTAGTAAACACAAGAGGTTTTATTTTGGTCTTAAGGGTTAGATTTTTATTCTCCAGTTCTGTTACTTTTTTCTGTATCTGCATAGATTCTTTTAGGTAATTCTGTAAGTACTGAATTTTTGCAACACACTGCTCAGTAACAGAATTGACTTTGGATGTTTTCTCATTTTCAAACATTATTGGTCCTTGTTTTGATATTAGTGGTTGTGTTTCTTTGTCTTTCATTTCATATTTTGTTGGGTCAAAGAATGACAGTGTATGTCTTGGAACTCTGGAATGGAATTTTAAATCTGTAATATTCTTGCCAGTGATAGGAATTTCCTTACTGTTTTTCTCATTTCTCTTTCCCCTGTGCATTTCACTCTTGGATAACCTTTTACATTTCCTGCAAAAATTCACATGGAATTTTGACACTGTTTCCCTGAATGGTAGTAATTTGTTTACTAATGCTTCTAATTCTGCAATTCTCTTTGATTTTATATCTTCATTTAAGTTACTTTCTATATTTTCTTCCTTAATAAAGTTAATTTTTTCCTTGTGACTGGGGGACAGGTCATATTTACCATTTCTTGGAACATTCGTGTCAGTTTTTAAAGTTTGAAGTTCATTTGTAAGTGCCAGTTCTCTATCATGTGACTTTTGTAGTTCTTCCTTCATTTGTTTGATAGAATGGCAGATATCGTCTAAATTTTCACAGAATCCATGCTTGAGGAAAGGCTCGGTAATTTTGGATTTATCCAGAATTACTGTATCAGCTTGAGGCATCATATTTTGAGGTGCATGAGGTAGAAAACTATAAGGGTTATTATAATTCTTCAACATGTCAGAATTTTCTGAAGGGTTCATAATTATGTTTGAAGCTGAATTATCTGTTGAAGTTCTCTGAGTTAATAGGTCCTTGAAATGTATCTGGGATGGAATATCTACACCTTGACAGAGACTGTTAACAATATCACTGCTGAAGTTTTCTTCTGTTGAATGAATAGTGTTGGACTCCTCAAAATGATGAATTTTCTCCATAGAAAGGATTTCTTTTTGATTCTCTATAGGCTAGTGACAATAAAAAGCACACTATAAATGTACTATATCATTTGCCACATGACAAGCAAATCAAGAAAATATTTTGTGGAGGATTTATTTTTATAACCCAGATGAACATTTTATCCATTTCTACAGGCAAAGAGGCCTAATGAATATGACTCATTTTCTCCAGAAAAATCTAACAACAGTTATTTTGAGATCTGTAACTCTGGTCTTCACAATTTGCTTAGAAATTATACTTATTTCCTCAGAGGGTGACATACATGGGTCAACCCTTCAATATCAGAAATAGAAATTTAGAATCCCTTAGGAGACCACTGTAGATAGATGGGGAAGATAGAAGCAATAGGTCAAATGCAATAGGAAGTTTAAGGGAAATGAATATTTCCACTTCCGGGCTGTTTGTCAACCTTAGCTTGCATTCCTATTTCAGATGATTCTAGGGCTGTGACTATTCTAGAAATGCGAGTTCTAATCAGTGTAGACAGAGTGACTCTGGTTCCAGCCTGTTTCTAGAGAATTCACCTCAGGTCTTGGTCAATCCTAAAAGTAGAAAAATTCCTAAGTGGATAGACAGGCTAAAAAAAAACTGCCTTATATTTCAATGTACTTGGGAATCTTTTAGGTATTCCTCTGACAGTCCATTTGACCCATGAAGAAGGTTAAGAATATAAAGGTGAAGATAAAATGGTTGTGGTAACATTTTTGAAGTGACTAAATATAGAAATAGTTTTGTACAGAATAACATACCAAAGCTTTTTCGATGCATGTGCCAAATACTAGATTTTTTTCTGAGCTATATTGTGGGTTTTCTACTTCAATAATACTTTTGTTCAAGATTTCACTGATTTCAGACTGTACCTTTAAAAGATAAATTGATAATGTTAGAATTTTATTTCAGATTTATAAACTTATGAATGTATAGGAATCACAGATACTATAATTCAAAGATACCTTTAAATTTCCTGGACATAAAAATTCTTTTCCATCATGTAGAATATAAAATACATGTATTTAATTTATAATAATCTCTATCATTAAAGGAATTTTTAAAGAAAATTATGTCTTTATTATATGATTGTAAAATCAGGAAAACTTACTTTAGTAAAGCAATAAAATTTTATGAACTATATTCAAGTAATTTTGGATGTTTGATTTTTATATTGTTGAATAAAGCAGAGACTTTTGATCTCTGTCATCAGAACTGAATCTATTCGATCACCCTCAGGAGGAGTTTGTCTTCTCTTGCCACTTCCCTGCACCTGCTTTTAGTATAAGAATATTAGGATGAAGTTTATATTGGGCTTTAGTGAGTATGTGTTGTGTTATGTACCACCAATATCCCTACCCTATCCTTCTGTTAATACTATCTCTTATTTGTTCTGGATAAAGTCCATGTGCCTTTGGTGATCCCACTTCCAGCTGCACGTGACTGAGAGCTAACCAGTCAGAACACTGCCTCCCTTTCAACAGTGATTTGTTCAAGGATTGCATATGAACCAATCTCAGGCAGTCAGAATCAGTCCAAGCACTTCAGTATAAACTCTTAAGGAAGAAAAGAGCATGGTCTCTTCGCTGATTGAAATCTGGAAGGATAAAAGCCTAGCGCTTCTAGCAGCCCTTTTGCGACCACATGGAGTCTGAGAATCCAGTATAGTGGAAAGCAAAACCAAAATAAGGAGTGAGATGGGTTCCTGATGACCGAAGTCCTGATCATATGGATTAAGCCATCGCCAGGTGAACTTGTCCCTAGGGTTTTCAGTTACCTGCACTAATAAGATACACTTTTTCCCTAGGTGGATTTGAGTTAGATTTCATCTCACTTATAATGAGAGTTCCCATTTGTAAACTATATATAGGTAGCACTTTAAACATACATTTAAAAAAAAATCAGTGAGTACTATTTCTTTTTGGCTCATATCCAAATTCAACGATAATAGAATGTAGTTTCCCCCAAACAAATTTTGAGCCTGGAATATTCTTATTTTATTACATTCTACATGAACTAATCAGTTGGCTAGTGATCATTAGCTTAGAAATGTGGGATGATATCTTAAGTTTGGATATTTCCCATGTAGAGATTAAAAGAAACATACCATGCTAACATTCTGCAAAGTCTGTATTCGGAGAGCCTGAAATGATTCCAGTTGGTGCTGAAGGGCCTATAATAAAATTAAACATGGTATGAAATTGAACCATTTTGAACTTGCTATTATTTCTTTTTATATATATCCCCCAAAGTTGCCTATTACCAGAAATGATCACATGAGGGTCAAATGACTTACATTCTTAGTCATTCTTGCTAATTCTCCAATGTATTTTCATGAAGATTTTTGTGGAAAATCCACGTGAATTTTGGAAGTATTTATTCTGAAAGAGATCAGGCTTTACACAGCTTTGGAGAAAAAAAAATGAAATGAAAATGAACTTACTTTCAGTGCTGATTGTGGTTGGATTTGATGTTCTGATTCTGATATGCAGCCATATTCTAAAAAGCAAAATTGAAAAACCATATGATCTAATTCTTAAGTTTTATTTTTAAACAACTGTAATAGAAAGTAGTCTCCTAACTTTCTTGGATAGTGAGACAGAGATAATGAGAATTTTGATGTTCACATTAGGAAGAACCCAATGCTAGTCACATAATAAGATCAAGAAATAATTTTCCTTTTTTTTAAAAAAGATTTTATTTATTTATTTGAGAGACAGAGAGAGAATGAGAGAGTGAGAAAGCATGAGAAGGGAGAGGGTCAGAGGGAGAAGCAGGCTCCCCGCTGAGCCGAGAGCCCGATGTAGGACTCGATCCCAGGACTCTGGGTTCACGACCTGAGCCGAAGGCAGTCGCTTAACCAACTGAGCCACCCAGGCGCCCAAGAAATAATTTTCACGTGGCTTAAATAATTTTCACTTGAGATTGTAATAGTGGTTTTACTTTTATAATAAACCATTAACTTGTAATGTCAAACTTGGAACTCTCAAAAACTCAATTATCTTTGTTTCTGCAATATAAACTGCATTTAAAAAAACAAACAACTAATAATCCTGTTGTGGGATACCTTTGACAAAGTACTGTGTAGGTCTCAGTGTCTATGAAATGGCCATGTGCTGTTTTTCCTCATCATGGAAAACAAATTGGACTTACAGAGCATAATTTTTGTAATGCTCTTAAGCAAAATACTATAAAAACCCATGTGTTCCTTCCTAGAAAATAGATTAAAGATATGTAACAGGGGAGAGACTATAAACTGTTTGCAAATTTCCTGACATATATCCCTCTTTGTCCAAATAGGTTTTTTGCTTGCTTTGTAAATTTTTATTAAATAATTTAAAAAACACTCAGTGTCTCAAATGAAATGAGAGTTATGATGGAATGTTCCCCTAGGCTGACAATTTCTGCCCTAAGAGAAGTTTTTAAAAGAGGTCAGCACATCCCTCATTTGGAATGACAGTCTGCCAGATGTTATAGGAGCTGGTTGCAAAGTATAGGCACCCCCCCCTCCAGCCCCCATTTGCCATCTGGCCCTTCCACACTGAGAGAGCAACTTTGGTTCAGAGCTTGGAGCTATTTGGTCAACTGAAGAATCCCACCTTCATCGGAGGGCAGGGAGGGACAGTGAGTCTGTTTGGGTATTGCTCAGCTTTGCATCTTACTAGGAATAAAACAATAGTCTGAATTGTTCATCTCAGAGAGATTAAAAGACAAAACAAAACTCAAGTGAGATCTGGATGAATGCAACAAGGCATCCCAAAGTTTTTCAGACTCTAAGACAACTTCTAAATGAACTCAAATTGTAAATCAAAACCAATATATTACCTAGAACCCCACCACCCAGAATTAACCATTATGAATTTTAGGTACTCTCCTTTCAGTCAGCTCTCTATGCATATATGCAGAAAAAAAGAAATTATTTTAGAACAGTGGGATAATATTATACATGTTACTTTTGATAAGTAGCATTAAATTTGTGTTTCTTTTAATAGAATAAAGAAAACTGCAATTAGTTGAAATTATCACTATTGTTCAGATTTTTTTCACTACGTGAAAGATTATTTCCTATAAGACCCCTTTAAGCTAATGAAAATATATCATGAGGACTAAGAGATTGGAATTTTTATGTTTTTTAATAACGTATACTTCCACTGTATTCAGTGTTGATTTAGTCCTTGCCAAGAAGGGGAGTAAATGATGAGAAAATTAGCATTATACTTGCTCTCACATTTACTTCCCACTTTTCATGATATTTGCTTATTACATTATTTTTACACTGTGATGTTTTATGATGCTTTACATTTTAAACACAAAGATAGAACATTATTATTATAAATATTTTCAGCTGTCAACTTTATCTTTAATGGATTTACTGTTCAGAATTCCATCTCCTTTCTGCATCTACAGCACCAGCTTCCCTTTTCCACACAGGTTTCTTTTGTCTCATTAGGAGGACTTGCAAATTGAAGGCTAGGTACAGTATTTCTTTTGCTAAAACTGAGTACGAAGTATGGGTCAAAAGAAATTTAAAGACTTGGTAAAGGGATATAGCAAATACAAGATTTTAAAGAAAGAACATGAGATTTACACACTGCTTCTACATATATTTCCCTCCCTCCATCTCTTCCTTCTTTTTTGACCATCGTATGATTGCAGTTACCATGATGCTTCTTTTCATATGGCTCAGTGCAACCTGAGCAACTCTGCTCAGAATTTGTTTTCTTTGACATACTGTAGATGTTTTCTCTTGACATTCTTCTTGGAGTCCATTGGTCTGTCCCTCTGAAATATGGTTTCAGGGCCAGGGTGTTTTACTATCCATTTTCTATAGCCTAAAAATTAGGTGAGGGGGTCTGGGGGAAGAGACATCATTTGGAGCTGTGTGAAGCCTCCATTGGAGGATGTGATCGCTGCCATTTTGTTGTTGTTCCCTGAGACTGGTTAGAAATCTAGAGGAGATATATCTTATTACCCTAGGGAGATATTCTCTTGATTGGGATCATTCTCTTAATTCAGTATGGAGTCCTGGAACTAGGACTGCCACATAAGATTGTAAAGGTTGTTCACTACACAAGGGCTCCTGGCCAAAAGATAAATGTGGGCTGAGATGTGTCCCATGCTCCACTACACTCAGCTAACCGGTACCCTATGTGGGTTTGCATATACCTAGAGTCTGATATACCTTTCTCTAATCCATGCAAAGGCACCCATGAGCCAATGGCAGCCCTACTCAGAACTTCTTTCCTCAGAGCAAAGTAAGCCCCTGTTGATCAGTGTCCAGGTTTACTTATCTATTCTCCTAGCTGCTCCTCTCTACCCACCTAAAGCCCAATCAGCAGAAAGGAAGACACAAGTATTTCCTCTTTTTGTATTCACATTTTGTATTAACAGTGGGAGGGGCATTAATGAGTATTTTCAGGATTTTGACTTGTTTTATTGCTTCTGAAAGTCAGAAGCCAGTCAGTAGTTTGCCTTGCCAGAATCTTCTGTCTTTACTTTTGGCCTCTATTTTCCAATTTTATGTCCTTCAGGTGCTGCTGGTGAAGTTTTTGCTGGTTTTCTAATTTTTTTTTCTTTTGTTTATTTCATTTGGTACTGGAGGAGGGAGGTCTGAGGTCTTCCTTGGCTCTAAAATCTCTATCTGAAAGTCTAGAATAATTTTTAAAAGTTAATGATTTAGGGTTTTTTTGTTTATTTCACATTTAGTGATTCATTCCTTCAACAACATCATTCATTCAAATATTGAGTGTCTAGTATGTGGTATGCCAAATTATAGGTACTAGAGACACAGCAATAAATAAGACAACTTGTAAACCTCTTGCGGTACCTACGTTCTGGAGAATGAGCAGAAAATAAAAAGCACACAAAGAAATAAACAAGATACTTTCAAATAGTGATAAATAACACAAAGAGGATAGGCTAATGTGACAGGGAGGATGGGGACAGGACTGGAGAAAGTGGTTGGCAGAGGCCTATCTGGCCTGGTCTGTGGCCTGAATGTGGTGAGTTTTAGCTAGGTGTGCTCTGGACTGCGCATCTGACCTCCACTGGAACTGAGCCCTGCAAAACTCTCTGGTCAGGAAACATGGTGTGGGCAGCGGTTTACGCTGGTCTTCTGGGGGAGGGACCTGCCATGCTGGAACTGAGGCAAGCATGTTTGAGAAAGGCAGTTCCACTTGCTTCAGCCAAGAGTACCATATCATAAGAAAAGGCCAGCCATGTGAACATCTGTAGGAAGAGATTTGGAGCAGAGGACATGACAGAGTCCTGAAGCATAACATGCTTATTTGTGTTTGCAGAACAGAAGGAAAGTCAATATGGCTGTGGCTTAATGAGCAGATGGAAGCCCATTATGATTAGAGGTCAGAGGGGGAGACAGGGCTAGATTATGTAGGACCTTGTGGGCCACCTGAGTGGTTTGGCTTTTATTTTAAGTGAAATGGGAAGCTTTAGAGGGTTTCAAACATGAGAATGATTTGATCTGAAAAGAAACATTTATGGTCACTCTACTGCATGATAATGGGTTATAAGGTGGCAATGGCAGGGCTACTATGGTAATCCAAGTGAGAGACAAAGGTATCTTGGACTAGAATGGCAGAAGGGAAGATGGAGAAATATAGGTGGATTTAGAATAGGTTTTGAAGATAAAGCATTGTTAGGTGGTTAAATGTGGCCAGAAGAGATGAAGGAAGGATGACTCCTGTTTTTTTTTTTTTTTTTTTTTTTTTGGTGAGAGCAGATGGATGATGAAATCTGATGTTATTTACTAAAATGGAAAAGAATGGAGTAGGAAGATGTTTTAGGGAAAACTTTTAGATATGTTAAAGTTAAGTTTCCTGTTAGTTGTCAAAGTGGACATCAAAAGGCAGTGGGATATTCCCGTCTCTGGTTCAGGGGAATGGATATGAACACTATATTGGAAAATACAGATGTCACTGCTAGCCTAGACAAGGGCAGTTTCTGTGCAGTGACAGGCACAAAAACCCAAATGAAGTGGCTAGAGAGAATGGAATTTGAAGATTTGTGGGCATTGAGTATAGGCAACTCTTTTGAGTTTTACTGTGGAAAGAAATAGGGTGCCTAGTGGAATAGGGTGCATGTTAGAAGAGATGTGAAGGTCAGGAAGAATTTTTTAACCATGAGAGATTCTAACATGCCTGCTTCCTGCTGGAATCATGTAGTAGGAAAGGAGAAGAGTAATTCTGGAGAATGAGGGAGGTTAATTGCAGAAGCTGAGTATCTGAGAATTCCAGGAGAGCTAGGATAAAGAGGAAATGAGCTTTGATTGAGCAGGGACAATTCTTCCATTGAAACTGGGACAGCAGGAACAGGAGCAGGAAGATGGTGGTGGAGTAGGAGGACCCTAGGCTCACTTTGTCCCATGAATACAACTAGATAACTATCAAATCATCCTAATGCCCCAGGAATCAACCTGAAGACTGACAGAAAAAAACTCCACAACTAAAGCAAGAAAACAGGCCATATCGAAGAAAATAGGAAGTGTGGAAATGTGGTTTAGGGGAGACACAGATCATAGCTGCTGTGCAGGGGAAGGAGTCATGGTTGTAGAGAAGGGAGGGAGAGAGAGAGGAGCACACAGGGGAATGCACAAGGAGAACATTTCCCCAAGGCCATTGGCTTAGAAAATGAGAGGGGCTGAATTCATTGAGTTTTTGCAATCAGTGGGGCTTAAATGCTGGAGTTTTAAACATCAGCAGCCTTGGCTGGGATAGAGCCCAGACAGCCCTGTGCTGCTCCTAGAGAGAAGGCAGGCAAACAACAAGGGGGCAGAGTGTGGAAACAGCCATCTGAAGAGCACCGGGGGCACACAGTGAGGAGATTATCTGCTCTTCTCAGAGCATGTCCCTGAGAGGCAGCATTCACAGAAACAACTCTGAGGGAACAAAGGAGCTGGCCAGTGCCATTCCCTCCCCTGCCCCTCGGCATAAACACAGAGCCACCTGTGGGAAGCAGTGCAGCACAGACACTGGCTGCCTAACTTGCTTACACCAAGCCCTACCGCCCTGTGCTGCAGTGGAGCTGCCCTTCTCAAACATGCTTGTCTCAGTCCCAGCATGGCAGGTCCCTCCCCCAGAAGACCAGTGCAAGCCCCTGCCCACACCATGTCTCCTGACCAGAAAGTTTTGTAGGGCCTCAGTTCCAGTGGAGGTGGTGACAGGTCTCATTTCACAAGCAGTCCAGAACACATCTAGCTCAAACTCACCACATTCAGGCCAGGGACCAAACACTGCCCACAGCATGCAGGGAAAGACTCTGCAGATGACTGGCCTGAAGGATAGAGCAGCCAGAACACAACAGCAGAGTGCATGCAGCACACACCAGAGGCACTCTCTGAAGTGCCAGGCCTTGGGAACTACATGACCTCTTCTTCATGAGGCTATTACTTTCAGGAGCAGAAGACATAACTGGTTTTTCTAATACAGAAAGAAGGCAGATACGTAGATAAAATGTGAAGACACAGGAATTTATCCCAAATGAAAGAACAAGATAAGGCCAAAGCCAGTGGTCTAAGCAAAACAGATACAAGTAACATGCCTGATGGAGAATTTAAAGCAATGATCATAAGGATACTCACTGGGCTTGAGAGCAGAATAGAAGACATCAGTGAGACCCTGACCACAGAGATGAAAGAGTCTCACTGATGATCAGAAATGAAGAGTGCAACAAATGAAAATAGAAACACCCTTGATGCAATGAACAGCAGGCTGGAAGAAGCAGAGGAATGAATTAATGACCCAGAACAGAGTAATGAAAAGTAATCAAGTTGAACAAAAGAGAAAAAAAATTGTGCAAAATGAGAATAGATTTAAGGAACTCAGTGACTCCACCAAAGATAATAATATTCATATTATAGGAGTCTCAGAAGAAGAGAGAGAGAGAAAAGGGGACAGAAAATTTATTTGAAATAATAGCTGAAAATTTGCCTAGTCTGGGGAAGGAAACAACATCCAGATCCAGGAGGCAGAGAGAACTCCCATCAAAATCAACAAAAGCAGGCCAACACAAAGACATATTGTAATTAAATTTGCAACATATAGTGATAAAGAAAAAATCTTAAAAGCAGCAAGACAAAAGTAGTCCTTAACACCTATTTTTCTCAAACTGTTCCAAAAAATAGAAAAGGAAGGAAAATTCCAAATTCATTCTATGAGGCCAGCATTACTCTGATACCAAAACCAGATAAAGACACCACTGAAAAGAGAACTAGAGGCCAATATCCCTGATGAACATACATACAAAAATTCTCAAATATTAGCAAACCAAATCCATCAATACATTAAACAAATCATTCACCAAGATCAAGTGGAATTTCTTCTTGGATTGCAAAGGCGGTTCAATATTCTCAAATCAGTCAACATGGTACATCACGTTCATAAAAAAAGGATAAGAACCATATGGTCATTTCAACTGATGCAGAGAAAGCATCTGACAAAGTATATCATACATTCACGGTAAAAACCATCAACAAAATAGGTTTAGAGGGAACATACCTCAACATAATAAAGTCCATATATGAAAAACCCACAGCTAATATCAACCTAAATGGGGAAAAACTGAGAGCTTTTCCTCTATGGTCAGGAACAAGACAAGGATGTCCACCTGAACCACTTTTATTCAACATAGTATTGGAAGTCCTAGCCACAGCAATCAGACAACAAAAAGAAATAAAAGGCATCCAGATGGGCAAGGAAGAAATGAAACTTTCACTATTTGCAGATGACATGATACTCTATATAGAAAACCTGAACAAATACACCAAAAAACTGCTAGAACTGATAAACCAATTCAGTAAAGCTGAAGAATACAAAATCAATGCACAGAAATCTGTTGCATTTCTATACATCAATAATGAAGCAGCAGAAGAGAAATTCAGGAATCAATCCCATTTACAACTGTACCCCAAACAATGAGACACCTAGGAATAAATTGAACCAAAGTGGTGAAAGACCTGTACTCTAAAAACTATAAACACCGATGAAAGAAACTGAAGGTGACACAAGGGAATGGAAGGACATTCCGTGCTCATGGATTGGAAGAACAAATATAGTTATATGTCTATACTACCCAAAGCAATCTCCACATTTAATGCAATCCCTATCAAAATACCAACAGCATTTTTCACAGAGCTAGGACAAGCAATCCTAAAATTTGTATGGAACCACAAAGGACCCTGAATAGCCAAAGCAATCTTGAAAAAGAAAAGCAAAGCTGGAGGCATCACAATTCCAGACTTCAAGTTATATTACAAAGCTGTAGTGATCAAGACAGTATGGTACTGGCACAAAAATAGACACATAGATCAATGGAACAGAATAGAAAACTGAGAAATAAACCCACAATTATATGGTCAATTAATCTTCAACAAACCAGGAAAGAATATCCAACGGGAAAAGGACAGTCTCTTCAACAAATGGTGTTGGGAAAACTGGACAGCTACATGCAAATGAATGAAACTGGGCCACTTTCTTATACTATAACAAAAATAAATTCAAAATGGATTAAAGGCCTAAATGTGAGATCTGAAACCATAAAAATCCTAGAAGAGAACATAGGCAGTAACTTTTTTGACATTGGTCATAGCAAATTCTTTTTAGGTATCTCTCCTGAGTCCAGGGAAACAAAAGCAAAATAAACTATTAGGACTACATCAAAATAAAAAGCTTGTACAGCAAAGGAAACCATCAACAAAACTAAAAGGCAACCTACAGAATGGGAGAAGATATTTGCAAATGACATATCTGAAAAGGACTAGTATCCAAAATATAAATTTTATAAAGCTTATAAAACTCAACACCCCAAAAATAATCTAATTTAAAAATGGTCAGTTAACATGAATAGACATTTTTCCAAAGAAGACATACTGATGGCCAACAGACACATGAAAAGATGCTCAACATCACTTATCATCAGGGAAATGCAAGTCAAAACTACAATGAGACGTCACCTCATACCTGTCAGAATGGCTACAATCAACAGCACAAGAAACACCAGGCGTTGGTGAGAATGTGGAGAAAGGGGAATCTTCTTGCAGTTATTGGGAATGCAAACTGGTGCAGCCTCTGTGGAAAACGGTATGGAAGTTCCTCAAAAGTTTAAAAATAGAACTACCCCACAATCCAGGAATTGCACTACTAGGTATTTACCTAAAGAATAAAAAAATACTAATTCAAAGGAATACATGCACTCTGATGTTTATAGTAGCATTATCTACAGTAGCCAAATTATGGAAATAGCCCAGGTGGTTCATCTATTGATAAATGGATAAAGAAGAAGTGGTACACATATACAATGGAACACTACTCAGCTATAAAAAAGAATGAAATCTTGCCATTTGCAATAATATGGCTGGAGCTAGAGAGTATTATGCTTAGTGAAATAAGTCAGTCAGAGAAAGACAAATACCATATGATTTCACTCATATGTGGAATTTAAGAAACAAAACAAAGGAGCAAAGGGGAAAAAAAAGAGGCAAACCAAGAAGCAGATTCTCTAGAGAACAAACTGATTGATAGTGACCAGAGGGGCCGGGGGTGGGGGATGGGTGAAATAGGTGATGGGGATTAAAGAATGCACTTGTGTGACCAGCACCAGGTGTTGTATGGAAGTGTTGAATCACTATATTGTACACCTGAAGTGAATATAACACTGTATGGTAACTAAACGGAATTTAAATAAAAACTTGACAAACAAGAAATGGGGGACAGCAGATAATACGGGTACACAAGCAGGTAGGTCAGCAAATTTTAAGTTTGAGGGTCAGGGAGTTTGGGTCTGATTGCTTCTTTTTTTTTTCATATAGTGTGAGATTATGTTAATGAGTTTAGAGGCAGTGGTGAAGGGTTTTGGAGATTGAGGAAACAATAAGAGTGAAATAGTTATCTTGGAGAAGTTTTGAAAAAGCACTTGCTGGGGCAATAAAGTGTTCCAAGGAGCACTGAGATCCATGTTATGACTCAGAAGTGAATGGCTTTCTCCTGCAATGTTCAGAGGATTCAGTGAAGATATAGAATAGGCAGAGAGTTGGATTTATCGGTTTTTAATGGCTATTAAAATAACTTTTTGGTTTTTTATGAGTTTTGGAGACATTGGCTACTACTTATTCCCAAAGGAAAGCTAATCTTAAAATTCAGCAATACTTAATCAACCACATAGAATTATGTGATTCTAGAATTGGAAGGGAAATTACCAAATAGGCACAGGAAGGGGAACACCATCAAAGGTCATCATTTATTAAGTCTTTGCTAAACATGCAATATTGAGAGGTGTGTGGACGAAGTGGAAGATAGGGTCCCAGCCCTGAAGAAGCTGATACTCTACTGGGAATGCAAGAAATAGTATTCATATTATGTTCAATTAAATTCTCTAGCTGTCTCATATTTAAATGTGAGGAGTGAAAAACAAGATAGTTATCAGTGGGATGGCTTTTGAAGTAATTAAAGATATGGGGAATTTATTCTGAAACCTGCAGAGGATTATGCCATTAGTCAACATACAGGCACACCTTGTTTTATTGTGCTTCGCAAATATTGTGATTTTTTTACAAATTGAAGGTCTGTGGCAACCCTGTGTTGAGCAAGTCTGTTGGTTCCATTTTCCCAACAGCATCTGCTTACTTTGTGTCTCTGTGTCACATTTTGGTAATTCTCACAGGATTTCAAAATTTTTCGCTATTATATTTGTTATGATGATCTGTAATCAGTGACTATAACTTGCTGAAAGCTTAGATGATGGTTAACATTTTTTAGCAAAAAAAGTATTTTTTAATTAGGGTATGTACATTTTTAAAAAGTAGACATAATGCTATTGCATGCTTAGTAGACTACAGTAATATAAACATAAATTTTATATGCACCGGGAAACCAAAAAATTCATCTGACTCACTTTATTGTGACATTCTCTGTATTGCAATGGTCTGGAACCAAACCCACAACATCTCTGAGATATGCCTGTATTAAGTGCATACCTGTAGCTAAGAGAGGAAGGAGAACAAATGAGTTTTTAAAATGCAACATAGTAATGATTCCATATAGGATGTTAGAAGATACTCTGTAGGGCGCCTGGGTGGCTCAGTTGGTTAAGAGACTGCCTTCTGCTCAGGTCATGATCCTGGAGTCCGGGGCTCAAGTCCCGCATCGGGCTCCCTGCTCAGCGGGGAGTCTGCTTCTCCCTCTGACCCTCCCCGCTCTCGTGCTCTCTCTCTCTCTCAAATAAATAAATAAAATCTTAAAAAAAAAAAAGAAGATACTCTGTAGTCAAAGCTTTGTCATTCTCAGGGTCAAATGTTTTGCTATGACAACACAAATTCATTCCTAGAAGGAACTGTTTTACAAAGCCTAATGAGGTGTGATGCTGTCTGCATGGGGCTTTGTCGTGGAAGCCATAGGGTCAGGCTGTCTGTGCTTGAATCCTGGCTTTGCCATACACTTGCTATGAGGGATAACACAAGTAGTTATCTAGTTTGTGGGTAAAGCCCTTTGCAGAATGCATAGCACAAACTAAATGCTCAAGAAATATTTATTCTAATCACTACTGCAGAGACAAGGCTATTATCAATATGATGACGAGTCAATAAATTTCAAATTTCCAGTTGCAATGGAGGGGAGGGATGGCTGCTCGAAACTCTTTAATGTTTCCCATTTTGTGCAGAATAACCCCCCAGATCCTTAGATGGAACTACAGTGCCCCCTTCCCCAATTTCCTTTCTGATCTTCCCCTTCCCCTTACTCATTCTGGTCCAGTCACACCAACTGTTCCTCAAACGTGCCAGGCATTCTCCTACCTCAGGGCCTGCACTGTTGCTGTTCTCTCTGCCCGAATGCTCTTTCCCTAGAAATCTGCATTGATTACTCCTTTACCTCCTTCAGGTCTTTGCTCAGATGTGATCTGCCCCGTAAGGTCTCCTACCACCCTATTTAAAATCAAATTGCACACTCCCTATCCACCTCTGACACTGTGTATACTCCCCCACTCCCTCTGTGCCTTACTTTTCTCCATGGGATGTATTACACACAATCTCCTTTGTTCCTTCCAGTAGAAGGTAAGCTTCATGTGAGCAGGTATTTTGCATATTTTGTTCTCTGTTGGATCCCCAGCACCTAGGACAGTACTTGCTCAAAAATATTTGTTAGATGAATGAATGGATGGATGAATGAATGAAGACTTGGGTAGAACAGGGGTGCTAAAAACAGCACACTGGATATCTCGAAGTCTCAAAGTATCCTTCACATCTCCATTCCAATCAATCAAGGGTTACATAGGCTAACCACTTACTCTTTTAAAATTAAAGAGGGGCGCCTGGGTGGCTCAGTCGTTAAGCGTTTGCCTTTGGCTCAGGTCGTGATCCCAGGGTCCTGGGATCGAGCCCCGCATCGGGCTCCCTGCTCGGCGGGAAGCCTGCTTCTCCCTCTCCCACTCCCCCTGCTTGTGTTCCCTCTCTCGCTGTGTCTCTCTCTGTCAAATAAATAAATAAAATCTTAAAAAAAAAATAAAATTAAAGAGACCTCAGAAATACTATAGGGTTTCTTGTAACTCAGCATTATTTATGCAAATGGGGTTACTATTCTGTTGGTTAGTACTCAGGGAATGGATCACATGGTGGCAATGAAGTGTAGATAGGAGAACGGAAAAAGGGGAGGGAACAAAGTCATACCTCCTAATTTTGCCATCCAAGGCAGCACCCCAGCTCAAATAGATAGACTGTGGCTCTTAAATAAGTGTATGTAACCTCATTTTCTGTCATGCTGGCATCTCTCCCCAGAGCCCCAAATCTTACTCATGTTAGAGAACATGTGATTTGCCAAATTAAAGTACCTCAATTTCTTCTCACCTTAAATGCTTTCTTTGAGGTCAATATTGAGCTGACACAACCTCTAAACTCTCTGTGAAGACTCTTACTCCCTGTTCAGGTTTCCTGTTGCACAAGGATGCCTGCATATCCTCATGGATGGTGGGGCACGGAAGACTGGGGCATTGGCCAGTCAGGCACTGTCCTGCTGGCCTCCTTGGAGATGCTGCTTATCCTGATGGTCCCGGGGCATCCAGTTGTCTTTGGTCTACTGAGGTGTGGTTGCTCTAGCTCTTCCTTCAGGGCCCTTGACATGGCATGTGTGAAGGTCCTGGATTTAGAGAGGTGCAGAAATCCTGTCCTGATCTCAGGTCACTTCTCTCAGTGCCTCCGTGTCTGGATTCCCCATATGTCACGTGTGGGTTTTGGGCAACTAGGGCTCCTAACTTGGTGCATCACTCTAGATACCGCCTTCTACCCAGAGTGCTCTGTTCCTTCCCTGGAATGTCACACTGACCACCAGCCTCTTCCAAGAGGTGGGTAACCTCCTTGGGCTTCTCTCAAGGAAGTGAGTCCAACTTCAGTATTCTCAGTATGATACCCCTAACTGGGTATTTATACACATCTTGTTCATGATTTATGTGGAGCTTGGAATTGTAGCACTTTGGTTATTTCAAATATCCTCCCTATACAATATTCTATAGTCCACAAATACTTACTGTAAAAAGTAATTTCTTTTGGAAAAATTTATATCTTTTTAACATCTGCCCCCAAATATTCTTATTTGATATTCAAGAAGCAGTAGAGTATAGCATGGTGGTTAAGGCCTGGACTCTGGAGCCACCCTGCTGAATAGTGGCTTTTTCATTTGCCACCTATGTGACCTTGGGGAGTTAATCACTCTGTGCCTCAGTTTCCTCATAAAATGTGGATGATGGTAGTACCTACTTCATAGGGTTGTGGTGAGGATTAAGTGAATTGATACACTTAAGTGCTTGGAACAACACCTGGCACAAAGTAAGTGTGCTGTGTTAGCTATTTTTAGTACCATAATAATAGTTACCCAAAGTACATATGTACTGGAAGTGCACCTGTCGGGCCAGTGGATTTAGGCAGGGGACCCCTTGTCTATAGTAAGAGGGAGAAACACCACTGACGTGGAGATTTTACCTGTTTCACTCCCACCACTTTCCTTTACCCCGTCAGAGGAATTTAGGATCTTGGACGCTGAAAGGAGAACGCAGTCAACTTCGTCCTCTTCCTCGTGATGCTTCTCTGTAACAGAACCATATGGCGGGCTTTTAGCTTGGTGGCGCCCGAAGCGGCCACGGGAGGGCGCGCTGGGACCACGCAGCGCGGCGGGACCCGGTGCCCCGGAGGCTGGAAGCGAAGGCAGGGCGTGGGGACGGAGGCGGTGTTTCTCTCCCGGGGGAGAGCAGGGGTGTGCGGCTAGTCGGGAAGATCGGCACTCCAGAAGGGACCGGCCTTGGGGGTGAAAGGGTCGGGGCGCCGGGGCCGGGGTTGGGGGGCACGGCGCCCTCTCCTAGCCGTCCGCCCCCCAGGGCTCCCCCTCAAGAGACAACTCCCCAGGCCGGCTCTCTCACCCGGGCTCATTCCTGCTGCTCAAGGTCTCCTCCCAACTGCCTTCCCCCACACATTCCGCCCAGTAGCTTCGCGCAGGGGCAGCTCGTTGCCTGGTAACCGGGTGGCCGGCCGCCTGGAGCGGCTGCGGTGCACGCGCCTGGGTCGGGGTGGCGGGAGGCGGGGGTGCGCGCTGAGGTCCTGGGTCCTGGGGCCGCGACGCTCGTCCCGCCAGCGCCGCGCCTGGGACAGCTGCGGTTTGCTGTGCCCTCCCAAACCAGGGGCTCGTCTCCCTGGGGCATTTTTCTCCTGCCGTCTTCGCTCACCGGAACTTGATCTTGATCCTAGTTGGACACTTAAGACAGCACCTGTTGGACCAGAGCTGTGCGGACAAAGGGCAACGCTTGGAGACAGGCATACACTTAGGAACTTTCTCCGTTTTTTAAATTTCATTGTTTGTTGATTTTGCTTCATTCCTCGTTTTTCAACCTATCCGCCGGAGAAGTTTTAGTGTTTGGGGATTTGAACGATCCAAAATCAATAGTGTGAAAGGACTTTTGCTTGCTGTGGTTAAAAGAAGACCCCTATTTCCAATAATGATCTTAACATAATAATGAAATGTATGAAAATGTACACATTAAAGCTGTCACAGACTGACTGATCTCCATATGTCAAAGCATACTAATTTCCTGTGCACCTGGGCAAACCACTTGCGAAAGATGGATGTTGTGTTGGAATCTGGAACTCGTTCAACGAAGGACTGCTTGGCGTGGCTGCAAGCAATACTTAGTGCAGAACAGAAAATGGCGCTTTTTAAGTAAAAGTTTTAATGAATATATATTACTTTTTTTTTGCAATAGCAACCATTACAGAGAGAATATAAAATAATTGAAATTTCAAATTGTAAGTCACAATAAGGAATTTAAAGTCATGATACAATAATTTATTTTATAATAATTATATGTTTTGCTTTCACGGAAATGAAACCCATTATGATAGTCTCAATGTTTACTTGCTATCCTTTCTTGTTTCCTATAGAGATGGTCTCTAGAAGATTTGATAGTCTTTCTTGTGGCATTGTAGACAATTTCAATAAATTGTGTTTTTGAGAATTTATGTTCTCCATTGATGTCGTATAGTGATAAAGCTAACTCCCCACCCCCAAGAGCTACAAGTTTTTAGCAGTGTCTGTTAAATTACTACTCCAAATAATTTACAGTATATTGAAGTGAGGGTATAGATAAAATACCACTTTAATACGTTAATTTCTATACTAATGAAATTTCCATAACAAATACTATATTTTATGTAACATATTAATATCTAATAATATGTTAATATAATGTAATGTTCTCTAATAACTTTAATTTGTCTATGTAATATATGTAGATTATGATGGCAAGTGAATATTGGTTATTATACAGAAATTTCTTGGGGATTTAAATGGGAGGATTTTGCCACACCATTTAGTATAGAATATAAAAAGCAGATGGTAAGTTACAATGTCAAACTCAAATTTAGCCAGTGCCCTAATCTCAGTAGAGACATACTTAGATACTTCCCGGCAGAAGGATTGTCAGAACTGTCAGAAAGGCAGTTCTTTATTTAGAAGGACAGTTTATTTGAGAAGTTAGTTCAACAAGGCCTTTGGATTTCAAACATTTTTCTTTTGTAAACTAAGTCATGTCTATATTCTCAGAAGAAAAAATAAATTGTCAGAAAACTTCATGTAATTAACACAAAAAAGCCCATCTTTGGAGCCTACAAAGTTATAAAAATTAATACATTAAGAAAAATGTTTTAAATGAGAAAGATGTCTATGATTTGAGTGGCATCCCCTAAGAAGAGGCCCCTTGTGTAGGTTCTCCCACCAACAGTTACACACGGAGACCCTCTTCTCTGATGAGAGAGAATCTGAAAGTTGTAATAAGAGAACATGTCCCTAAAAAATCAGGGTGTTTGGTGGACATATTTCTTTGGGGGCATTCACGACATTTGTGAATGTATGTTGAGGAAATCTTATCTGAATACTCAGGATCACTTAAAACCATTGTCACCTATCACAACCTGTACTTGAAACTCCATTCTGAATTTAGCAGTGATTCAACGACTTGTTCTGTTTGAGCCTGGGTTTACTTACCTGTACAACAGGGCACCAGCAAGACTGTTCTGAGGATCACTGGGATCCTGTGTCACAGTAGGTAGAGTAGCCACATAGGGGGCCGACCGTGAACGGCAGCTCTAGACCTCAGAGTCTAAGGTGAGATTGCATGAACAGTGTTGATATCTTTCCCTTATTTTTTTTATTTATTTTTTTTAAAAGATTTTATTTATTTATTTGACAGAGAGAGAGATAGCGAGAGCAGGAACACAAGCAGGGTGAGTGGGAGAGGGAGAAGCAGGCTTCCTGCCGAGCAGGAAGCCCGATGTGGGACTTGATCCCAGGACCCTGGGATCATGACCTGAGCCGAAGGCAGACGCTTAACGACTGAGCCACCCAGGCACCCGATATCTTTCCCTTATTTAAAAACATTTGATACTTCAATTGAAAAAGATTCAATGATTCTAGCTCAAATATCAGAAAAAGTTTATATTTTAAAAAGCAGGGAAACTGTGTTGTCTAATTTGTATTGTATATCAACTTGGTTGATGAATTTGCCGAACTTCTAAAAATTTCACAAGCTTCTAAGTAAATGCACATTTAGATGACCTGTAAAATGTAAAGTCCTCATTATGTTTTATTATTAAATTATTTTTTGATAAATTTAATAATAATGGAAAGTGCAAAGAATGATGTAACTAACCATTTGCTTCCATCTACCAGAATTAACAGTTATAACTCTATCAACATATTTGGCTTATATTTATTTGGAAAAATTAAAACATTACATAGAAGTGAACTCCCTACCACCTCCTATCCTGTTCCTCCTTCCCCATGTCCTCCCATAAGAAACCACTATAATGAATTTAGGGTATAGCCTCACAGTCCATTCTCATATTTTTATAGTAATTACATGTGTATTCATGAGTAATA
Source organism: Phoca vitulina (assembly GCF_004348235.1). Lineage (NCBI taxonomy): Eukaryota > Metazoa > Chordata > Mammalia > Carnivora > Phocidae > Phoca > Phoca vitulina. The sequence continues at coordinate 24,752,552 of NW_022589718.1, read as the reverse complement.
TAGATGGTTGCTCTCGTTTATTTTAAAATTTTTCATAAATGGTATCATAATTTTGTTTTATTCTGCAGCTTGCTCTTTTTACTCAAAATTACATGTTTTTTAAGGTCTCTCTGTATTAAAAAATAGGTCTTTAATTGAGTTGTAAAAATGGGCTTGAAATATCTTTCAGTTCTTTGTTTTTGACTTTTTGGTTTCCTTTTCATTTACTTATTATTTTAATTTTTAAAAAGATATTTATTTTTGAGAGAAATGAGAGAGAGAGAGAGAGAGAATGAGTGGTGGGGGGCAGAGAGAGAGGGAGAAGCAGGCTCCCTTGAGCTCGATCCCAGGGGCTCGATCCCAGGACCCCAGGATCATGACCGGAGCCAAAGGCAGATGCATAACTGACTGAACCACCCAGGCGCTCCGGTCCCCTTTTTTTTTTAATTTTTGAAATCATCACCAACTTATAGTGAAGTTGGAGCTACATGTTTCATTTTTTCTTGAACCATTAAGAGGGAGTTGCTGACATGGTGTCTCATCAGTCCTGAATGCTTTGATATGTATCTTATAAGGGCGTTTTTCTTTCTTTCTTTCTTTCTTTCTTCCTTTCTCTTTCTTTCTTTCTTTCTTTCTTTCTTTCTTTCTTTCTTTCTTTCTTTCTTTCTTCCTTCCTTCCTTCCTTCCTTCCTTCCTTCCTTCCTTCCTTCCTTCCTTCCTTCCTTCCTTCCTTCCTTCCTTCCTTCCTTTCTTTCAAGATTTTATTTATTTGACAGAGATAGAGACAGTGAGAGAGAGAGCACAAGAAGCGGGGGAGTGGGAGAGGGAGAAGCAGGCTTCCCACTGAGCAGGAGCCTGACGCGGGGCTCCATCCCAGGACCCTGGGATCATGACCTGAGCCGAAGGCAGACACTTAACAACGGAGCCACCCAGGCGCCCCAGGACATTTTTCATTATGAGCACAATACAGCCATCAAAATCCAGAAATTAGCACTGATACATTACTACTATCTAATCTTCAGACCCCACTCAAGTTTCACTGATTCTCCCAATATTGTCCTTTAGACAAAAGTGTCCAGTTCAAACTCTCGCACTACATGTAGTTGTCATGACGTGTATCTTTAATCAGAGTCTCATGGACTCAGAGTTTCCTATTTTATTCAGTGGGTTACAATGGATTATATTCTGTGGCTAACATGATCAATATTGTTGCTTAAATTTTCCTAGAGGGTCAGTGAGAGTTTCTTTAGCTGGCTTCTGTGTACTTTTGACATGTCTCCTTTATTCCTGGAGCATTTCTTCATTTTTTTGCCTGGACAACCAGATATTCCAGTCTCATCCCATACTTTCCCTGCCCTAGCCTTGAAATCAGCCTTTCTCCAAGGAGCCTTGGTTTGTTTTAGAAGAGAATGGTATTTAGAAACCAGGATGTGAATGTTAGGTTTGAGTGTTGCTATCTCGGTGTAGCTGCTCCCAGACCATCTTAGTGGATAGAGCTGGAGAATGTCTAGATATGCATATATACATACATATAGACATCTATATCCATATATACATGCAAACACATGGACATTCACATCCATATTTTGTTCTCTATTTCTACATATTGAGAACTATGAGTTCATGATACCTCCAATTCCTGTCCAACATCACAGTGCTCTTTCTAGTTTTCTCTCTTTCCATATTTGTAATTTCCCTTACCAACAGCGAGAAAGTTGACTCCCATTATCTTTTATATATTTATTTATATGAGCAAATATCCATTCTCTCAATGCCAGTCTCTCACCAAGTCCCCATGTGGATGCCCTTGTCATCAACTTAGGTTCCAATACCCTCCACTGCCTCTTCCCTCCTACTTTGCCATTGACTCTGAACCCTGTATTGGGTCTGTTCTCCACTTAGATTCCCTCTTCACCTTTCTTGGGCTCTGTCACCTGATGCTGGGCCTCCTGTCTGTGTAGAAGACTTCCACATTCCCATGAGCTTTGACACTGTGCACCAGCCAGTCCCACGCAGAGCCACCCTCCTTACCTGGCTCAGGCTCTGACTGCTTACTGTGCTAGTGCTTGCCCCCACATGGGTGCTCCCCTGTCCCTCTTTGGGAATGGACACCCTGTGTCTGCTTTTGCAAGGCTGTGACATGATTCATCCATTTTTTTTTTCCCTAAAAGCTGGATTGTTTTACCTTTCATATTTAGATTTGCTAATTCGTCTGGAATTGATCTTTTTACAGAGTGTGAGGTAGGTGTCAATATCCATTTTAAAAATTGTGGCTATCTGATTGACCCACCATTTATTGTAAATAACATAATTCCCCACAAAACTATATACTTTAATATATTTTAAAATGTATTTTTCTTATATGTGCTCTCATCCTACCATCTTGACCCTAAAGTTCTTCATTGCCAAGTTGCTAAAGTCAAGTAAGATGATTATCTCCTTACCCAGAACATAGATTAGAATTAGATAAAAGGGATAGTATAATGAAATTTCCTTTAGACTTCCAAAATGGGGAAAACCTCATCCTCCTGAGTGAGACCAGGATGACCTGATCCTGTAAGATTCTTGTGGGCTCTTTGGCTACTGTTGAGCACTCAGTGTCTTCTACAACATTCAGATTTTCAATACATAGAAATGAAGGGTCATTGATATATGGAAAAATCTGGCAAATTATACATTATGCTTGCTGGAGCCTACCCCTCCCTGTTCCTGCTCCTGTGACGCTGAATGGCTCATTATCCCATTTAAAAGGGGTAAACAAAGTTTATAATCTGAGCACTTACTCTGAGGGATGTTAAATTTCCTCCCTCCCTAATATATTTATCTCCCCAACAATTAAGCTTTTGGTGAAATATTCTTACTTATACTTAATGGTATTGAGAATTGTGGAACTTTATGGAGAAAATTATTTTCCAGATCGGTATAGGGGAAAACTGAAACATGGAAAGGTTTAAGAACTTTTTAAAAACTCTGTAACTGTAAAAATTTCATATAAATTTTATAAAAGTATAGAGGGAGTATAAATATAATTCAAGCTAGAGCTAAAAGTTCCTATTTCCTGCTATGGTATCATAGTTCACCCGTACGTTCTCTATAATCTATATAAATAGATCAGTGGGGTGAGATGGTTTCTATTTCATTTCGCCTTCTATCAAATAGACAGTGAAGCATCTTCTGTCAGGAGATATGCTTTCTCTGGTCACACGTGTCAGTCGATTCGACAACTTCCCTGAAAATGTCTGATTTTTTTTTTTGATTGTGAAATTCATTACTAAAGGACAGAATTAGAATCTGTGCTGGCAATGAAAAAAATCTGTGAGTCACAGTATTTCAAAATCTTCTAAAGGCATCTCCTCCTAGAGAATCTACTTTCACCTGTTGACTAACAGCTGCAGATTCAAGAATCTGGAACAAATTCAAGAGCACTGCACAAACACAAGCTAGCCAAATCTTTTCTTAGCAATCTATTACCAGACTAAAATACTTCCTGGTTTTTTTAGCCCCAGAAGATCTTTTTTTTTTTTTTTTTTTAAGCCTGAGATCACAAGGCTATCAGTCATAGCTGAGATCTACAGTAGTGTGAAAAAGTGATGAAACTTCTAGGATATAACAAATTTGGGTAATTTTCCTAAGGCAAGGGCTATGGTCAGAGAGGGGGACCTATGTGCTGGTGACTTCGGAAGTCTACCATGCGCAGCGGGCCTTTGACAGCTCAAAGGCTTGCTCCAAATGCAAACACCTCCACTCTGCCTTCTCTAAGTTTCCTTTAGCGTTGATTTTAACCTGATTTCATCTGTATAGAATGAAGCCCACAACTCACTAAGGATGGCTACTAGCTTTGGCTCTTAGGAAGTTGATGGCAATTTTAAGAGGACTTATTAATAGTGGTAAGGTGGGGATACTGAGAAAGTAGGGTTGGTTTAACTCTGGGAAGTTTGGTGTGCTAAAGGGATAGATGTAGGTCACTACATCTCAAGGTAGCTTGAGAAGGAATAGTTGTTAGGGAAAGAGATATTTTTAGCATGGTGTATAGTACTTGAGCATGCTTGCAGGCTGGGAACAGTGACAGAGAGAGACAGAATGGGAAAAATAAGTTGGGAAGAGTGAGGAATAAAGTAATGGGCATAATTTGGACCAAGAAGAAGACAGAGGACCAACAGCGTCTTTGAACATGTGAAAGTTTGGCCATTTTGTAGGGATGATATAGAGCTTTCTTCCCTCTGACAGAGGCCAGCAGTAGGGAATGAATGCTCTTTCTCTGGAACAAGGCACTTGGGGCAGATTAGCACTCTGTTTGTGAAGCTTGCTTCAGAGGTAGTGGTCTCTGTATCCTCTGTTAGATTGGAGAGTCTAATTGAGCTCACTCAACTCTGTGAATGTACTAAGAACCACTGAATATACTAAGAAATTTCAAAGGGATGAATTATGTGGTATGTAAATTATATCTCAATAAAGCTATTATTTTTTAAAAGGACTATTAAGGGACCCCTGGGTGGCTCAGTCAGTTAAGTGTTTGCCTTCAGCTCAGATCATGATCCCAGGGTCCTGGGATCGGGTCCCGCATCAGGCTCCCTGCTCAGCGGAGAGCCTGCTTCTCCCTCTGCCTGCCGCTCCCCCTGCTTGTGCTCTCTCTCTCTCTCGCTCTGACAAATAAATAAATAAAATCTTAAAAAAAAAAGAACACTATTAATATAAATATGTATTTGTCACTAATCTGTTAAATAGATTCTTAAGGTTAGAAATGGTTAGGACCAAAAGAAACAACATGGGTAGGTAGGCTCAGTGGGTTAAGTGTCTGACACTTGGTTTCCGCTCAGGTCGTGATCTCAGGGTCATGATCTCAGGGTTGTGAGATCGAGCGCTGTGTAGGGCTTGTGCTGGGTGAGGAGCCTGCTTAAGATTCTTCTCCGTCCCTCTCCCTCTGCCCCTCCCCCTCCCTCTCTTAAAAAAAACCCATCATGGGTAGAAATGTTTCTACTTATTTAGATGATTCACAAATTCCTTTTCTGGAAAATGCTTGATCAATGCTAAAATAATAGCAATAGCCAGCACTTACATGGCTCTTGCTATGTACCAAACACTGTTGCAAGTGCTTTACATGTTATGAACTCATTCAATCTTCCCAGCGGCCCTGTGAGGTAGGCATTCTTTTTCTTCCCATTTTATAGATGAGGAGACTGAAACACCAAGAGGTTAGGCTAAGTTTCTCCTATAGTAAATGTCTCCTATAGATTGAATTTGAACCTGGGTAGTCTGGTTTTAGAATCCATGCTCTTGATGACCTGTCTCTGCTGCTTTACATTATTTCTGCACAAGAGATTTAATAGCTTTTAGTTTAGGATAATCTTAAAGCTTTCATGGGACAACAAAGCCCTTAGTAAGCTTTGTACAAATTATCTCCTAGATTCCATTTCAATATAACTGACTCCAGGTATTAGAACTCGGTGGTTACAAAAATGAGCTCTGGACACTGGCAAAGCTGAACTGAAACTAGCTTTACTATCTCCTAGATGTTAGCTATAGAGAAATCATGAAATCTCTCCAGAACTCAGTTTTATCAACCATAAAATTAGGATGATGATCCCTACTTTACAGGGTTGTTGTAGGATCAAATTAAGATAATTCATATAAAATATCTGACACATTTCCTACTAAGTAATGTGTAAACCCCTAAAAACAGTTTTTTATATATTTTTAAGTGTTTATTTTTTATTTAAATTTTTTTTTAAGATTTTATTTATTTGAGAGAGAGAGAGAGAGAGAGCATAAGCAGGGGGAGAGGCAGAGGGAGAAGCAGGCTCCCCACTGAGCAGGAGCCCCATGCAGGGCTCCATCCCAGGACCCTGAGCCAAAGGCTTAACCAACTGAGTCACCCAGGCGCCCCACCTAAAAACTATTATTATCTATGTTTTTCAGTATTTAATCCCAAGTTCAAAATGGTGTTTCTATGACTTCTAATTATTCTTTGGTGTCAAAGATCAAGAGCCAATTAAATGAGCACAATTGTATCAAGCCAAAAGATTCAAGAACTAGATACCTATTCTTGATAGTCCCAGGAAAGTTGACATTTCACACTGAGAAGGATCAGATTCATGAAGTTCACTGGAACTTCTCTTCATTTGAGGAGGGTAATTTTAAAAGCTTGAGTTCATGCAACCTGACTTCACCAAAAACTCACTGACAATATTCTGTTATACCCAATGGTAAGTTCAAAGCAGTTCTTATATACTCTAAAGATTTAGAAAACTAACAACAGAATTAAAGTTGACCCCAAGTAAAAATTCTGGTTGCTCAAGCAAAGGCAAAGAATGATAACAACAACTAAAACTGTAGGTTATAATCTTGTAGCTATAAAGAGGACTAAGGTCCCTTTACTGACTCTATGTTTTTATTTGAGTGTGTAGATTTTTAATTGAGTGTTTACAAAATTCATGACATAATACCAGTCACATTTATACATTATTTCTAATCCTTATGACTTTGCCAAATAAACATTTTACAGATGAGGAAAAGTATCAGAAAGCTTAATTTTTCTGCAAGGCTACATAATTAGAAAAAATCCCATTTAAACTCACTAATATTCCCTAGGTAATAAGTAATATATTAACGGAAATCTTTAAACCTATGAATTCTTTTTTTTTTTTTAAAGATTTTATTTATTTATTTGACAGAGAGAGACACAGCGAGAGAGGGAACACAAGCAGGGGGAGTGGGAGAAGGAGAAGCAGGCTTCCCGCTGAGCAGGGAGTCCGATGCGGGGCTCGATCCCAGGACCCTGGGATCATGACCTGAGCCACCCAGGCGCCCCTAAACCTATGAATTCTAAACACTATTATATTTCTTTCTCTCTGTAGTTTTGTTTATTTATATCAGTATTAACTTTAAGTCCACGTTTGTTCTCTTTATAATAAAAATCATCTCTTCCATAAGTGTTAGGAAATGTAGTGTGGAATAATAAAAATATTAAGTAATGATTTTATTAAGTAGTAAGTAAGGAGGTTGTTATGGAAAGAGCTCTGAATAAGGATCTGGATTCTAACTGTAGCTCTGCCCCTGGGCTTTAACTCCTTAATCTTCAGAACAAGGGGGTAGACTGGATGATCTCTGAGACTTCTACCAGCCCAAACAGTCCAGACCTGCACTTGACATTGTCTTTATCACTGTTAACTGGCTGGCCATTCCATTCAGTGAGGGCATGCTACCAATGTGGCTAGGTTCTTGGTTCAGTTTAGAAGTTTCATTCTGTTCCAATGGTCATGGACACCACCTCTGACTCATGTCACAGCTCATAGCTGAAGTCAAGCAAGGAATATGGGTTTCTTGTTGCAAATCCATTTGTTCCGTTGGAAGTACACGTTAATAGTATCTTCACATAGCAAAGGAAACATACTGTTTTTATATTGTGACCAAGTGGCCCTCAGCAGGGCAGCTCCGTTAGTGTCCAAAAACCAGAAAGCAGTTTAGCATCAGGAAGAAGGGGGTCACATACTTTGAGGAATGAAAAGCTTTGTAACATGAAGTACTGTTCTGGAAGGGTCATGGTTGGGAGCTTTGGGAGCTCAGATAGCAGCAGCTGGAGCCCAGATGCATGAACAGGCAGGCTGAGCAACCAGTTCACCTATGGGCATGATTGAGCCTAAAGCAGGCTCTTCATCCATGCGACATTGGTTGCATAACCTCGGTGCTTTTGTGAACCAGAGATATGTGCACACCTTGGCACATATACATGTGATGGCTAATCCACATACCTGCGTTTTTCAAACCCCATACTTCAGACAAGGAGACAATGGGAATTTGGCCTTATGAGAGGTCGTTCTCAAACTCACAACATAGTTTTGCTTTTGGTGCAGAAATAATAACTTGCATATACTCCTTCACCAGGTGAAAAATTGAATAAATAAATGAGTGGAATAATTTTCATCCCCAAATATTTGGCATTTCATATAATCTAAATTTAGAATCCATTTATGCTTGATACTTATGATAGGGGTAGCAATTAGGATTTAAGAGCAGATATTGTATTAGATTTGAATAGTGGACAATGGAATTGTGCTTTGGGTTTTCATAAATTAAAACATGCTGACACGCCTTATTCCTAGAGAAAGGAAAACATGTTGTTGGACATTCTGTGCATATTTAGACAAAGTTTTCAGGTAATTAAAAAGGTAATGTTGATACCTGATTCTTCTGAAATGAATGTTTGATAATATTACTAGAAAATTTAAAAGGAAATAATTATAAGCCACCACTTCTTATAGGTGCTTTGTTTTAAAATTAAGCCCATGAAACATTCTAATTAGCTTAAAAATGTCCATTTGTAAATGTACACAAAGTATTCAAAAGTCCATATTGTTATGCCTCATATTTAACATCTCTTACTTGGTAGGTTTTCAAATAAATATTTATTGAGTGCTTTCCAAAATGAATAGACTTGAGAGGATTGTCTTGAAATGGTCATTTAGAGGAGGTAAATGGTTTATTTACTTGAATTATCTAAACATCTCATTCTTTTTTTGAATCGCCTTTTTTACACTCATGATTCAGATGGCACAGCATAAATAGTAAAAGAACATCAGGTTCTGATGACATGATAATAAAGAGTAATGCTTATAGTAGCAGTTTTCTAGGATGGAAATAAAATCTGTTCAAAGGTCAACTTGACAAACTTTTGTAACTCAAGTTGTTAATAGAAGAGACCGAGAGTTGCATTCTGTTTATCTTGGGATGTTCCCATGTTGGACAAACTGGAGATTATCCTATGGAGAGATGGGTAAACTGTGTGTCACATTAACCATTATGTTTTACTCTGCTTACATAGGTGCAAGCACATGTGATAACTAGGACTGTTTTTTTATTCAATCATTCATCCTATTGGTAGAGAGCGTAGCAACTCTATCCTGTGTTTACTCTGAAAAAAACCTGTAATTTAGTTAATCGTGAGTCCAAAGTTCATAGAAGCCCAGTTCTTAATCTTAATGGATAGTTTCATTGATCATTGTTAGCTTTAATAAGCTTGTAAATATAAACACAGTGACTAGTCTGTTTACTAAGAAAATATGTTATTCTGTGAGCTAAATCAAAACTGGTTGGTATTCTTTTTCATGGCATGAATTCCTATGTAGAATCTGGTGTGAACTTACTAAGAGACAAAATACTATTATGAGGGACAGAATGTTTTCTCATTTTTTTAAAGTTTTAATTCCTTTTCATTTTAACAGTGCTATTTTTATTTTGTACTTTATATATTTAAAAATAATTTTCATATTGCATTCATTTCTTTTTTTATTTAGGTTTTTATTTTAATTTCAGTTAGTTAACGTATAGTGTTATATTAGTTTCAAGTGTACAATATAGTGATTCAACACTTCCATACATCGCCTGGTGCTCATCACAGCAAATGCACTCCTTAATTCCCATCATCTATTTAATCCATCCCACCCCCTCCCCTCAGATTGTTCTCTATAATTAGGAGTCTATTTCTTAGTTTCTCTCTTTCTATTTTTTCCCTTTGCTTGTTTTGTTTCTTAAGTTCCACATATGTGTGAAATCATATGGTATTTGTCTTTCTCTGACTGACTTATTTTGCCTAGCATTATACTCTCTAGTTCATCTATGTCATTGCAAATGGCAAGATTTCATTCTTTTTTATGGCTGAATAGTATTCCATTATCTCTCTCTCTCTCTCTCTCTCTCTCTCTCACACACACACACACACACATCTTCTTTATGCATTCATCAGTCTATGGACATTTGGGTTCTTTCCATAATTTGGGTATTGTTGATAACTCTGCTATAAACCTTGGAGGGCATGTATCCCTTCAAATCAGTATTTTTGTATCCTTTGGATAAATACCTATTTATACAAAGTGTAATTGCTGGGTTGTAGGGTAGTTCTATTTTTAACTTTTTTTTAAAAATTAACATTGGCATCAGGGAAATACAAATCTATTTTTAACTTTTTGAGGAACCTCTATACTGTTTTCCAGAGTGGCTGCACCAGCTTGCATTCCCACCAACAGTGTAAGTGGGTTCCCCTTTCTCTGCATCCTCGCCAACATCTGTTTATTTTAGCCATTCTGACTGGTGTGAGGTGATATCTCATTGTAGTTTTGATTTGTATTTCCTTGATGATGAGTGATGTTGAGCATCTTTTCATGTGTCTGTTGGCCATCTGGATGTCTTCTTTGGAAAAATGTCTATTCATGTCTTCTGCCCATTTCTTAACTGGATTATTTGTTTTTTTGGGTGTTGAGTTTTATAAATTCTTTATGTATTTTGGATACTAATCCTTTATCAGATATGTCATTTGTAAATATCCTCTACCATTCTGTAGGTTGCCATTTATTTATGTTGATCGTTTCCTTCGCTGTGCAGAAGCTTTTTATTTTGATGTAGTCCCAATAATTTATTTTTGCTTTTGTTTCCCTTGCCTCAGGAGACATATCTAGTAAGAAGTTGCTATGGCTAATGTCAAAGAAGTTACTGCTTTGTTCTCCTCTAGGATTTTGATGGTTTCAGATTTCACATTTAGGTCTTTCATCCATTTTGAGTTTATTATTGTATATGGTGTAAGGAAGTGGTCCAGTTTCATTCTTTTGCATGTTGCTGTCAAGTTTTCCCAACACCATTTGTTGAAGAGACTGTCTTTTTTCCCATGGGATATTCTTTCCTGCTTGGTCAAAGATTAATTGACCGCATAATTGTGGGTTTATTTCTGAGTTTTCTATTCTGTTCTATTGATCTATGTGCCAGTATCACACTGTTTTATTACAGCTTTGTAATAAAACTTGAAGACTGGAATTGTGATGCCTCCAGCTTTGCTTTTCTTTTTCAAGATTGCTTTGGCTATTCGGGGTCCTTTGTGGTTCCATACAAATTTTAGGTTTGCCTGTTCTAGCTCTGTGAAAAATGCTGTTGGTATTTTGATAAGGATTGCATTAAATGTGTAGATTGCTTTGAGTAGTATAGACATTTTAACAATATTTGTTTTTCTCATCCATGAGCATGGAATGTTTTTCCATTTCTTTGTGTCATCTTCAGTTTCTTTCATCAGTATTTTATAGGTTTCAGAGAACAGGTCTTTTATCTCTTTGGTTAGGTTTATTCCTAGGTATCTTATTATTTTTGGTACAGTTGTAAATGGGATTGATTCCTGAATTTCTCTTTCTGTTGCTTCATTATTGGTGTATAGAAATGCAACAGGTTGGGGCACCTGGGTGGCTCAGTCATTAAGCGTCTGCCTTCGGCTCAGGTCATCATCCCAGGGTCCTGGGATGGAGCCCTGCATCCGGCTCCTTGCTCGGTGGGAAGCCTACTTCTCCCTCTCCCACTCCCTCCTGCTTGTGTTCCCTCTCTCGCTGTCTCTCTCTGTCAAATAAATAAATAAAATCTTAAAAAAAAAAATACAACAGGTTTATGTGTGTTGATTTTGTATCCTTTGACTTCACTGCGTTCATTTATCAGTTTTGGTAGTTTTTTGGTGGAGTCTTTAGGGTTTTCTATATATATATTATTGCATTCATTTCTATTTATTAATTCTCTACATGTTAAAATTTCTAGATTTAATTGTTGAAAGAATAATTTTTATTAACTATAATAAACATGCAACTTCAGGGCATGCTTCACAAGCCTTGGTCACGTGGTCTGAATTACCAGATTTAAGCCATATCTCTCTCAAATTTCAGATTAGAACTATACTATTTTTTTAAAAAACTACACTACCTTATTTTTAAAAGATTTTATTTATTTATTTGAGAGAGAGAGAGAGCATGCATGAGCGGGGGCGGGGGGGGGGAGGGATAGAGGCAGAAGCAGACTCCCCAATGAGCAGGGGGCCTGATGTGGGGCTCGATCCCAGGACCCCCAGATCATGATCTGAGCTAAAGGCAGATCCTTAATTGACTGAGCCACCCAGGCGTCCCTACACTACCATTTTTTTTAACTCATTATTAAACATGTGAACTTAAGCCGTTCATTATTATTCTACCATATACTAATATACGATGTACATTAATATACAATATAATGTACACTTTTATCATGAATCTTTCATTCTTAATTTAACCTCTTTTTAGTACAGTACACATATCCTCAGCTTTGCTTCCTGACTCCAGTTGAGATGTTGCTTAACCTTCTATCAATAATACCTAGCAGACTACCACTGGGAAGGGCCATGAGGGGTAAGAGAGGAAACAGCTCTGGGGATTAAATACTTCTCAAACAGATTCTACTTGCTGCTCCTGATAGGCATTCCACCTTTATCTTCTAGTCCAGAAATACCAGTGCTGTTAATTTCCACACCTTTGCAAGATTCTGGAGGGTGTATTGGGTTGGTTTTCAGTTTTCTCCACTGCTGCTTTGGATTTCAGCTTTCTTGAGTTTTCTAAGTCAGTTACTATTTATTTTCTCCCTAGCTTCCAAGCTTTTAAGTTTATGTCCTTCCCAGAACAAAATATTTTAAAATAACATCTGAACAAAAAATATAGTCTATTTGGATACATTCATTTCTTTGATCTCTAAGTTTCTTATTTATTTTATTTTAATGCCTCTGTTAATGAATTTGTTTTGCTGCAAGGGGCTCCAGTTGCAATCGCAAATGCCTAAGGGTCCAGGTATGTGTTGTGGTTCCTCTCACTGGATCCAAACCTTAGGTCAGGGTCAGAAATAATTAGTTAAGTTTGGGGGAATTCCAGAGCAATACAACGTGTGCCCTATTTTCCATTTGGGACAATAGGAGATTACCTGCTCCAGACCCACAGGGTAGGGTATAGATGTAGAGGGTAGGATAATAGGGTAGAGATGAATTTGTGACCAGGGGGTGAGACAAAGGGCCCAAGACAGTCCCTACCTCCCCCTCTCCACATCCTGCCAGTTTCCCATGGTTTTATGTGGAGGGGACATTTTCAGAAGTTTCCCATATATCCCCAGTGAGAGCATGGGAAGTAGGTAAGACACGCATGTTAGGGGCATTGCTATGTGACCACCAAAGTGAGAGGCAAGGTGATAAGACAGAGCCAGGGGCTAGATGGAGTTCACTGAGATACAAGGATCCAAGCCTCCAGGGAAGAGCTGAGACTTCTGGAGATGATGCTGGAGGTGGGTTTGTTGCCTGCTCCCAACCATGTGGAGAAAACAGACCACAAATGAAACCATGGATTTTAGCAGTGGATGCAATAGGATCCCAGGAGACTAGCAGCCCCCTCCCTTCCTCAGGAGGGCCCTGAAACTGTCTCCTCTTGGAGATGACATCTTGGGAAGGAGGCGGCAGCAGTGGTGAAATTTTGAGCATAAAGAAACAGCCTTGAGGGAGGTCTGAGCCTTGAAGTCACTGACTATTTCGTCTGAAAGGAACATTTATAAAATGAAAGAGACCATTTCAAAGCACAAGAAACTGTTTTTTATGGGAAAGGGACTGAATTACCTTTAGCAAATTTAAATGTCCCTCCTATCAGCAGAAATTGTGGGCTTATAAGAAACAGTATAGGAAACTGAAGAAGCCACATTTTTCTTAAAATACCCGAGTTGTTAGTGTACATGTCAAGATATGATTGGACCCTCTTGTTGGAATGTTGATTTTATTTGAATTCATTGAATGCCACTTCATTAGGTATTTTAAAAATATTTTATGTATTTATTATGTATGTTGCATCTGGTGGTATAATTGTTTGAATACGAAACTAGAGAAATCTAGGGAATTTCTTTCTGACATGCACTATAATAGTTAAAACAGGTAACAGACAATTGCAGGTTGTGTTAGAATACAAGATCGTCATTTGGTATTTACTACAATTGCAAAATCAGCTTGTTAAGGAAAGATAATTAGACTCCCCCGAATCTCTTGATGTCACAATATAAATATAAATTGTGGGGTATGACATATAAAAAAATTACTGCCTTCAATGTCCTTAAGTTATTACTAGCCCGAGAGAGAAAAAACACATAGCTAAGTGTATGTTTCCGAGTACATTTATAACAGGCATTTGTCTCCTGCTTCCTGTTCTTCAGTAACAGGAAGAAAAACGTCTAAAAGCCTTGGTTTTAGATTTGGAGCCAACCGTTTGCTATACTTCTGCCCAAAGCCGCCGATGTCTTCGTGTGTAAGTGCGCGTGAGTGTGTGCGTGCTCGGGTCTGTGTAAGGCTTACTTAAGCTTTGGGATAGAGAGTAACTGTGTCGTAGCCCTGGGGGGGCCTCGTGCGAGCCCTTGCGTGGGTTTCGCAGTACAGCTCCCCCTCCACGAAGAAGTAGCCCTTCTGTTTAAGGTTGAGGTTACAGTCGGCGCACACGAAGCACTCCGGATGCCGGTGCTTGTCCCGCGCCTTCACAACGGCGCCGCTGGTGAGGAAAAGACAAGACGGGGTGACAAACACAAGGCCGAAAACCTGATGCAAAGGGAAGCAGCGCGGCAGATAGGCGGGTGCTGTCTGTTTCACGCGCAGGAAACAGCCTCCAGCCAGCCCTTCCAGCGGGAAGGCCCGCACAGCCGTGAGGCTGATGTCATCCCCAGGGGGATCCGAGACAACCATAATGACACGTCACGGGGTTGTCTCGGGTGTTGACGTGCGACTCTTCTCCCCATTTTTCAAACAAGTCGCTTCTATAAAAGTTATAGGATCTTCCCTCATGATCTACGCCGATAGAGGAACACATGATACAGATGCGGCAAATACCTCTGCAAAGGATTCTGATTTTGGCCGAGCTTGCCTACACATCTAGAAGTCCCTCTGATGGCTTTCTGTCTTGGCGCTGCGGGCTCTACTCTATGGAGCACGGGGAAAACAGGGCAAAGGGCAGAGACGGAACTTCCACGGGTGGGTAGGCTCACCTCGGCTGTCAAAACGGTTTACTCCAACTCGGGAGCAGTAATTGCTTTTGGTACCATCATAAACTATTGTGTTTTATGAGATCCTCTTTGCTCCTGAGCTGCCGGTCCTGCTTCTTTCCTTCCTTCCTTCCTTTCTCTCTCTCTCTTTCTTTCTTTCTCTTCCTTCCTTCCTTTCTCTCTTCCTGTCTTTCTTTCTCTTTCTTTCTTCCTTTCTCTCTTCCTTCCTTCCTTTCTTTCTTTCTTTTTCTTTCTTCTTTCTTTCTTTCTTTCTTTCTTTCTTTCTTTCTTTCTTTCTTTCTTTCTTTCTTCCTTTCTTTCTTTTCCTCTCTCCCCTCCCTCCCTCCCTTGCTCCCTCCCTCTCTCTTTCTCTTTCCCTTCCTTCCTTTCTTCCTTCCTTCCTTCCTTCCTTCCTTTCTCTCTTTCTTTCTTTTTCTTTCTTTCTTTGTCACATTCCCCTCATTGCTCTAACCAGGCTTCTCGCCCACTGTCCTCCTGGGATGAATCCTGGATCATTGGACAGATGGTGCCTCAGTGTGTGAGCTAATATAGAGGCACAGAGTAAAGGGCTGGGAGAAGGGACCATGTGGGGCGTTTGCAGTGGGGAGATTGAAGTGATCTGGTTCACTTGGAGATTTGAATTAGCAAGTGTGGCTATGCAAACACAAGGGCCCTTGACATGGAAGCTGACTGTATTTTTAAAAGTTATACTTCAATATATGTGCAACCTAAGAAACCGAGTAAAGATAATGTATTTTCATGAACAACCTGATGACCCTCATATTTGGTTTCTTCAGTTTATACAAAAGAGGAAGTATTTAAAGACTACACATTAACCAAGGGAGGGCTTTTTGAAGTGAAGCTATGCTTCTCGGAAGCAATTTTTAAAATATGCTTTGAGGACAGTTTTTTTTTTTTTTAATGGGAATATATCTGAAATTATAAGTCCAGATTGTTGCTGACTCACATTATATGCCAATTTTAGGGCATGTTGAAGGAGTTCTGGTCAAAATGTGCTAAATGTTGTGGACATAGTTCAAGTCACTGACTAGAAACCGAGAGCGGATACTGAGATTTAGAGTGAATGCCTGGGTTAAAACTGGAACTTACACGATGCCACTCCCACATTTGTCACAGATTGGCATCTTCTGAACGCTGCCAGCACTGCCGTGGGCTTTGGTAACTGGAGCTCTCACACTCCGAGTTCCAGCAGGACGGTCATCTGAAAAACAAAGTGTTTCCATTTATGGCAAGCGGACAGCTGGCTACAGTTTGTACTTCACTTCTATTTTAAGGTGTTCACTTTAACCTAAGGAATTCCTAATTTGCGCCAGAACTAGTATCTCAAAAGGAGGAGGACAGCTTCAAGCATCACTTGTTCTGAAGTAGGGCCTTTCCAAAAAAGATTTGTTAAAAGTTGTCATTGTTGTTGGAGGGAGCTGTTATAAAATGCCGAAAAGGATCAGAGAACATTTGGCATTTTTTTTCTTTTTCTTATTGTGGTAAAATATACAGAACATACAATGGATCATAATGACCACTTTTCAACATGTGATTCAGTAGCAATAAGTACATTGACAAGGTTGTGCAACCATCACCAACAGTTCTTTCCAGAACTCTTTCATCGTCCCAAACAAAAACTCTGTACCCATTAAGCAGTAACTTCCCATCCCCCCTTCCTCCCAGATCCCGGTAACCTCTACTCTCTGTCTTTATGACTTGCCTATTCCAGGTACCTCATAGGGGTGGGTGCGTGCAAGATTTATCTTTCTTGTCTGGCCTATTTCCCCCAGCATGTTTTCAGGGTTCATCCATATTGCAGCATGTATCAGAATTTGATTCATTTTTGAGGCTGATTAATGTTCTGTTGGATGGGTAGACCATATTTTGTGTATCCCTTGATCAGTTGATAGGCATATGTGTTGTTTTCACTTTCTGGCTGTTGTGGATAAAGCTGCTATGAATACCGGTGTATGAGTATCTCTTTGAGTTCCTGCTTTCAATTCTTTGGATATATAGCCAGGAGTGCAATTGTTGGATAATACAGTAATTTCTGTGTTTAACTTTTTGAGGAAATACCATACTGGTTTTCACAGTGGCTGCACCATTTTGCATTCCCATCAGCCATGGACAAGGGTTCCAGTTTTTCCACATGCTCACCAACACTTGTAAGTTTCTTTCTTTTTTTTTAAATAGCCAACTTAGTAGGGCATTTTGCATTTTTGTGCAACTTTTTTTTTTTTGAAGTTTTTATTTATTTATTTATCTGACAGAGAGAGACACAGCGAGAGAGGGAATACAAACGGGGGAGAGGGAGAGGGAGAAGCAGGCTTCCCACTGAGCAGGGAGCCCGATGCGGGGCTCGATCCCACCTGAGCCAAAGGCAGACGCTTAACGACTGAGCCACCCAGGCGCCCCATTTTTGTGCAACTTTTAAAAGACTGTGTATATCTTTTTGGGCGTAGAAAAACATTGATAAGATTATGAGCCCTGAGGACAGCAGTAGTGGGCTAGAGATTCAGCCTTGCTTCTTACTGGCTGTGTCTCTGTACAAATCCACTCTCTCTGTGTGTCAGTTTCTCGTTTGTTAAAAGGGAAAAATAATAGTTCCTGTCTCACAGGTTATTGGGAGGATTAAGGGATCAAGTATGCAAGATACTTAGCACAGGGTTTGGAACATAGTAAGGGTTCATTTCAGTGTTATTTTAAAATTTTGATGATGATGACACCGTGGAGCAGGGGGAGGCTGAGAAATTTTGCAATATCCATTTAAAATTCTAACTAATGATTTTTGAGCCAAACTAGCCCCTTGACTACTATGGATGGAATTTGTCTTTGGTGTCCTTTTATCACCGGGTTGGTGGCTACTTGGATACATTCTGGAAGCTCCTTTTCTAAACCAAGTGCCATCCAAATCTTTCTGAGGAAAGATTCATTGATCACTGAACTAAATCAATTTTTAGTCTTTCATTCCCAGTATGTTTGCTATCCTCTCCTCCATCAATACTGTTCCAGCAGGTATTCATGGCTGCTCACCAGGGCCATCATTCACTAATTCCTGGAGCACTCTGAAGGAGCCCGACTGGCGAGGCTGAGTAGGCTCATTCCGATTGTCATGGAGCATCCGGTACACATCTGACTGGGGGGGCACCAAGGCTGTGGGTTCACTGAAACACAGGATGGCATGTGAAGCAGTGTCAGGAGCGTTGTGAGGCATGGAATGTGCAAGAAGCCACAAGACATGGATCAGCAATAATCACTATATTTGCAGTAACTCCTGAGCAAAGATTCAGGATTTTCAAGTTAATCTCTATACAGTTAAAAATATGGTATGAATTCACATGGGTCACTTTCATGATGTCATTCATTAACCTGGGAGTCACATCAGCACTTCTCCATCTGGCAGAATACTTTAGAGGGCAAGTACAATGTGACTGTTAGGGAATAGTGATAAAAAAAATAACACTCATGTCTGATGGATATATAATTATAATGTGAACAAAATTAACTTTTCTCAGAAAAGAGACAATATACAGATGGTAGGAAGTGCAAGAGTGAGCCCAGTTTGATTATTCTCAGTCATAAAATTGTCAGTAAAGTTCAGATTCATTTCTGATATTAAGCTGAAAGGTATGGCTTAATTTTGTTTTTAGGGTTAATTTGTTAACTCCTGAAAACAACAAAGTTATCGTTTTGCTTATAAATGGAAGAAATTCAGCTTTTATGTGAAAATACATAATGTAGAAACTTTCATAGATCTGTCAGTTATATTGATTACATTGTTTTTTAATAAGCACATTATAATTCACTTACAACAATGATTAGCAGCTTTATTTTAATATTCTACAAATATAATTCATGATGAACAATAAGAAAATGCCTCAATAATACTACATGTCAGGCACTAAATGCTTTATTATTTAATGGCATTTAATTGCATTATCTAGAAAAGGTAGTTGCTATCTGCACATATTTTTACTACCTATATCATATCTTAAAATCATCATCTTATATATCTGAAATTCTTCGCAAAAAGGCTTTGAGATACATTACAGCTTTATTATCTCATTGTATTCATCCCTAGAGCTATTTTGGGATATAGTTACATAGTACTCTAAAACATTATAAAATTTTGATTTATAAAAAGTGGTTATATAATACTGAAAGAAGTAATAAGTTTTTATCTTGTAAGTCTTTATTTGAAAAAACTTGATGGCAAAAGCACTTTGAGGAAATATTCATAATAAAGAAGAAATAGCCAAAATAGGGACCGATGGAAATTAAATATTTACATTAATAGCTTGAGCTTATAAAACTTTATTCATGGTAAAAAATCTAAATGGAAAAATGATTACCTCTCCACAAGCTACCACTAAAAGAGACAAGAGGTGTCATCTCTTAAAATTCCTCTGAACCTCCCATTCCTTTCCCAATTTTTGACCCCCAAAGAAGAAGCATAGAGTATACTAGATTGTAAGTTACTTTTGAGAAGTACTGTACCAGACATTTGTAAAGAACACTGTGGCTTTCTAAAGGAGATGGACATTTGTTCCTTCCCTGATTTCATTGTTCTGTGCTCTGTTGCGTAAAGTTCTACTTAGTTAATTCTTGAACTCACTTTTATCTTTAGGTCTAGATATTTGCAATACACCCCTAGTATTTTTTTCTTTAAAGCTTTCCACATAGCTTTCTTTGAATTACGACAATGTTAAAAGACACCCGTAAGGTTGACATCGCCCACGTGTTTAGTTAATATGCCCATGGTTCAAAAAGACTCGCATTACCTCATTGAGGGTGCTTCCCCTAGAGCTGTTGAAACCTGACCCTGAAGTGTTTCCATAATATTGTCATCTGAGTACAACTGCATAGGTGTATTAAACTGAGCATGTACAATCTTCACACCGGGAAGTTCCATTTCCAAAGGAACGTTAGGGGCCATCTTAGCAGCAACTTTCAAGTCACCTGGGCAAATAGTACTAAGAGTACTGACAGAAGAAGGGGTGCTACGTCCGCTGCCACCATCAATGCCGGACGGAGTACTGCATCCACTGTTTTAATGACCGTGTGACACAGAGGTGACACAGGAATCAGAAAACCCAGACAGAACACAGAGAACAAGGACAGAGAGGTTAAAAGGAATTGAAGACAGAGAGTAAGATGTGCATTAAATCAAATTCAAATGAAACGGTTACTTCTGGCTAGGGTGTGTTTTACAAAGGGAAGACATTTCAAAATTCCTGATTGAAAAAAGTGCAAGAAAATTAAAAACTACAGGTGATATTGCATTTTTTGGCTCTGTTCTGCTAGGGCAACATGTTGAGGGTTACACACAGAGTTGTATGTGAGGTAGAAAAGATGCAGCTATCTTTACTTTTTAAAAATAGGCCGAATGATTTTAAACTGGCCCACATCACAAACAAGTGGTGCAGGGAAATGACATTGGCTGGATGTCCTTTTACATTTGTGAGCTGCAGTATGTAAAATCAAAATATTCCTGAATGATCCTTCACAATTAGTAAGGGACTACGCAGCACGAAGATCCAATCAGATACTTAGGCTAAACATTTCATGAGAAGTATGTTTCCGAAATGCACTTAGGCTTCCACTGAATAGTAACTGGGAACTTGAAGGTTCTGTGATAAAGATTATGTTTTAAAGCTATTTTGTAAATGTCTTACAGTTAAGATTTTAACTTTTTCTACTTTTATTCTTTAATTTTGTGAAGAATACACGTTAATAAACTGTTCAGTGATTTAAGACAGGCTCTAGAAACAGCCAATAAATGCTTGTCACCTTGAAATTAATTGATTAGAGGGCAAATAAGGTGGTCTTAGACTCTTTGGATACTACGTAGGGCTAAGCTATATTTCTTTCATACATAGCTATTTCATGTAACAATTTTGGAGGCACACATGTATTTCCATGCATATTTCTCATTTCCTTTTAAAGATCAATTGAGGAGACTTGTTATTAAAATATGAGAAAGGCCAGTCATGCAATTTCGAGAACAGCTAGGAAGATTTCATATTCTCTATGAATCTGGATAAGAGGCTAGTTAACAGCTCACGCACCAATGACTAAAGTCATTTTTCTACATGCATTTTAAGTGCAGCGTGAGAAATGCATTTTACAAGAAAATGGAATATACTGACATTTTTTTAAAGCACAGTCATTTAAGACTAAGCCAAAAGAAACGTTAGTATTTGTAAACTTCTATCATGCTTGCAGGTTAGTGTTGCTATAAACTCCAGACAGAGAACAATTTATGTGATGTGTTTATCTCAAAGCCCATTTTCTCTTAGGGCTTAAGTATGACTCTTGCATTTACTCTCTAGGGCTACTAATGCTAACCTTAGCCCCATATAGACAGCAAAAACCAAAAGGATATTGGACATTGACTTTGTTGACTTCATCAATGTTGTAGCCTGCTTAGTCTGGACAACCCATGTCACAAAATGGATTTTTAAATTTTTTTGTCTTGTGCTATCCATTGCAACCACCTGCATGACCTAAATGAGGCAAGTACATATGGGTGTGCTCCTTCACTTCCTGGCTGTTGAGAGCCTATTTAAAACCCAATCTCTAAATTGGTTAATCACATACAAAATGCCCAGTGGCTTATTTACCATTTTTGTAAGCTCCACACTGTGCTAGCTCCTGAAGTCGACCTCAGTTGGTAAAAAATAAAAGTAAATTTTCAGTTATAGTGCAGTTTACTCAGGATTATATTGATTTAAGTTAAGTGCAATGAAGCATATTAAATTGTAATTTTGGGATTTGAAACACTGAGTTAAATCTTGGGAGAGTTGGGCTTAAAATAGTGAACCTTGTCAGCAAGCATTTATAGCTACTTTGACCCTACTGGGTGCCAGGCATAGAGCTAGACATAGAGTAGATAGATAAACTATGAGCAGTCAGAACTTACAGATAGACCTTGTCTTGTAGTTGTA
The DNA here is from genome assembly GCF_004348235.1 of Phoca vitulina. Taxonomy (NCBI): domain Eukaryota; kingdom Metazoa; phylum Chordata; class Mammalia; order Carnivora; family Phocidae; genus Phoca; species Phoca vitulina. Next base: position 24,730,803 of record NW_022589718.1, on the reverse strand, counting down.
ATTAGTAATCTTGTATATAGCATGTTTGTGTATATAATTTTATTTAAGCAAGGATTGTGTCTTCTATTGCCTTGCTTCTTTCTCATTCTATTTAGGGGCCCATAGTTATTGAAGAGATAGGAAGTAAACCCTAAGCAAACACGAATGACCTTTTATAAATTTCTGGGGCAGTTTTACAAGATCTCTTGAACTGATGATTTAAATAAATAGTTTTCATGGACTCCGGTCCCTGTGGGTAGTATCATGGGTCACCATGACCTACCTATTCCTGTGACTGAAAATGTAGGTACTAATGAGATTTCTTTGACTTTGACTTAATGACTTGGCAAGACCACTTGTAAGCTTGGTGATACACTCAACTACTTCTTGTCTCTGTAGATCATCAGACAGAGAACTGATTTCCCTGGCCTGTATACAGGCTTTTTGGGAGGAACTTCTTGACGTGACCTGTCCAAAAACCACTCACAAGATTCTATTTTATCATTTGGATCATAAAATAAAATTTTTAAATTTACATATTTGCATATGAAAATACTGACTTTCTAATATGATTCAATTATGAAATACTTAAAAGAACCATAACTATCAGTAAGGCCCTAGGGAGATTAACATATTAGCAATCTAGCATCTCCCACTTACTTCTGATTAAAAAATTGTTCATTGATGTGTAGTTGTAGCTTGGTGGATAGCCACCTCAAATTCCACCATGACAAAAGAATCATTTGGTAAGAACAAGGAATTCAGAAGCTAGAGCAAATAGTGAGAGGACACAGGAAGAAAGGAAAGGTAGTAGAGGCATTTTTACAATTCTTTAAGATTAAATGCTGGTGCCTGTCTTTCATCCCTGTTCCTCCTCTCTCCTCTCCCAAATTCAGCTATATTGAAAGGCACCTTACAATGACAAAAGTATGAGGGGCTTGTCACTATTACCATTTTTGAATTAAAATGCAAATATAAAAAAAGGCCATTAGCTACCTAAATCTCTCTGACTTTCCCTGAATTTTTATAAAATTAAATGTGTTACTGGTCTTTAGCAAAGGCAAGATCTGTGTCACCCTAATGCCCTCCTGAAGTCCTATAGTTCAGATTAGTGAACTTATAGTTAAACCAACGTCAAAAGAATGCAAGTGTATTAATTTTACGATGCTTCTTTAGAAAGTTGTATATATATTTATTCAATAGTAACATAGCATTTTTACTCTTAATCTAGTGTTATGGTATCAGGGTGGGGCTGGGAAGCTATTGAATGTGGAGAAATCGGGAGACGATTCAGAGGAAAATGGAATGGGAACCAGAGAATGAAAAAGAGAAGTAAAAAAGGCTTGTGCAGAATTGCATGTATGAGAGAGGGGTGATAGTTTTGTTTCTTCTTGCCATCAGAAAATATTATCAGGTACTCTTAGGATTTTGTTCCTTTATCTAATGAACATTTATGGAGCATTTGGTCTGTCCCAGCCTTGTTTCTAGGTGCTGGGAAGATGGAAGGTGCTCTATTCTAGTGGGGGGAGATGTACTTGGTAGTCACTGCCTTTTTAGCATCGTCTCCTGATTTTCCACTCTATTGCTTCTGTCTGAGTCTGATATCACAAAATTGTCCAGCTTATTTTGAGATAATCCTCTGGCCCTGACTCCAGTTTATGGAAAGGCCTGCATAAGGAGATCATATATCAATTGATGACTGACCACCCAGAGCACGTATCATAAACTTGGATACCCCCAAGGGCTAGCAGGGTTACACATGTATGAAAATGGGCCAGGTATCAGGAATGATGGGCATTTTGACAGGATGGAGAGAAGATGTTCCATCTTAAGGCATTTACTAAGTTCATTTTTTTTTTTTAACAACAGGAGGATTATGTAAAACACTGTCAACTAATCAGATGGGCCACTAGTTTGGGACACTGGATATAGATCATTAGTCAATAATCCTAACCACCAACTTCCTTCCTCGGGGCTGACTAATGTGGCTGAGGTCAGAGGAATGGGTTTGCGGTTTCCTAAAGTCACTCTTTCCCAAAGTGCTAACACAGGGCATTAATTTCCCCCCTTAGGTTGAAGTACAATTTCTAGAGAAGATATTTATTTGAAAAGGATCATCTGAAGATGATCTATTTCTCTGATTGACAGCCATGAAGAGCTTGCTCATTCTTATTGCTGTGTGCACACAGTTCTCCATGAGGGGTAACCAACATATCTCCCTCTCTCCCAACTCTTTCCTTATACTTATATTCCCCCGTGTGGAAAAGTTCCTTTTCAAGTGGCCTCTTTCTTTGTAAGGATCCATAAGAATGCAGAGTTATTTTTATGTAAGAGCTAGAACGAGTGGGATTACCCAGCGGGCTGAAGTTGCAGTGAGAAGCAGGTGTTGAGGTGGCCTCTTCAGAGAATGTCCAACATAGAAAGCTGCACCAGGACTCCCACTGGGCCCCACCTGCTTCCTTACTCCTGACTTGGGGCTGGTTGCCAGGTTTGTTTCTGCTGGCTGGGCCTTCCTGACCTGGGAATGGGGTACACCTGCCTGCCTCAAAGGTCACTGTGTCCTGGATGGGCTCCTCAGAACAGCAGGGGTATTAGTTATAAATATACGTGGTGATTGCCTAACTTTTCACAGCTCTATAATCTTGTCAGTATTTATTCTCAGAAATGGAGGTTAGTGGCCTCCTCTGCTCTGTGAAGTGAGTTTGTTTCTTTTGCTTTTGAAATAAGCTTCAGGATGAACAGAGTCACTCCAAACACCTATGCGTTACTCTTCTTAGTGATTAGTAAGGATTTATTAAAGAAACATGCACTCCAGACATCAAAATCTCAGAGCTTATGACCTGCTTCGGCCTGGGATTATGAAAGGTTTGGGCCGAATATTGTGCTTGTGTTCAAAGTAGTTCACATCCTGTAAAAACAAAGGGTTAAAAAGTTCCTCAGTGGAAGATAGTTTTTTTTTTTTTTAAGATAAAAGTAAATGAATGATAATTGTACAGAGAGGATTATTTACCACCAAATAGTGACATGACTAAGAAGGGTGACAATGGAACCAGAGTGATTTCTTCGTTTTAAGCATCTGTTCACTAGAAATGTTCAGGAACTGGCAGATTGGACTCCAGAACATCAGAACCATGTTCTAGATGCTTGTCTTTAAGCTAAAAATCTGATCGTGCCTTCAGGAAAGTAAAAATAAAACAGCAAGAGCTGAACTTTTGAAAGGAAAAGAAACCGTACTATCACTGTTAAGAGCATGGTGGCCGGAAACCCAGTCAGATACTTACTTTTGAGGCGAACTAGGAATGAGACCTCGCAGCTGTCCGTGAAGTGCATCTTGTATATTGCTAGTTGAATAGAGCCCAATTGGTGAGTTATAGGAAGCGCTCACTACCTGTCTTTTGTCATCAATGTTTGCTGCTGCAACAAAAGGCTGGGCCCTTCTGTTGTGCGCGGTACCAATAGGTTTGAACTCCTGTACAATGGCAGACAAAATACACAGAGCCACAGAATGCACAAGAAAGCCGTTAATGAGCAAACCAACAGCATCGCTATTGTTAATCAAGGCTTCTTTACCCCATTGCAAGATTCATGGCAAGGTTAAAGGAGGAGGTGAATATAAAACTTTCTATGTTTTCTGTGAACTTTACATGTGCTGTACTCAGCCACAAAATGGTGCAAAGGAATTGATCTTACTTAAATATTATAAAATAATTCGAACATTATACCTTTTGTCTGGCCCTACTGACTTTTTACATCTATAGCTTTTAAGAAATTCTCATATGACTCCTTTGAAGACAGAAATTCCGTGTCAGAAATGAGATTTGGGGCTTAGAATAATTATTATACTTCACATTTCCTCAAGTAGAACTTACGTTTGCTTTCTCTTCTATTAATAGAGAGCTTTTATCTTAATAAAAGTTACTCCATTTTAGGAAATGGAGGAGGGAAACAATCAGAAAGAGAGGGAGCATTTGTGAATGACTATACTGAATCACTTTAACTAATCCAAGTAAAATTTTCTTTTTTCTTAATACCTACCACAAAAAACAAAATTTTTTTTTCAAAATTTAAATTTCAGTTAGCCAACATATAGTACATCATTAGTAAAAAACAAAATTCTTAATTTGCATTAAGGTCTAACCTTAAATTTAGAACAAATAATAAGAATTAAAAGATGATTTTTCCCTATGAGAGCAGGTTTTCCAATTTTTATATAGATTTATAATTTTGTAAAGTCATTAAATATGTTTTTCTTCTAAGGAACAGAAGAAAACCAAAAGGGAAGGCTAAAATACACACAAGCTGATTCTCTTTCCAAATCTTTTCATTTGGCAGGATCAGTAAGATAAATCTTTCCAATATTTTCACTCACACACTCACATCGACTTCATTTACTTTTGTGAATGTGCCACCAGTTTTTCACACAGATTTCAACTAAGTACAAACATTTATGATTCTTTGAAGTGTTACTGAAAAGAGGCTGTTTTTATTAAAAAATAAAAAGGCCTTGTGATATTCTTACTCATGTCATTTTTTTCCCTCCTTGTCATTACAAATGAATAAGTTGTGGGATGGTGCTTTTTTGTTAGAAAAAGAGACTGTCTTCCTTTCTTAGGGGGTGGAATCAGAGTTTTGCACAGAGATTCGTGCTTGAGAACACCAACAACTTCCTGGAGGGACCCATGCCACAGAATGCTTCGTTTTGGTTCTGAGCAGGCAGTCATCACAGATAGTTCCTGTTCCTCCATCCAGGTCTGTTGGCAGTTATAAAAGGAAGTGAGGTGCAGCTTCAAATACTAGCGGAGTCTTTGACTCCAGCTGCCCCAAATCTCATGGAACGTGAAAATCAGTGAGGTGGTAGAGAGCAGCTTTTCTCTCATCAACCTCAGACAGCATAGTATAACAGCCTCTTGAACTTGAAAAGGTCTGAGTTGAATACAATAGCCTGTGATCCTAGAGTATTGTTGGCTTGACTAATATCTTACTGATTCATTATTTTTACCTCCAGAAGAGTGGCTCACTGCCTACGAGTTGGTTGGGTGACAAGATAGCTGCCGTTATTAGGTGGCAGAATGACCGAAACAACCAAATTTGGCTTTAGAAAAACGCTGAATCCCACAACCTGTGAAAACGTGTGTAGTCAAACATTGATGTAGTGGTACCATCTGATTGTTTTGGCTGACTTAATAATGAATTTTGATTGGGTTTTTATGATTAACCATTCTGATTAGCCATTATTATGGTATGAAAAATTGAAATGGAAATAATTGTAAGTAATGACAGTGGCCATGATTCAAGCCTTTGTTACTCTTTTTGGTATGAAAGAAGACAGAAGGCTAATTGTCTCATTTAGTTTTGGTGTATTTTAAATTTCTTAGGCTAATTAAATGAATCAGGCAGAACTGAAGGACTCAAGCTTTGTGGAATTAAAAAAATGTTTTTCTTTTAATTTAAGTATACCTTAAAGATCTTGGTAAATAGAATTAAAATTATAAAAATTAGTTAATGCCATATGATGGTTTTATGGGGAAAATGTCTCTGCCCTTATTACTTCTTAGTCTTAAAATGATAAATAAACATGGATGGTGACTGTCATATAAATGAGGCAACTTCTCTGGAAATATTTATGCACTGGTAATCTCTAGTAGTGCTTCCAAAAAACAGCATATGAGTTAATGAGCTCCAAGCTTTTTCTTTGCTGTTTTCATTTTGGGTTATATATTGCAGAAGTTGCAAATGGTAATTTGTTAAAAAAAAACACCTTCTTTTTTCTGCACATAATCATAAAAGGATCATAAAAGGAAGTGTTTCTAAGATAGCCTTCAAACATTTGTATTTAGGCTTTGCAAAGCATTAGTTTATGGGCTGCTAGAGTCATTCCAAAAAAAAGCATAATGAAGTGTATACATCAAAGGTAAACATTTAAGTATGGCACGGAGAGGCAACATTCTATCCAAATCTTACATCATTGTTGATGGTCAAACTGAATCAAGAGACAAAACTGATGAGAAGTTTGCTATTCCACTTTAATTCCTTTTTACTTTTTCAGGAAAATCATTAGTATCAGAAAATACCAGTAAAAAAAAAATTATATACCAGTCAATGTAGTCCAGCTCTTGTGTTTATTTTTCCCAGACAATAGCATCCAAATGATTCTCATCTTTTAGGAATTCAATAAGTAATCACTACACCTAATTAATGCATTTTCAATAGTATTTTTTAAATGTTAGGAGCTTATATTAAGGAATAATATTTTGAATTCATAAAATCCTCGAGCTGCCAGAGTCAAAGCTAGGTAACTGGATAGAGATTCCCTGATATCGGGGAGAATGCAGGTCTTGACAACCATCTCCCAAGCCCTTAGAATAACCTCAGCAATGACAGCATTCACAGACACATCCACCTTTCAACTTCTTACTGGAAGAAGTTGTCCAGAGATAGAGATTCAGTCCAAGAACTGAGGTAATTACCAGCTCCAACAGAAACAACATGTTCGATAATGTGCGTATATGTATTTATTTATTTATTTATAAAAAACAGTGGTGGGGAAATAAGGTAAACAAACTATATCAAGTGATCATATACTTGACCAAGCCACACTGAGTAACTGACAGTATTTTATCATGTTTGGAATTTATGAACAATCACCACCCTTACCTCTTGCTCACCCCTCAAATGAAAAATAAAGTCGCCCTTATAACTTTTTCCCCCAACAATCTGTTTCAAGTGTTTCCCATATATAATAGGGGGAGAGTTTGGGGAAATGGGGTTTAAGAAACCTTGTTTTCTGTAATCCACCTTCCAGTTATCAACAAATTGTAGGATAAAGGTATATTTTGAAAATATAAACAACTTTAACCCATATCTCACTTGATTTTGTGTGTTGTTCCTATACATCTTTATTATTAAATCTTCTATGGCAAGGATGCAGTCCTTTTATGGAAATAGACACAGCTATCTTCTCTTTTAGGAAAGAATGATTTTGTTTCTGAAAAGCATCTTTCCTGTATGGGATAGCTACATTATAATTTTAAGTTAACTATCATTAAACAAAGAGGAGGGTAATGTTTTATTTGAGAATACCAGATTTGGAGAAGGACACAGAGCTCTAAAAACACCTTTAGTCTAGAGCAATAATGCTTTGTATAGGAAAATGCATATGTCTGCTCATAGGCCATATTCAGGATTGTATAGAAGGCATTTATTCAATGGCTGGGAACAACTTTTTATATATAAATATGTAACTTTTTATAAATAAATAAGTAACATTTATTCAATGGCTAGGAATAACTTCTAAGGTTCTATTTAAGCCTAAGATTCAAGTCTAAACTGATAAAAACAAAATGTAAGTATTTAATAAAAACATGGACAAATGAAAAAAAAACTGGGTATTAAAATTTCATGTCAGTTATTGCTATAATGGTCTAAGAAAAAGTCCCCAAAGCCTAAATTTATGCATAGGGAAAAAACTGGAAAGAAATACACTAACATTTTTGTTTTGTGGCTGGGTTTAAATGGTAGGATATAATGAGTTTTTTCCCCAGTGGATATATATTATTTTTAAAATGGACGAGTATTATATTCCAATAGCAAAGATCACAAAACCTGCAGTTAAAGTTTCACTTGGGTTGAGAAACAAGAACTCAAATACTGTATTGCTCAATGGCCTTTTCTCTTCATCTACAGTAGCATCTGAAAGCATGATATATTAATGGCATGTGTTTCTCAGATGGACACATCTTTGTTGCCCAGAAAGTTGCTTCATTTGCAGAGTTCCCATTTTCGGGGTGGGGGTGGGGGAAGACCTCTCTTTGCAAGACCTCTTTTTGCATGGCTTGTGTTAACAAAAAGATAAAATAAGAAGACAAACATAACCTCAGTTTAGCTTTTCTCCACTCTCATGCTACAGGTTAAATTCACTGCTTGTATTTTTTTTTAATCACTGCATTTTGTTAAGTTTATGCTTTGGCGCTTCGGATAGCAAGGGTCATGCTGGAGTTTAGCTATGTTTGTAGGGAATGTCCGTTCTGAAGTGCCAAGTTATGTGAACTGATCATGCAGAAATCTGGCCTGAGGATCCGAAGGACAGGAATCCTTTGGCCCATTAGGGGAAGAATTGAAAGGGTTCTTACCTTCAAACACGGGCCTCTTGGAGGAGGTGCCAGTAAGAATTAGTCATGACTCAAACTAAAGGAATGTTCAAAGGCTCCATCTGACTGGCTTCTGGAGCCTTTAACCCAATCTTCACCTTTTTTTTTTTTTTCAAACCTATCTCATTCTCTATCTTTTCCCCATTTGTACTATCATACATGTCCATATTGCCTAACCCCAAAATGTAGGACATGTGGGCTAATACATGATTGACGAGAGGCCAGAGCACTTAAAATTGGGCTATTTTTAAAAATCCAGTTCTTGGGATAATCATGGTCATACGTTAGTACTTGTAGATTGATAAAAGGGGCTTCTTCGAGAACGAAACTCAAACAGTTGGCGCTTAGACTCCAGTTCTGGAGAGATGTTAGCAAAACACAAGCTCCCATCTTGGCCTAAGCTCAGCCCGTGCTTAATACATACTTGCTGAGTCACCCACATGCCAGACACTGCAACATGGTCAGGGATCACTGGGGATCTGGTACTTTGGTCAGATCTGTCTCATTGACCCCATATCTTAGCATCTCATATTGGTGAAATTGGATTTTAAAAATTAGGAGAAATTTTGAATGAATGAATGAATGAATGAATGAATAATTTGCAAAGGGTGCAGTACAATTTTGGATGTATACTATATATGGCAAGGAAATTCAGAATTTTATCCATTTTGTCCTAGTGAGAATAAGAGATTGGGTGGTTAATTAATGCATATGTATGAGCCTTAAACTTTCACTTCTTCCTGTTGTTTTTTAAAACACCACATGATCTCTTTTTCTCATGTGTTGCCTCTAAGTGATGAGTCAATGAAGGTGGGAGGAAGCTGGTGGGCTTGGGCATTACTGCAAAGGACAATCTGCAAGTGATAGCTCTGCCTGGAGAGCTTTGCTTTTTCTCCTTCCAGTTTTTTCTTCTATCAAAGATAATGTTGATTGGAGGTGTTATTATTCACCAATCCACCTCGATGCCAGGGGGTAGGCCACCACCAGCATTCAGACCCCTTTCACCACATTTATTATCTGGCTTGTCTATTTCATCTTTCACTCACTCTTCCTGAAGAGCTGAGCTCTGACCTGACCTAAATCCCATTCAACCTGCACTCTTACCACGCAGCAGCAGGGGCTGGTGGCAGCCGAGCACCATTCTGAGAACTGGGTCCCAAGGGTGGTCCTGGGCAGTGTTAGAAAATGCAGTTTATCGGTAGAACCTCCAGTTCCTTTCACTCATCAGCTATTTATTGAGCGCTTGCTATGCGCCATGCTGGGAGACTCCCAAGTAAAGAGAACAGACACAGCAGCTCCCACCTTCACGGATATTCCGTACCCTGCTCACTCGCTTTGGGGCCTGTTTTCTCCTCCTTTGCTCTGGTGACTTTTAGGCGCAGGCTCCTCCTTTCCTCCAGTCAAAAGTCTACGGCAAGGATCTAATAAACTCATGCCCTCTAAAGGTTAAGCCACTCAGGATGTTTCTTCTCCTGGGGGGATGTTATCTGAACTGAAAGTAAAGTTTTAATCCAAAGCAATTTGTAAGGACCCCTGTAGTAGTAATGTGGAAAGCGTTCCTGGTGTCCAGGAAGTCCCGTCACATGGGCAGCCTCCCATTTCACTGTCAGGAAAGGCCAGCCTGGTGGGAGGGGGTAGGTACCATACCAGTATTACCAAGAGCTCCCACAAAATTGAGTACCTCTAGGAGCAATTCGATGTGCCAGGTTCTTTTTCTATAGTATTGTATTTAAATCTTTGAGAAGCCCTATGAGATACAGGTTCGTGTTACTCTAAGTGTATTTTATCAAGGAGAAAGTGGAGGTAAATTTATGGAGAAAGTGGAAAACTGGAAGCACAAATTCAGGAGTTGGTGATCCTGGATAAGGGAAATGCTGCTGAAGCATAAGTTACAAATATGTTCTCAATGCATTTTCAATAGATATATAGGAAAACTACAGTTTGGGAATATTTAATCCACTTAGCATGAATACTTGTTTAAAAAGGGATACCCAATTTATATATCTGTCTCTCTAAACTTGGGAAACTTCTGGCTAAGGAGAGGTTCTAAAATCCTTGTCTTAATTACATTTTCCCACACAGCACAACTGAGGGTTGGTTTCATTTCAGGGTTTTTTTTTTTTTTTTGGAGTTTTTGAAAGTAGACATCATCAGATAAGCATCAGATTATTAGATTAATTTAGCTCATTAGAACTGCCTCAAGGGAAAAATCCTCTATCTTCTGTAATTCTACTGCATGGGTAGAGTATCACCATGATTACATAATGCAAAACCCTTTTTGCAGAGTAAACTTAATTATAGAACGCCAGAACTGAGAATTAAAAAGGGATGTAAAATAAGATCTGGATGAAGACCTCAAAGAATTAAAGTTCACAATAATTATTAGATTAGAGACACCTGTTTCAAATGGTAGACACTAATTTCGTTTTGCTTTGTTTTAACATGTTAAACTTCCTGGATTATGTCATGGTCATTTGGCAGAAGTCCATCATAAAGAATGAAAAAATAAGTAGACTGTACGTAGATAGAGCCAAATTTTTGTCCTGAGAACATATTTGTCTTTTAACAAGGCACTTGCCTGGGGATACTTCTTTTTTCTCTTGATATAAAAAGACATGGATAATATAAATTAATCTCACAGGGTGAAGATAGACAATTACTCCATCAGGTGGCTTATTCTGATTTTTTATATTTGTCATTTCTTCCTCTTGGAAGCATCCGCATCATTTAAAAGAAAAGATAATGTGAATATCATTTATTCTAAAATTCATACCTGTGGTTCTGCTTCTAAGTTGATTTTGAAAGGGTGAGCCTTCCCATCTTCAGATACCTGTGGAGACCATAAGCGAGCTTCTGCCCTGTGAATAAAAGAAATTTTGTAAACTCTAAATTCTAATGGTACTTCTGGTTTTAGCATAATTTAATCTACCATAACGTGTATGAAAATACTGTCGAACCTTGATAATTTAAGCAAAAACAATACTCCATGCTCCTTATTCTGTATTCTCCCATCTAATTTGTTTTTTGGGTACTTTTGGGGAAACTCGAATGGATAAAAATAGCATGGAGGACAACTATAGACTGAAGTTTGTGCCCCCCCCGCCCACCAAGTTCCTATGTTGCAACCTTACCCGCCAATATGATGGTTTTTGGAGGTGAGGTCTTTGGGAAGTAATTAGGATTAATTTAGGTCATGAGGTTAGAGCTGTCATGATAGGATTAATGTCTTTATTTAAAGAGGAAGAGACATGCGATCTCAGTCTGTGTGTCCACGCACCAAGAAAGGCCATGTGAGGAAATAATCAGGAACCTGACCATGCTGCATCCTGATCTCAGACTTCCGGCCTCCAGAACTGTGAGAAATAAACTTTCGTTTAAGCCACCCAGTCTATGTATTTTTGTTATAGGAGCCCCAACTGACTAAGGCAAAGACATTGTACAGTTTCTGGGGAGAGTAGGTCTGTAGTACCTGCAGGAAACAGTACAGGAAAGGAAGATTCTGGAGACATGACCACAGGGCAAACTCCCTAGGTTTCCTCTACTTTCCTCCCATCCTACCCAGGCCACCACAGGAGACTGAGTGGTGTGCCAGGGGGATTTGCTGTTGGCATCAAGGAAAAGAGCTTTATCTAATCTCATGTCCTTCTCATGTATCTGTTTGGGACCATGTGCTCCTAAGGGACTGTGTGCTTGGCAGGAGCATTAGTTATGCATAAATAGGGAAAGAGTCAATTTCACCCCTGAAATGGCAGATTGGCTGATTGATTGGGCCTTCTGAACCACAGCAGGGAAAGTTGGGAATATACTAGCAACAGGATAAACACACACTAACAACCACTATAACAAAACATTATTTTCACAATTCAGCTTCAGACCAGGCCTATGATGGCAAAAGATCAGGTTCAATTTCCTTTTTTTTTTTTTTTTTTGGTTAGAAATGTCTCATTTCTAACATTCTCACTGCATGTGCACGCTTACACCTTGTCAGATTCTTCTGGGCTGAATTCTGCACAAAACAGCCAAAGGCACACAGGCTCTTAGCAACCAGTTTTCAATATGCTCACATTCTGGCAAGTCAAGAGATTCTTTTAGGAGAATCTTTAAATTCCATTCCATTCTCTACCACATTTAGAACAGCAGTACCAGTAGTCGTGCTGTGCAGTGTTTCTGTAGACAGTACCTTTAGTGGTTCTATTTTCATAGTCAATTAAGAGGAAAAAGAATTCTTTTAGCCTCTTTCCTTATTCTGACATTCCAGAGAATTCTTTTCAGAAATAGTTTGTTAACAACTACTAGATTGACTGACATCAGTGAAGAACAGACCAAAGTGGCTGCTATACTAAAAAAAAAAAAGTCTGTCAAAATTCTAGGTCTTGTGAAACTCTTTCTTATTGGGAGGATGAAATCATTTATAGTTCTGGGTCGGGTTCTCCTGCAAAACAGATCACATTTTAACACCATTAATTAAAGAGCACCTGTCAATTTTGAGACACAGCTGGTGTGTTGCTGCTTTAATCCTGTCCTGTGCATCAGCATGAGTCATGGACTCTGTACCAAAGCCATCAATAGCCAGGATGACATCTCCAGGACATAGGTTAGCAGCTGCCGCCTTGCTTCCTGGAGTAATCTGGAAGAAATCATGGCATCATTTAAAAAACCAACATTCTGCAATATCTTGAGTTTTTTGCCTGACATTTATAATTCAGCTTGGTAATATTTTAAATGTTTCGCTGGGCAGGGAATTTTATTTTATTATTATTATTATTTAAAGATTTTATTTATTTATTTGACAGAGAGAGACACAGCGAGAGAGGGAGCACAAGCAGGGGGAGTGGAGGAGGGAGAAGCAGGCTTCTGCTGAGCAGGGAGCCCGATGCGGGGAGCCTGATGCAGGGAGCCTAATGCAGGACCCTGGGATCATGACCGGAGCCAAAGGCAGACGCTTAACGACTGAGCCACCCAGGCGCCCCAAGGGCAGGGAATTTTAAATCTAACTTAAAATAATTCTTAAATGATCAATTGTGTTAGCTCTATGTTTCCACCATGCTAAATAATTTTGTCTCTCACTAACCACATTTCATCTATCATGACATCTCTTATTCTCTTCTAAAACATCTTCCTTAACGCTCTGTTTTCTTTGTTTTAAACAAAGTAATTAATTCTTTAGGTTTTTTTTTTTTTTTTTTTTTTTTATCCGTAACTCCCTATTTGGGAGTACAACCTCACCACATTTAGGGAGCTTTTATATTTGAATTGAAACTACTGTAGCATTGCTGTAAGTAATGATCTTTAAAATTCACATGAAGGGGCATCTAGGATGTAGAAAACTGGAAAGAGAATCACTCCTGCAGTAATAAGAAGAAGCCATATAATACAAAATTATAACTTTTCATGAGCTATTCAGAGAGCTAAAGCTGCAGGGCAACCAACTAAGCCTGGAATCTAAGGAAAGACAGGTGCCTCCAAGGAAAGTCAAGATGTAAGCAACTTGTACCACTTGCATCAGAGCACAGAGGAAGATGGGGGCAGCATTTGGGTCATAGAGTTCAGCTAAAATGATGAACAAATCACTAAAGTTAACATTTAGAGTCTAGAACCCCTGGAGACTGCAGATACAAGAGAAGTTTGTATTTATACACAGTGTCTTCTCCATGAATGAAAAACAGATTGAACAAATAAAAAGCAACTAACAAGATGCTAGGTTTTAATTAAAACTTATCAGAAATTACATTAAATGTAAATGGTCTAACACATCATATTCTGTGTTTTAACAGAGATTGTCAAAAGTAGGTAAAAAAAGATCCAATTTTATGCCACATGGATCCAATTTTATACCCACATGGATTTCTCTTCTTTTCTTTTCTTTTCTTTTTTTTTCTTTCTTTTTGGCAGGGTGTGTGTGGAGGTGGATGAAAGGAATACTTAAGGATATGGGAAACATGGTTATTAAATGTTTAAAATATAGCAAATTTGAAATTATTAATTACTATGTTGGGTATTCAGTTTTTGATTGCTATACATACTCCTAATTTTTTTGGGTAAATCCCAATTATTTACAACTGCCTAATAGTCCTTACCTGGTCTTACCCTACCTACTTCTCTACTATTCTTGCTCCCCTCCACCCACTGTGCTATATTCCAATTTCCTTTCAGTTCCTCAAATACACCAAGCATGTACCCTTGTCAGGGTTTTACATGCACTGTTATTTTTGCCTGAAATATTTCCCCCACTCTTCACCCAGTTGCTCCTCTTCATCCTTTAGGTCTAGGCTTAAATGTCACATTCTCAAAGAGACTTCCCCAAACATCTGAAGTAACTTCTCCAGACCTTCCCCTCATCATTCTCCACCATTACATTTTGTTCATTTCCTTCCTGAAGACAAGTTGTACTTTAATGTTTGTTTATTTACTTGTCTTTGCAACTAGACTGGAAGTTCTTGAGGATATGTATAGTATTATGTATATTTCTAATGTGTCACAGTTTGTATTCCAGTATTTGGAATAAATGGATAATTGAAAATGAATGAAAGCGTTATTTAAAGCAGAGCTCATGAAACAAAAAGAGCTACTTCCTATATACCCAAAGATTATAGCTATTAATGTCAACCTATCGTTGTTGCATTTGCAGGTTCCTACTGTTTAGAGCAGAAGAATGCATGGGACTTGACTTAAACCTCAAACTGCTCCAGGAATAAACTAGATAGTTCCTAATATTTTACTTGAGGGTCATTCATTCATTTTTTTCTCTATTTGCTTAATTAATCTAGCTATCGATTCTATTTAACTTTGTGGCTCTAAGGGATAGCCAAGATTCATCTAAATGAATAAAATTGCGAAGGTAATAAATTCTCACATGTCTGAGATCTTCAGTCTAATCACCAAAATGTATATTGTACTCACTTCATTTCTGTGATCATCTCACTGTAGTGATTATGATTATTTTCTAATAGGAACAGTTGACAGAAGCTTGGTGAAGACAATGGGGATTATTGGGCACCTGGGTGGCTCAGTTGGTTAAGCAACTGCCTTCGGCTCGGGTCATGATCCTGGAGTCCCGGGATCAAGTCCCACATCAGTCTCCCTGCTCGGCGGAGAGTCTGCTTCTCCCTCTGACCCTCCCCCCTCTCATACTCTCTCTCTCTCTTTTTCTCTCTCTCTCAAATAAATAAATAAAATCTTAAAAAAAAAAAAGACAATGGGGATTATTATATCCCAGCCTTTGGGAGGCATTTCATAGCTGTTTTCCATTTGGAAATTCTCCCAAGCCCAGAACTGTTAGAATAAAAGTTTCCATCCCCACTGTGACTTGCAGGGATAGAAATAATCTTAAACTTTTAATCTCCTCTAGCTACAGTTTGTCAAAATCAGTACTATCTATTTTTGAACTTCGGAGACCAGAAGTCTTTTCTTTGAGTTAAAAAATGAGAAAGAATGGCTCAATATGTTTGCTTTTAAAACCTCACCTAGGTTTTCTAATATACTTAAATAGATTTGTTATATAATGCTCAATCTTGATTTAGAAAAACCTAACATCATTTTTTAGCTCTGGTTGGGATAAGTGGAAGGTAGGGTTGTGTGTGTGTCTGTCTATATCAATTTTAAACTGAGACATCTGGTGTGTGTTGAACTTTGATACTGAACTTCAATACTGAGTTTCATTAAGAGTATTAATACATAAATATTAACACTGTCTTATATTTACTCCAAATATCATATTTGCAAAGCTCTTCCTAATAATTTTGACCATTGCAACAACTTTAAGGCAAGCTGGATGATGAAGACTGTTTTTTCAGAAGAGGGTAAATGTCCAAGTAACCTGTGGCTTCCTACTAAGATGGGAACAGCTGTTTGGCTATGTCAGCAATGGTTTCAGAAGTCAAATAAGAAAGATAGTTGGGGAGGTCTTGGTGGCTAAGTCGGTTAAGTGTCTGCCTTGGGCTCGGGTGTGGTCCTGGGGTCCTAGGATCGAGCCCCAAGTCGGGCTCCCTGCTTGGCGGGGAGTCTGCTTCTCCCTCTGCCCCTCCTTGTGCTCTCTTTCTCTGTCTCAAATAAATAAATAAAATCTTAAGTAAAAAAAGAAAGGTGGTTGATGGTGATGCCAGAACTCACTTCTGATTTTGCTTTCAACCTAGTGATTAATGTCCTTGGATCTCTAAGGAGGGAGTTGATAAGAAAAAAAAAAAAAAAAAAGGATGGAGAGAGAAGAGAACATATGGTCCCCTCATTTCTTCTAGTTCTTAAGTTCAGCTAGGCTAGTAATGAGAAAATGACCACTAAATTGGTCTGGTTTTAGTAAGTTAAACTATCTGTTTAGACATAAAGATATATTTCTCAGCATTACATTATATTATTACTTTATTATGTTATCACTTTATGTTATTGCTCATAGTTTATTATTAACATTTTCCCCCAAATCAGGAGAAGAGAGAGCTACAATGAGGCAAAGAGTTTCTCAATAGAGTATTTATTATTAGGCTCATTGGAGTCTCAAATATCAAAAGCATTAGAGAAAACATTGAAAATAGTACTGCCATATCATTTAGACATGTTTTCAACTTCTCTAATTAGAAAAATCACATGGGGGCCCTTGCTGGACATAAAGACTCCCATTCTACTCTAGATGCCTGGAATCACAAATCATAAGCTCTAGGAGAGGACCTGGGGAATTTGTGTTTTAACAAGCACCTTGGATGATCTCTATTATTCACATCAACCTATTATTTGGGTCTGTTTGGAAAAAAATAATTTAAATCACAGATAAAGCATCTATAATATTCTACTTACTGGGGGAGACATGAGGGAAGCACAAGATATGGCCCTGGTGAGACTTTTTTTTTAAAGATTGATTGATTTGAGGGGGGAGCGCAAAAGGGAGAGGGAGAGACAGAATCTCAAGCAGACTCCCTGCTGAGTGAGGAGCCCGATGTGGGGCTCCATCTCATGACCCTGAGATCATGACCTGAGCTGAAATCAAGAGTCGGATGCTTGACTGACTGAGCCACCCAGGCCCCCCTGGTGAGACTTTTATGTTAAGAATAAAAATGAAATAGTTATGGACAAGTATACACTGAAGGGCTATGCTCTGGGGCATGGATCGAAATAGTGAGAAAGCCCATTGTTCAGTTGTTCTCTGTTGCCTACAAATAAACTCCAATGCTCCACCTGGCATCTAAAGCCCTCTAGTGCCTGGCTGTCATCTGCATTGCTAGGGCCATACCTCATGTCGGTTACCTCAGATCCTCTGCAAGTAGCACCCGGGCATTGATAGTTTCCTATGTTATCTGGGTGAATCTAATGCGCAGCCAGGGTTGAGAACCATTTGTGGTATTGTTATTATTATTGGCATTGTATTCCTGAGAATTATTATCTCACAGAATTCTCAAGACACTCTTTTAAGATGAGAAAACGGATGCTCTCAGAGTCTAAGAAACTTGCTTCGGGTCACACATCCAGTAAAAATCTGCATTTCCTCATAGGGCTAGCTCTGTAGCTCAAGCTCTTCCACTATCCTACAATGCCACTACTGCAGGTAATCTCTGCCCTGACTCCTCCTATCTCTTTGGCCATACTTTTCTCATGGAGTCCTGGACAGGTTATGTCATGGTAGTTTATGTACATGTATGTGCCTTCTCTTCTCATATTTGAGTGTCTCAGGGAGTAGAAACCTATTAAGTTATAATTGTATCCCCCACAGTGCCTTCCACATTCAGGGTGTTCTGCACTTAATAGATATTTGTGGGATATAGGACTGTTATGAACATATGAACCAGCATTTCCATGCAGACATCTTTGGTAGAATAAAATTAAATAGGTTTTCCCATCAACCTTCCTACTGCACTTGAATCCTGGTGAAGGATTGCTTTCAACTGTAAACACTTCTTTCTGAAAGCTCAAATTTCAAATATAGTTTATATTAAAGTCATATACTTCTCTATGTTCAAGCCTGCAAAACTTAAGAATACAGTAACATTTTCTATATTGGTACCCATATAGTGTTCTCAGTTATAGTGACCTTGGCCCTGAGTGTGCTCTGAATAGGAAAGAAGGAGGAAGAGGGGGAGAAGAGGCATTGAGCAGGAAAGGACATGTCAGCATCAGATGTATATAATAATCTTACATCATATACACAAAAGAAACTTGTACTTTATTCCAAATTGGACCATTTGTGAAAACAAACCGTCTGTAACTTGGCTCTGATGGTAGATCCACCTTCTGGGTGGTCCAAACACTTAAAAAAGAAAGAGACTCCTTAGAATCTTCTTGGCAGAAAAAGAAAAGCTGCTCACTTAGAGATGTGAACCTCAGATTTATTCTGTGAAATGTGGAGGCCAGTTATATATGGTGTTTGCAGTAACAACCCTTCCACATCCACAACTCAAATTTATATTGCACAAAGTATCACACACCTATTGCCTAGAAACCGTTTTCCTACAAAATGTGTGTATCACACCCCATTGCTGAATTTTTTTGAGAATGTCTGGTGTTTGGTTTACCTTACTTCTGGTGTCTTTTTTTTTTTTTTTTTTTAAAGATTTTATTTATTTATTTGACACAGAGAGAGAGAGAGGAATCACAAGTAGGCAGAGTGGCAGGGAGCGGCAGAGGGAGAAGCAGGCTCCCCGCTGAGCAAGGAGCCCGACACGGGACTCGATCCCAGGACCCTGGGATCGTGACCTGAGCCGAAGGCAGACGCTTAACGACTGAGCCACCCAGGCGCCCCTTCTGGTGTCTTTTATGATACAGATTCACCCGGCTGATTAATTGGATCGTAAATTATTTCTACGGTGGGGACACTTTGTCCTAATTTTGTGAATTGTAATTTCAATTGCTGGAGAAAGTTACATTTGTAAACCCCTCCCCCAACTCTGGTGGAGTAGAGGTCCACTGTCTAGGAGCATTTGCATTTGCAAAGTGTGAGGCAGGGAGGGAAGGTGATAGTTTGCAAGAAGACAAAAATTGATTTGACTTAAGGAATGTATCTCAGGAATTTTTGTGATATTAAGTTCAGGCATTAGTTTCTCAATTCTTTGCATACTTAAGATCTTATCTAAAACAGATCAATGAACAATAAAGCAATTCTCTTTTTTTGTTGTGGAATATCTTTGAGGATATAATCTGCACCTATTCTGATAATAATAGTTATATAAAAAGTGAAAATTTAATCAGTTATTCATATTGTCTATATTTCTGTAACACAGATGATGCTCAGCACTGAGTAGCCCCTAAATTTAAAATTCCTGCCTTAAGGGAGCATGGAATTTGTGGGATACAGATGTACTCAAATAACATCTGTGATACAAAACATGATGTAAGGAGAGGCTGTAGGGCAAAAGCTATGGTAATCAAACGGATGAAATGTTTATTATGAGAAGAAGCCTAGGGGAGTGGTATTTGATTGAGTTTCCTAGCAGAGGACAGTGGGTTGGGTGGGGAGGAGAAATCTGGAGAAAAATGATAGCGGGTGTAGACAGGTAGAGAAATCGTAAGTTGTCTGGGGTGGTGACACAACCGCTTATCTACAAAGCGAGAGGAAGAAAGGGAGAGAAAAGGAAGAGAGAGGGAGGAAATGAAGTTGGAAACATGAATTGGGAAGAGGGTGAAGGCTGTGAATGTGCTCAGAGACCACACATTTTATTGTCTCTAAACTGGTGTTGGCATTGAAGGATTTTTAAGAATGGGGAGGATAGAAGCCACCTAGCATTTCCCAAAGATGGCTGGTAAGAAATATGCAGAGTGAATCGGAGAGGGGAGACAAGGAGCTAGGTGTGAAGCTATAGAAGCTTGAATAGGGACAGTGGTAGGAAAAAAAGGAAGTGGTAGATCCTAAAGATAGAGAATCAATAGGACCAGATGATGATGAAGTGGTTGGCACAAAACACCTATTTGGAAAGATCTGTACAATAAACAGGTTTTTTTTGTTTTACACATGTAGACTTCAGAATGCAGGTTTTGGAGGAAGGTAGAACGAGTGTCAAGTTCTGTCCCACCTTTTGTGACCATCAGCAAGTTAGTGAAATTCTTGAAGCCTCATTCTCTCATCTGCAAAAAGAGATATTACTACTGCTACTCTTTTAGAATTATTGTGAGGTTTAAGTGAGTTAGTGCATATAAAGGGCTAAGAGACATTCATGGCAAGCAAAGGAGTACAATAATATACATACAATCTTACTCACTACCTTTTAATATAATACAACAATTATAAAAGTAATAGAATTTTACTATTTAATTACAACACTGATGATTAGTTTTGTAAAAGATCTTTTAGTCTTTTTACAAGTGATTTTTTACTGTTCTTATAATTTCAGTGGAAACATTCTCAGTTAGGTGTTCACTAAGACAAAAAGTTCAAGGGAATAGGCTTTCATATATTCAGCATGAACCTGTTATGTGAGTGGTTTGGAGGACACTTGGAATACAAAATAGTTGAATTTTACCTGCTATTCTTGAGTTAAATTAATTGAAAAGAAAAGGCATACATCACTTATCTTCATGCATTATTATTGAACTATGTCAAAATGAGGGATATAAATTAGTAACGAATTAGAAATTCAAATAAGAACTGGCTTCCCAAATAATAATTGTCATATCAAATACATTTGCCAATAATTCCTGTAGTCCAACTGCAATATGTAAGTACTGCTTTAAAATAAACATTGTTTATAATGTCAACAACTCAACATTTCAAACATAAGATTAATCATATTGACATGTTACATAGTAATAGCAAGGTATTTCTTTTATAAATCACTTAAAAGGTTTTGGTGACCAAATTATTTTTTTAGGATTTACTATAAATATGATTTATCCTTTGTTAGGATTCAAAAGCTTATTTTCCTTTAGTCTAAACAAAAGAAAACTATACTTCAGAAACTTTAGAAATATTTCTTAGTAGAGATAATGGAAACTGGGTTGGTAAATCCATAAAAGGCATTCATTGCTTGGCCCAGATCACTGAACCATTTTCTCCTTAATTTACTTAGGAACATTTTGGGAGTATGTTAGGTTTTCATGTCTCATACAAAAACACATGTCAGATGTGTTTATATGTTTTTGAAAAATGTAAAACAAAGCATGAAATGTTCCATGGTATGTGCATGTACAGTACATGTTTTGAGATATTTTAAAAAGACATTGGTTCCCAAATCTCATAGATATGTAAGTAGAACAGAATTTAAAAGGTATTGCCTTGTTCAGAAATCTGTATGAGTAAATCAAATTATAAAGCATACATTTATAAAATACAATATAAGCAGTGAGGAAAAAAAGAAAACGTAAGGAAAGTATAATATTCTGAAAGTTTATGCTTTTAGATTATGTTTAATATGCCTTTTATTGATAACTGCAATAACAATAATTTTCTATTAAGACAAACACTTGTGTTAGAAAAAAAATCAACTAGACCAACTAGAAATTTACTGACAGGACAGAAATCCCAAAATTTCCTTTTTCTTCTTTTCTTTTTTTCTAATTAGACAATACTCTAGGGAATATTAAGTAAGGAAAACTTGGCTCTTATAGTAAAGTACTGTTTTTCAGAGTTATTAGGCTGACTGGTGACTTTCCATCAGGTAAACTAAACTATGACGCGTTTTCTTTGTAGTTTGAGTTATAGGTGATGATCCCTAAGCCAAATTCCCAGCTTTGGAAAATATTTTTTTCAAAATGCCTGGAAACCTAGGAAAACACATTAGTAATATTTTCCCCGTCTGGGCTGATATGAGCGGTTCCAACTTGGCCGACCCAGGTTGTGCCCTGGGATCAGCACTGTGCTGAAATTTTCATCCATAGGAGAAAAGCGCTCAGGTGCGCGTCTAGCTCCGAGGAACAACCACCAATGTCAGTCATTCCTCCCTTCTTCCTGGGACCTCATTTCTTTTGTTCCTGAAAGGAAACGGGGGGGCGGGTGGAAGGCAGAAGGCCCCCCAGCCCTCGCAGCCTAGCCCCCTCTGAGCCCAGGGGAATCACGCTGTCAGTTCAACTCTCCTAGAAAGTTGCTGGGGACAGAGAGGATGCAGACAGAGACCACTGGAGCTGACTTCATAAACTCTCTAAGTTGCTCCGCATCCTCCCAGCTTCAGTTTGCCAAGTTGCTGCCGCCCCTCCAACTGTGAGCCCGACGCGGAGGACCCACCCAGCGCATCCGGGGCTCACTGGCCACTCTCCAATCCGGGGAGACCCGCCGCACGCCAGCCCCTCACCTGCAGCCAAAGAACGGAAAACACCTACCCTGGTGATGACCAAAGGCTGGTTGAAGTCTATGCCCCCCGACAGTCTGAAGCCCCAGGGCGCAGGGCCCGGGAGGACCACGTTCTGGGGCATGGTGCTCTTGGCGCGGCCTCGAGCCGGAGCGCCTTGGCTCCCAGGGACTGGGGCGCAGTGAGGGGCGGCCCTGCCCACGGCAAGTGTCCCCGAACCGGACAGCCACTCCACTCCCCAGAAAGTGCCCTGGCCCGGATTGCGGCCGGGGAGATTTATCCCCGCTCCCGAGTGACGTCACTGGCCTACCCTCCTCCCCACCCCCTCCCACCAAGGAGAGCTCCAACTTTGGAAGAAAGAGACGCGCCAGACCCGCGGGAGTTTACAGACCAACACCGGCTGGGTGCAGCCTCCCAGACCTTTCGGCGGGCGCTGGAGGAGGCTTCGGGTTACAACCCCTAGCAGTCTCTTAAAGTAACACCTGTCCTCCTGTTTGTCTTCTACTCGGAGCTCAGCAGCGCGCTCCATTCAAAGTTAAAAGCAGTGAAACCACAGCTTCTATGTTTCCAATTAAAATAAAACAAAAGCAGTCAGTTATTTAGCAATTTTGAGTGCGCTGATATTTACTTATTAGCTGTGTGACCTTAGTGAAGTTACCTAACGTCCTTAAGTCTCAGTTTCTTCATCTGTAAAACAGGAGTACTCGTTGTACTTCTCTCGTAGGCTTATACCTTGAGAATTCAACGAGCTCCTTCTGCGCGGTGCCTGGCACAGCATCAGTAATTATCAAGCGTTTCTGCAAGTAAGTACCTACAGTCACGTATAGTTATGGGTATATATAATATACATTAATACATATACGAATATATTCAAAATTTATTTTTTAAAAACAAAACAATGTAAAAGTGAAAATGTCATGCTCGATCCAAGGAACCATCTAAAAGTACACATGAGAAGATGATTCATCATTATACTCAAAATATAGTTTAATTTTGGGCACCTGGGTGGCTCAGTCGTTAAGCGTCTGCCTTCGGCTCAGGTCATGATCCCAGAGTCCTGGGATCGAGCCCCGCATCGGGCTCCCTGCTCAGTGGGAAGCCTGCTTCTCCCTCTCCCACTCGCCCTGCTTGTGTTCCCTCTCTCGCTGTGTCTCTGTCAAATAAATAAATAAATCTTTAAAAAGTATATCTATAGTTTAATTTTGATTGGAGCAATTGTCACCTCCCTCAAAGTCAGTCTCTAAAGTTAGTTTTTGACACATGGGAGGTGAGTGTAACAGAAACCTAGGAGGTGAGAGTGTCTTGTGTGGGCCTTCAGACAGAGGGAGGGTGCTGAGTGGAGCAAGGTGGTCCAAGAGGACCCCCAGACCAGATGAAAGCACATGGAGGAAACGCAGGGCAGGCATTCACTGAGTATCTCTGGGGTCCAGGTGGTGTGGTGATTGCTGTGCGGGTGTCACCTTACCTCATCCTCGTGACAAGTCCGTTAGAATGCTATTCTTATTCCTATTTTTTCCCCCTCAGGTGAGGAAATAATTTCTTAGAAGTTGAGTAGTTTGTGTAAGATCACAAACCCACGTTTGCCTGACATCCCTGTCTGCCTGGTGTAGGTATAAAGGTCAGAAAAGTCTTTTTGTCAGAAAGAAAAAAACCAGACAAGATATCTGGCATGGTGTAATTGCGATAATCAATCTTTTATACCTCACCTCACATCATTAGCTGGCTTATATAACCAGTTGATGATATGCTTTTTGTTTTCTGCCTTTTTACATGTCATTTTGGTGCCATTTAGATATAAGCAACATTTGTACAACATTAATATAATAGCTGATGAGTTCTTCGGGCTTTGCAGAGAGAATGGAGATCAGGGACATGAAATGGGCAGTTTTTCTGTATCCCACTGTTCCCTGAGGTCAGCAGGAAAGTGTTCAGAGGTGATTGTCAGAGTAGGAGTGGGAATAGCTGTGAGGGAGAATTCTAAGGAAGAAGCAGTGGCCCGACCCTGATCACTCTCAGATGTTTCTGCCTCTGGTTTGGGTACTATTCTAAGAAGTGCTTTCTGGATGACCCTTCCATGTATTTTCTTTTTATATTTCCCTTTTTTAAGAATTAGGATAGTAGAGATAAAAACAGAAGGACCACCTGAAAAAAAAGGGATTACGATAAACAATTTATGATTCTGTTAAATATGACTTTCATGATTATTGTTTTAAACCAGGTTTAGAAAGTTCTTGAACATTTTCTTTTTAGAGGAGGGTCAATAAAAATTGTTCATTCTACTCTTATATAACTGGGAAACTCTTGGTAAAAAAAAATCATCTTCTTAGTTTAATTCTCAAACCTACAATTTTAACCTTGAGCTCTCATCAATTTTCTGATCTTGTTTTTCTAACCACCTACTGGTACATATACAATCCAACCTGTTCAAACCCAACCCCATCATTTTCTTTAGTCACCTCAAGCTGATTTCCTGGTCCCTTTCAATGCCTTTCAATTTTCTCATTTCTGTTCATTTTTCTACTACTGTTCCAGGTTTGTAGAATAGATGCTGTAAATTTTTCCTCTTCTTTATTTTCTATATGCCAAATGTCACTATGTATTGTGGTTTATTCATTTGTTCGTTCATTCAACAAGCATTCACTGGGCATCTCTGACATGTCAGGCACTTGGAATGCAATGATGAATAAGGCCCACTTTCTGTCCTCTAGGAGTCAGTGATAAAACAAGGGAGGTGGAGATGTAAAACATGACCGCATTATGGGATAAGTGCTGGGACAACGTTCTATACACTGATGAAGAATGAAGTAATCAACTCTTTTTAGGGAAGGTACCAAGCAGTGTTTCCAGAAGAAGGGGTATTAGAGCTGGATTTTGACGGGTAAATAAGAATTTTCCAGGTGACTGGGAATTGAAAGGGGCAAAGGAAGGAGGACGCTCAAGGTAGAAAAGACTGTATAGGATGTGCGGTGGCAGGGAGGAAAGAAACAGATGGCAAATTAAGAAATGGCAGGTAACTTGGTATGGATAGATCTTATCATTCTGGGTAGGGACAGGAGAAAAGGGTCATAGTAGTCAGGGACCATATCAGAGGGATGTCATCTGTTACACTGACATTTTGATTTTATCTTATTGAGATCCTTTGAAGAGTTTTAAGCAACATGTATAATAATCAGATTTGCATTTTATAAACATCATTTTGGACATTGGGAGGATGAATCACAGTTGCAAGAGATAAGAAGCAGGGAGTCCAGTTAAAACTTACGGAGGAAGATGTCAATTTGGGCAGTGGGGGTGGAAACGAATGGGCAGACATGGGAATCAGGAAGGTTAATTGATGCAATCTGAGGACAGATCTCACATGGGGAATTAGTGAGGTTAGGTCATTTGGGTGGCTCTCAGACTTCTTCATTTGGGTATTATGTGAATGTTTGAGTTATTAACAAGGAGGAAATATATAAGAAGTATAGCAAGATATTTTTATTTTAATGAGGGTTTGGCAGATTGAAGCAGTTTTGGTAATGCTGGATTTGAAATACCTGTGGAATATCTGCTATATAGTATACTGATCATAAAACTAAAATTTGGAACCAGACTGCCTGAATGATATCCTTGCTGCATGATCTTGGGCAGATTATCTATCATCTTTATTAAAACGATGATTACCATAGTACTTGCCCCCTGGAGTTATTATGAGGTTTATATGAGTTAACAAGTACAAAATGCTTAGAATTTGCAGTTATTAGGTCTTTACAAGGTTATGTGTTGACTGGTTGATGAAAATGTTGTGACCAGAAGGTCATAGGAACCTAACCCTGTATTTCCCCTAGGAGCAATGGTTCAGTATTTGCTAATTTGGTGTTTGCGGCAGCTTTATAGAACATAACTAATGTGAATAATGAGAACTGACTATAATGTCATAGAAGTATGATGTGTATCATGTCACAGATGTAACCATGTGTGGTAGCCCTTCTCTGATGATAATTAAGGACACCCACAGCCTCCCCTGCTCACCTAAATTCCCAACCTCCCCATTTGGAGCCCAGGGTGAAGAGATTCATGCATTTATCCTTTTATCTCTTTAATTTGTTTGTCCTGATTGTTGGGAGTTTAGGCATACGCCAGTCTCTAACACTTGTTTTTGTTTTATTTAATTATGTTTAAACTTAAAAAAACCCCAGTTCATCTGTTCTCCCTTACCTCCCTACTCCCTGCCTCTGGCAATCACTAATTTGAGCTTGGTTTACTTTCCTTTTTGTTTCACTTTGTTTTGTTTTTTAATTCCAAATATAAGAGGGATCATATGGTATTTGTCTTTCTGTGTCTGACTTACTTCACTTAGCATAATGCTCTTAAGGTCCATCCATGTTGTCACAAATGGTAAGATTTCATTATTTTTTATGGCTGAATAATATTCCATATATGTATATATGCACACATGCATATCAAAATTTCTTTTTTCATTCATCCATTGATGGACACTTAGGTTGCTTCTGTAGTTGGTGACTGTAAATAATGCTGCACTGAACATGGGGGAGCAGATATTTTTTCAAATTAGTGTTTTTGTTTTGTTCAGATAAATACCCAGAAGTGGAATTTCTAAATCATAAGGTAGTTTTATTTTCAACTTTTTGAGGCACCTCCATACTGAGTAGTTGTCCCAATTTACATTCCACCAACAGTACACAAAACTTTCCTTTCTCCACATTCTCACCAATACTTGTTATTTCTTGCCTTTTTATACTACCCATTCTGAATGGTGTGAGGTTGATATTTCACGGTGGATTTGATTTGCATTTCCCTGATGATTATTGATACTGAGCATCTTTTCATGGAACTGTTGTCTGTCTGTATGTCTTCTTTGAAAAAATGTCTTTTCAGATTTTCTGCCCACTTTTAATTGGATTACTTGTGGGTTTTGTTTGTTTGTTTTTGCTATTGAGTTGTCTGAATTCCTTATATATTTTGGATATTAGCTTCTAATCAGATAAATAATTTGCAGTTATTTTCTCCCATTCAGTGGGTTGCCTTTTCATTTTGTGGATGGTTTCCGTCACTGTGCAGAAGCTTTTTGGTTTGATGTAATCCCACTTGTTTATTTTTACTCTTGTTGCTTTGGCTTTTGGTGTCAGATTAAAAATCATTGCCAAAATCTAGGTCAAGGGGCTTACTGCCTATATTTTCTTCTAGGAGTTTTATGGTTTTAGGTCTTATGTTCAAGTCTTTAATCCATTTTGAGTTAATTTTTGTATATGGTGTAAGGTAGTGGTCCAGTTTTGTTCTTTTATGTGTCACTGTCTGGTTTTCTCAGTGCTGTTTATTGAAGAGAATGTCCTTTCCTCATTGTATATTCTTGGCTCCTATATCATAAATTAATTGGCCATATATATGTGGGTTTATTTCTGGACTCTCTATTTTGCTCCAAGGATCTGTGTCTGTTTTTATGCCAAAACCATATTGTTTTAATTATTACAGCTTTGTAATATAGTTTGAAATCAAGGAATGTGATGCCTCCTGCTTTGTTCTCCTTTCTTAAGACTGATTTGGCTGTTCAGGATCTTCTGTGGTTCCATACAAATTTAAAGATTGTTCTATTTCTGTGAAAAATACCATTGAAATTGTGATAGGGATTTCATTGAATCCTTAGATAGTTTTGGGTAGTATGAACATTTTAACAGTATTAATTCTTCTAATCCATGAGCATGGAATATCTTTCCAGTTATTTGTGTCTTCTTCCATTTCTGTCATTATTGTCTTGTGGTTTTCAATATACAGTTCTCTTACTTCCTTGGTTAAATTTATTCCCAGGTATTTTTAATGCAATTGTAAATGGGATTATTTTCTTACTTTCTCTTTCTGATAGTTCCTTATTAGCATAAAGAAATACAGATTTCTGTGTATTGATTTTGTATCCTATAACTTTACTGAATTTGCTTATTAGTTCTAACAGTTTTCTGATGGGGTCTTTAGGGTTTTCTATATGTAATATCATGTCATCTGCAAATAATGAGAGCTTTACTTTTTTGTTTGCTATTATTAGTAGTGATAATAGTACAGTAAGCAATTTGATATATAAATATAGAGCAGTTGGATATAAAAATCTAGAGATCTGGGCTTGAGATGAGTATTTTGGAGTGATAGCAGAATCTATTGCTGTGAGTGTCAGACATTTTTTTGACATTCTTCATTTTGAGAGGTGGAGTTTGTATCCCAACCCCTTGGAATTGTGCAGACGTGTGACTCTTTTATTTCTAATAAAATATGGTGGAAGCAACATTGTGTGCCCTCTGATGTGAGGTCAGGAAAGGTGATGTAATTGCTGTCTTTCTACTGATTTTAACACTTGGGACAGAAGTCTTTAGCTGCCATGTGAAGGCTCTGAGGTGCCATGCTGTGAGAAAGGCCAAGCTACAAGTCACATGTTGGTACTATTATTGGTAGCCCCAGACAAGACACCAGATATGTGAGTAAAGATTCCTTCTTCCAAAATGGATTCCTAGAAACACACAATCTTCCAAAACTGAACCAGGAAGAAATAGAACATCTGAACAGACTAATTACTAGTAATGAAATTGAATCAGTAATCAAAAACTACAAAAAAAAAAAAAAATCCAGGACCAGATGTACTCACAAAGCTAATACCTATTTTCCTCAAACTATTCCAAAAAACAGAAGAGGAAGGAAGGCTTCCAAATACATTCTACAAGGCCAGCATTACCCTGATACCAAAACCAGACTAAGACACCACAAAAACAAGAAAACTATAGGCCAGTATCCTCGATGAACATAGATGCAAAAATCCGCAACAAAATATTAGCAAATAAATTAAAAGGATCATTCATCACCATCAAGTGGGATTTATTCTGGGGATGCAAGGATGGTTCAATATTCACAAATCAATCAACATGATACACCACATAAAACAAGGGCTAAAAATCCTTTAATCATCTCAATAGATTCAGAAAAAACATTTGACAAAATTCAACATCCATTCATGATAAAAAAAAACCTCTCAACAAAGTGGTCTTAGAGGGAACATACCTCAATGTAATAAAGGCCATCTATGAAACACCTAACAGGGAAAAACTGAGAGCTTTTCTCTTAAGGTCAGGAACAAGACAAGGGGAAAAACTGAGAACTTTTCTCCTAAGGTCAGGAACAAGACAAGGATGTCCACTCTCACCACTCTATTCAACATAGTACTGGAAGTCCTAGCCACAGCAATCAGACAAACAAAAGAAATAAGAGACCTCTATAATGGTAAAGAAGAAGTTAAACTGTCACTATTGGCAGATGACCATGATACTATACATAGAAAACTTAGACTTCATCAAAAACCTGTTGGAGCTAATAGGTGAATTCAGTAAATTTGCAGGATACAAAATTAATACCCAGAAATTGGTAGTATTTCTATACACTAATTTACAAAGTAGCAGAAAAAGAAATTAAGAAAACAATTCCATTTAAAGTACACCAAAAGGACAGGTGAAAAGACCTGTACTCTGAAAACCATAAAACAATGATGGAAGAAATTGAAGATGACACAAACAAATGTAAAGATATTCCATGCTCAGGGATGGAAGAATTCATATTGTTAAAATATCCATAGTACCCAAAACAACCTATGGATTTAATACAGTCCTTATCAAAACACCAACAGCATTTTCCACAGAACTAACAAATAATACTAAAATTTGTATGGACTCACAGAAGACCCTGAATAACCATGTCAATCTTGAGAAAGAAAAACAAAACTGGAGGTATTTCAATTCAAGATTTCAAGATATAATACAAAGCTGTCGTAATCAAAACAGTATGGTACTGACACAAAACGGAACTTGGTCAATGGAACAGAGTAGAGAGCCCAGAAATAAACCCACACTTAAATCGTCAGTTGATCTATGACAAAGGAGACAAGAATATACAATGAGAGAAAGACAGTCTTTTCAATAAATGGGGCTGGGAAAACTGGACAGCTACTTGCAGAAGAATGAAATTGGATCACTTTCTAACACCATACACAAAAACAAACTAAAAATGGAATAAAGACCTAAATATGATGAGATCTGAAACCATAAAAATCCTAGAAGAGAACACAGACAGTCATTTCTCTGACATTGGCCATAGCAACATTTTTGTAGATATGTCTCCTAAGGCAAAGGAAGAAAAAGCCAAAATAAGCTATTGGGACTACATCAAGCCAAAAAGCTTCTGCACAGCAAATGAAACCATCAACAAAACAAAAAGGTAACCTACTGAATGGGAGAAGATATTTGCAAATGATATATCTGATAAGGGGTTAATAACCCAAATATATAAATAACACATACAACTCAGCACCAAAAAAACAAAAACAAAAACAAAAACACAAACACAAACCCACAAATAATTTGATTAAAAAAAAAGAGCAGAAGACCTGAATGGACATTTTTCCAAAGTAGACATACAGATGGCCAACCGACACATGAAAGGATGGCTCAACATCACTAATCATCAGGGAAATTCAAATCAAAATCAAAATGAGATATCACCTTACACTTGTCAGAATGGCTAAAATCAAAAAGACAAGAAATAAAGTGCTGGTGAGGATGTAGAGAAAAAGGAACCCTCGTGTCCTGTTGGTGGGAATGTAAACTGGCACAATAATTTCACTACTAGGTATTTACCCAAAGAAAACAAAAACACTGATTTGAAGAGATATATGCACCCCTATGTTTATTGTAGCATTATTTAAATAGCCACATTATGGAAGTCATCTAAGTGTCCACTGATAGACAAATGGATAAGAAAAAAATGGTGTGTGTGTGTGTATATATATACACACATACACCACACAGGCACATGTGCACAATGGAGTATTATACAACCTTAAAAAGGATGAGATCATGCCATTTGTGACAACATGGATGGACCTGGAAGATATCATGCTAAGTGAAATAAGTCAGACTGTGTAAGACAAACACTGTATGATTTTGCTATGTGGAATCTAAAAAAAAAACCAAATGAATAGATGAACAAATAAAAAGTAGAATCAGACCTGTACATATAGAAAATAAACTGATGACTGCCAGAAGGGAGGGAGGGCAGGAGGGAGGGAGGGAGGAAGGACAAAATAGTGAAGGGAAGTGGTAAATACAGGCTTCCAGTTATGGAATGAGTAAGCCGTGGGAATAAAAGGCATGGCATAGGGAATATAGTCAATGATTTTGTAAATGATGAATCAGGACAGATGGTAGCTACACTTGTAGAGAGTTTACCATAATGTATAGAGAAGTTGAAACACCATGTTGTAACCCGAAACTAATGTAACATTGTGTGTCAACTATACTCAAATTAAAAGGAGATTTTTAAAAGTTTCCTCCTTCTAGTCCCCAGCCTTTATGTCACCCCAGCCTCCAAGTCCTCCCAGCTCAGGCTGTAGACATTGTGGAGCACAGAGGAGTCATCCTCACTTGTATACTTTCCAAACTGTTGACCACAGATTCTGTGATAAATGTAATACAATGGTTGTTTTCAATCTCTAAACTTAAGGATAATTTGTTACACAGCAATAGTAACTGATACAGGATGAAATCACCCAAGGAAATTAGGTGTGTGAAGCAACACGAAGATGATTAATGATTAAACTTAGAGAAACAGCAGAAACAGTAACAGTTCAAGGGCAGGAGTAGAAGAAGATGGTTTTCCTCTTATAAAATGTTTAAAGAAACCATTTAAAGGTGACATGGAAGACAAATGAGAAGAATTCAAGGAGAGACAGCAAATATCACAGGTAGGTGGAGGGTAGAGGGTAGAGCTATGGTGAGTGCTATTAGATCTGGTAATTGTGATTTTCTGGGTCTCAGAGGAGGGTCAGAAATGGTGACACAGAAGCAGGCTGCATGGTTTGAAGAATAATGGGAGGAGGGTGTGAGTACAGACTACCTTTTCAAGGAATTGGTAAATGAAAGGTGTCAGTGGAAGGAATGCAGGCCAAGAGAAAGAACTTTGTTATTATTTTTTTAAATAGGAAGCTTACTGATGTTTGCTGAAGTCAGAGGGAAGAAGATTTGGAAGAACTGAGGGAGAGGGATGCGGGTGAAGCACCACTGGGGGATTGACACAAGAGGTGGAGGTCTAAGTCTTGAAGAGGACAGACCCCTTTTCTTCTTAGAGTAGATGGCGTTCCCATAAATTAAGGTGTATGAGCAGTCCAACTAATTATCTAGTTGTCTTCATTTTAAATGCTGCCTGACTGTTTCAGGCACTCAGTGCTTTCACCTCTTAATGGTGGTAAGTGTTCTGAGATTATCTCCTTGCCAAAAATCTCTCCCATTCTCTCTACCTCAGAGACTACTGCCAGATTGAAATACTGTCACTCTCTTGGTTAGGAACCTGTAACAGCACTTTCTTATTCCTAGGATAGAGGCCAACTCTGCTGATGAAGGGCTTGGAGGGCCTTTTATCCTGTGACGTGTGTGTGGTTGTATTCAGATTTGGTTTCCTCATCACACAGCAGTCACTGCAGAGCCCGGCCAAGTGGACCCTGACTCCCCTTCCCATCTTGGTTCCTACATTTCGATGTTTTTCTGTTCTTTTTCTTCCTTGCTTCTTTCCTCTCTTCCTTCCCTACCTCTCTTCCTTTCTGCCTGTCTTTAAGGGAAGAGTGTGTCTTTGTTAAGTCTGAGATCACCTTAGCCAGTGGTTCTGCATTTTGATGAGCCTTAAAAGAGCCTAGGTGCTTAACAGAAATGCAAATTCTGGGCTCCACTCACAAGATATTTGAATTCAGTTTCTGGGGTCAAACCCATTGTGGGTGGTCTATGGACCACACATTTAGAAAAAGTAATTAAATGCTATATCTTTATATGTGCTGTTCTTCCTTTCTGAAATGTTCTCTTTTCTCTATCACATCCCATTCCCTTTTCACATTTTCTGGAAAGACATGATTGACCACCTGCATCTACATCAAAGTTTGTTTTTATTTAATACTTCTTTCTAGTCCATATATCGCAGTTTTAAACTTAGCTATTCTCCGATTTAACTGAGCACCTGGCAGTGCAGTGTGCGGGGGTTACACAAAGCAACAGGGCATGGATCTGAACTTTGAGAGGCACATAATCTCACACGGGTGACGTTCTCATGGAGCTATTTTTGCATTGCCGACTAGACAATAGGCTCCTCTAGGACACGGGCTATATTTATTTAGAATCTACCACCACTGCCATCCAGTGCTGGGCACTGAGGAAGTGGTCAGTTATTATTGGAAGGTAGAAACAGGTTTTGGTCTTGAGATCTATTGGTTGGGGAAGCTAGCTCTTCCTTATAAATTCTTTCCTCTAAGTAGTCCTACCAGAAGCACCTTCCTTGACAATTGCCATTATGTCCATTGTTTACAGTTTCATCTCCCTCAGCTTTACCTTGTTGTTGCTGTATTTGCATGTACTTGCTGGTTTGGCTGTGCAAAGCTATGCATCCAAGGGCCTGGGCAGCCAGCCAGTGCTCCCAAGCCCTTCCACACATTGTGTCTGACTTCCTCTTTGGTAGGAATCCGTGTGGTTTTCATGCTTTGGAGGATTTGGGCCCTTGTGAAATCTCTTCTGGGGAATTAGCCACACTGAATTCCATGCTTTGTGTCCGCCTTCAGTGCTGGCAGGAGCCTATATTGTTTCATTCCCACGTCGTCACACTCCTTGGGATGAGGTGATGGTTCAGCTCAAGTTCATTTGGTATTCCCCTCTGAAATGTCACTGAGATTTCCCACTTCTTGCACTGAATTAACTAATAACAATCAAGGGAATCATTAGTATGCTGGAAACATGAACCCAGGCAGTGTGGGCTGAGCATCCAATAAAGGCCTCTTCTGGGCACCCGCCTCTGTTACTGCCGGTGGCCGCCATTTTAGTGCTAGCGCTTTTGCAAACTGCAGAATCATTTAGACAGATGGAGACAGAGAGAGGAGAGAGAGAGAGTGTGTGTTGGTCAGAGTAGGGAAGAGCTTAACATGTTTCCCTTCGAAGCAGCTTAACGTTAGCATTTTCATCCTTACTGGATTGTCTTCTGGGTGGACTTCAAGCTGAATGAGGGCATGTTGCTTCCTGCCACTGGCCGGTTGAGTAAGATGCTTCTTTCTTCATGCACTAGTCACCTGTTTTTGATTCTGGGAAAGTAAACTTGATCAGAAGAGCTACCATGATGGGTCAGGCGCTGTGCTGAACATTTAACATGCTAATTATTTCTAATTCTTAAAACAACCCTGCAAAATAGATATTATTATCCTAGGCTCTCAGCTCTGTGAGAGGATAAGGAACCTGCCTGAGATCTTACATCCAGTAAGTGGCAGAGCTGGCTTCAACCCTAGACCGGCCTCTTTCTGCCTCTTCCTGAATCTTCTGCTCTTCCATGTTGCCTTTTAAGGCACATTTGCTAAGGTTTATTGACCCCAGAGTGCTTCTGACAACCTCTGCAGACTGTCTGAGGTCACTTAAAGGCCAGCAGCTCTGTTCACACTGAAGTTTCGTTTTCTGTGGGGACTTAGGTAGCGTCACAAAACACGGTGGAAATGGACTTCCCAGAAAGCTGAAGTCAGTCTCACTCACTGCAGCCTGTTAATGCTGCTTTCTGGATCCTAGAAATTCCTACTTAAATGTGTCTCAGGAAATCAAAGGCCTCATTTTCAGTTGAATAGTATTTTACTTGATAGGGTTAACTGCCCTCAGTTTCTCTGTAGATGTACCTTCATGTTTTTAATGACACTAGAGAGCAATCAGAAGAGCCAGGATGCATATTTACAATAAAAACACATCTGAACCTATTCTTGAGTAACAGAGAACATGTGTTTTGGGGCTTTTCTATTTGGAGTCAGTTTATCATCCTTATAAAAACATTTCAGATGAGAATGGAGTCAGTGGAAACCCTGGGGACTGTACAGGGAGCTCTAGATTGAGATGGCTGAATGCCTGGCCTGGGTTTAGTCACTCAGGAGGTTTGAAGTGAAGCATTAATGCTAGAATGTAATCTATCACAGACGCCTTGGCCATCTCCTTGAGCATTTCCACCTGTTTCACCACTGGGAGTCATGGCTCGTCTCCTAACAAATAAAATGTGTGTGTTCTGTATTCAACATGTCAATTGAGAGAACTGGGTCCCATATATAGTCATCTTAATGGTGTCTGGTTTTCTCTTTTTAAAAAATTCTTTAACTTAAGGTGAAAAATGGGGATAAATAACTAATGAATAATTTATATAGTGCATATTTAAATTACGTGGAAAATATTATCCCGACTCTAAAATAATAGGCTCAGCCTCCTTTATGGGGGAGACACATTGTGGAGTGGAGGCAAATTAGTACTTCTGTCCTATTTTCCCAAATTTTTTGGTGACACCGTAAAGGAAATGAACATTGTAGATTCTAAGTCCTGGCCCAGGTGATAATGGTTGGGGGGAAAGTCTTCCGTCTACAGGAAAGCCATCTGTAAGGAAAATACACTTGCTGTTCCCCTAGAATAATGAAATCACTAAATTTAGACATAGACTTGGATGTTCATGGTACAAATTAAAATCAAACTCAGTGAAGTTTCTGGGCCTAGGTGTTCTGTTAAAATTGTTCATCCTCCCTGCCATACCACAATATTCTGGATTTTCTCTGACATGGATCACTGGATGTTCCTTCTTAGTTCTTTCAAAAAGCCCCTTTTATAACTACCTCTTAAATGTCAGTGAGGCTCATGCAATGTTTTGGAATATCATTAAGTGTTTTCATTAAAACCCATAGCTTTTTCTGCTTAAAAATTAAAGCCTACCTCCCTCAATCAAATTTATATCTGATTACTACTATTTTTCTTTTACTGGACGTGAGATCCAGATATTGAAGTGTCTGTTCAACTCTTTCTCTCAGAGAAACTCAAACTCAACTTGTCCAAAATTCAAATCTTTTGCTCCTTTTCCTTCCTCTGTCCTCTTCTGATGAAGAGCAGCATCATCACCAGGGGAGTTATTCGAGGCTCAAATCTGAACGTTGTCTTCCACTCCTGCCCTCAACTACCACCTGTAATATATGACTGTTTACCAGTCTCATGGATTGCTTCAGTACATTACTAGCTCTTGTATCAAAACCCTTGTCTCTAGGTCTGTTCCTTTAGTTCAGGCACCTCACATTCTTCCTGGACTGACTAGCAAACTCTCCTCACTTCTTTCCTTGTCCTTGGTTTCATGACCTCCAATTCACTCTGCAGACTGCTGCTGAAGTGATCTTTTCTAAAATAGAAGAGTAATCATGTCCCTTATTTAGCTGTTTAAAATTCTTCAGGGACTCCCCAGTAGCTTCCAGGATAAATATCAGACTCCTTAGCTTAGCCCACAGGGCCTAGCTGCTCTGCCTCAAACCAGATCTCTGGCCTCAAATTCCGCACTCTTGACCAGACACCCTTTCTCCAGCCACGTAACACTTCTTGACTAACAGAACTCACCAAACTGCTTACTGTTGATACGTCTTTGACAGTGATGCTTCTTTGGCCTAGAATTCATCTATTCATTCATGTATTAAGTAATTTATTCAACAAATATTTGTTAAGTATTTATTCTGTACCAGAAACCATGACACTTACTGGGGACACAGCAGTGAACATGAACATGACAGACAAAGATCCTACTCTAATGAAACTCACATTCTACTGGGAGAAGACAGTATAAAGCAGACAATGAATTGCAGATAGTTTTGGAGGTTATGAAGGCAATGAACCAACGTAATGAGATAGCAAGTACTGAAAGGTATATATGAATGTGTGGGACTTCTTTAGATGGGGTTCTCTGGGAAGGTTCTCCTGAGGAGGTCTATTTGAAAACAGATCTCTGCTGGGCAGGAACAGCCATCAGGTCTGGGGACAGCATAGGTAAAGGCCTTGAGTTGAGAATGCCCTTGGCATTTTTAAAGGATAGTAAGAAGCCCAAGGTGGCTATAGTTCAGAGATTGAGGCAGAGAGTGGTAAGAGATGAGGGTGAAGAGGCAGGCAGACACAAAATAGTGTTGGACTTTGTAGGCCGTAATGGAGAGTCTAATTTTTATTTTAAACAGAGGAGTGATATGATCAGGTTCATGTTTTTATTTTTTTTATTTTTTTATTATGTTATGTTAATACCATACATTACATCATTAGTTTTTGATGTAGTGTATGGATATACCATATTTTGTTTATTCATTCATTTGTTGGTGGACATCTGGGTTGTTTCTATCTTTTGGCTATTTAAATAGAGCTGCTATGAATATTCATGTACAAGTTTTTGCTTGAACACGTTTTCAATTATTTGGGGTATACTTAGGAGTGAAATTGCTGGATCGTATGGTAACTCTGCGAAGTAACTTACTGAGAAACCGTCAAACTGTTTTCCACAGTGGCTGCACCATTTTATGTTATTTCTAAAATAACAAGTGTTGGCTGGATGTAGAAAAATTGGAAACTTCAATTACTGCTGGTGGAAACATAAAATGGCCTTTCCTCAAGTGGCCTTTCTTCAGTTGCCTGGGAGAGTGAATGGGCTTTCTGATGTATTCACTTATAAGGACACTAATTCTATCCGATCAGGGTCCCAACTTTATGACCTCATTTAACCTTAATTACTTCCTTACCTCAAATATGGTCACATTAGGGGTTAGCACTTCAGCATATAAATATGGGGCGTGGCGGCGGGGCGGAGGAGGGGGACCACAATTCAGTCCATAGCATTGCGTGTGGGGCTTGGATTTTAGTGAAAGTAGGGAGACTAGTTAAGAAGCTAGTACAGTAATCCAAGTGAGAGATGATGGTTTGATCTTAGGGTGATGGTAGAAAGGAATACGTAGTCTGTACCCTTCTTATTTTCATGTGGAGAGATTCTCTATTATTCTCATCTTCCTACCCCACTCCTTACTCTTCCTTTTCCCTTACTGGTATTTGAAAGCCATTGATCCGCATTTCTTAATTAGGTGGAGTTATTCTATTAACAAACTCCAAGGATTGGGGATTCTGTGCCTTTTCTTCCCTCTGCTGTCATGCCCAGTGTGAGATGGTATTCCTATTCTGTAGACCCCAAATTCCCTCTGGAACACTGTCAGTGCCTAGATTGGGGTGGGGTGGGGTATGGGGCAGAGAGTATTAGCAAGTTCACTTGACTACAAACCAAATCTGTTTCTCCAATGAGCTTCATCATAATGAGGGTGATATTTTTGTTTCCATCTTCATGGCTCATTTAGCCTACTCCACATAGCCTTCGAATCTGAGTATTACTTTCTCCGGGAAGTAGTGCCTGACCATCCCCACTCTCCAGGATAGGTTTTATGCCTCTCTTCTGTTTTTCTATAGGACCATGTGCATTCCCCTAGTTTAGCACATACCAACCATACCGCAATCACTTATCAAGTGTCCTTTCTGGGAGAGACAATGCCACTGCATTCCAAATACACATTGTATTTCATACTATTGCAATGCAGGGCTTCTAAAGACATTAAGCTTCTTAAAGGCGAGGCCCATCTTAATCACTTTCCATTTCCCATGTCTGATATGAGATCTGACCCATAGTAGGTGCTAATAAATGTTTGTTGAATACACAGCTTCAGCAGAAAAGTTAATGTTCCTACTTCACCTTTCTTTATAAGAGAGCCAGAGAATGTAAGAGAGTCTCCAAATCTTCCTTGCTATCAAAAGTTGACTTACTATCAAATAGTTGACATTATTAAAAAAAAAGATGAGTGTTGGAGAAAATGTGGAGAAACTGGAACCATTGTGCACTATTGGTGAGAAGGTAAGATGGTGCAGCCTCTATGGAAAGTAGTATGGTAATTCCTCCAAAAATTAGAAATAGAACTACTATATGATCCAACGATCTGCCTTCTGAATATATGCCTAAAACAATTGAAATCAGGATCTCAAAGAGGTGCATGCACTTCCATGTTCACTGCAGTGTTATTTGCAATAGCCAAGTTATGGAAACAATCGAAATGTCCATTGACAGCTGAATGGATAAAGGAAGTGTGGTATGTACATGCAACAAAACACTATTCAGCCTTTAAAAAGATGGAAATCCTGCCATATTGACAACTTGGATGAACCTGGAGGACATTATGCTAAGTGAAATAAACCAGTCATAGAAGGACAAATACTGCATAATTCCATTTACATGAGGTATTGAAAATAATCAAACTCATAGAAGTTGAGTAGAATGGTCATTGCCAGGGGCTGTGGGGAGGAAGAAATGAGGTACTGTTCTTTAATGGATATAACATTTTCGTTTTGCAAGATGAATAAGTTCTAGGGATCTGCTATTCAACATTTAATTTAACAATGGTGTAGGCTTAAGGATTTGTTAAGAGGAGGGATCTCATATTCAGTGTTCTTACCACAATAAAAAAAAAGTTAGCTTAAATCATGGACGAGATTGGATCCATAATTCACATATAACTATTCAAATTACAGAATATGTCCAGTGAGACAACTAGAGTTCTTCCATGTTTTGATACTCAGTTGGAATTTGTAGTCTTCTCTGAGGGTTTTCTGAATTCCTACAGTCATGGAGTGATATCTCCTTGGCGCTGATTGCCTAAAAATCATCTGGGGACAGGAAGCTGGTGTGTGTTTTCATTCTTGGGATAGTGAAAGGTAGCAATGTTCTTGGGGTCATCTCTCTTCTCAGAAAATTGGAAAAGGTAGATATAAATTATACATTTTCTTTAGATGCAAAAATGAATGCCTGTCAAGAGGTTATGGACTTTGGGAAGTTTTCTACCAATGTTATGGGTTTTTGCTGCTGTGTACATATATTCTCATCTAGTTTCCCTGTAACTAGGGACCTATATCCTTTTGGTGTTTGGCTGGTCTCAGTGCTGTGGTCTGAGGGCATGAAATGGGTTGAAATCTGCTCATTAATATGACAGTTGAATCCTTTGGTTTGCATTTTTAAAATTTCCATTCTCCAGGTAGAAAATTGACCTGCTACAGATTACTAATTTCCTGAAAATTAAACTGTAAAATGATTTAAAACCTATTTTGAGATGTCTCAGATATCTTGAAAAATGTTAGTTA
Organism: Phoca vitulina; assembly: GCF_004348235.1. Taxonomy (NCBI): domain Eukaryota; kingdom Metazoa; phylum Chordata; class Mammalia; order Carnivora; family Phocidae; genus Phoca; species Phoca vitulina. The sequence goes on along the minus strand of NW_022589718.1, from coordinate 24,690,453 downwards.
TGTATTTCTTAAGATAGTGTGCTGCCTAAAAATATAAGTAAAATAGTTTGAATGTTATGCTTGTTGGCAATTAAAACATAAATAATAAATTGTACATTTATTGGGCAGCATGGTATTTAAAAGAAGCCAAGATTAAAAAGAAAAATTTGTATCTATGTTATTCATGTGCCATGTGTGAATCTATTTAGTGGAGATATGCTTTGTCCTAGGCAAATTCTATGTTGTCTCTTTCTCTCATGGGTTAAATTTAGCCCCCTGCCCAACTTACAGTGTACTTTGAATAACACAGGACCTCATTGGAAGCAAGATATCTTTTTAGCTAAATATTTTTTGAAGGTGAATGAGATGGTGATTGACTCAAGAGGTTGGTTGGAGGCCTAGCAGGAATTCCTAGAATTGCAGGCATGTCCAATTTCATTTTACAAAGCAGTTTAAAATAGAAGACACAGAATTAGTCTGTCTAGGAGCTTTAATATTGCCTGGTCATCCAGCTGTGATGTGGAGGCCAGAGCAGTGGCTACCAGGACATTTAGAGTCCTCGGTGGTATGTCTTCTTATGAGTCTTTCGCTGAGGTCCTCAAATTAGAAAAGCTGTCTTTATTACAGAAGTGTTTAGACAGTCTTAAGATATTTACGTTGTTATACCCAGTTAGGAAATTCAAGTTTAATTGATTACTGCAGTTTTAAATGAATTATCAGGAACAGGGGAACTTCTTTTACTGATGTTAGATTTCTTTACCATCTTCTATTATGGTTTTTTTTTTAGAAAGAATCTTTTTTTTTTTTTTAAAGATTTTATTTATTTGAGAGAGAGAGAATGAGAGACAGAGAGCATGAGAGGCAGGAGGGTCAGAGGGAGAAGCAGACTCCCTGCCGAGCAGGGAGCCCGATGCGGGACTCGATCCTGGGACTCCAGGATCATGACCTGAGCCGAAGGCAGTCACTTAACCAACTGAGCCACCCAGGCGCCCATATTATGGTTTTTTTTTTAATTTCTTTTTTTTTATTATGTTATGTTAATCACCATACATTACATCATTAGTTTTTGATGTAGTGTTCCATGATTCATTGTTTGCGTATAACACCCAGTGCTCCATGTAGAACGTGCCCTCTTTAATACCCATCACCAGGCTAACCCATCCTCCCACCCTCCTCCCCTCTAGAACCCTCAGTTTGTTTTTCAGAGTCCATCGTCTCTCATGGTTTATATTATTGTTTTAATGGGTTGTCTCTCAGGATTAGGACACAGGTTTTAATTTACTTAAAGAAGATCGTGAGCTTATTTCTAGGGACACAAACAAAGAAAACGAAGAAAAACAAAGCAACCAAGTCGTTCAAATAGAGCGGATAGCCTATGCTTTTTGCATTCAAATTTTGAATTTCTAGGTTTCTTTACCACTTGGCATGAATAAAGATAAGACCAGTTCTCATTGTGTTTGAAGTAAATACTCTCAATGAAAGAAAGCCCATATTTGCAGCAGGCATGCTTTGGGATTCAAGATTATCTGGGCATGAGTGAAGGACCTGTGAGCCCACCAGGTACTCACTGGCTATTTAAATCAGAAGTAACCCCCACTTTTTAAAAAGATTTTATTTATTTGACAATGAAAGAGACAGCCAGAGAGGAAACACAAGCAGGGGGAGCGGGAGAAGGAGAAGCAAGTTTCCCGCAGAGCAGGGAGCCCAACGCGGGGCTCCATCCCAGGACCCTGGGATCATGACCTGAGCTGAAGCCAGATGCTTAATGACTGAGCCACCCAGATGCCCCAGAAGTAACCCCTTCTGAAGAAATTGATCCTAAGGGAAGAGTCCACAGACTGCTTTAAAAAGGGAGGAGTATATCCAGTAGTTATCATTCCAGATTGGCCATATAAATGTATTTCTAAGCCCTAAAGCAAGGAGTGATTTCATGGAAATATCTATGCGATTGAAGCACACATACTGTTAGTTACCTGAGTGCCAGCAACTGGTATTTTAAGAGGGCCACTTCCTTAGCCAGGAGCACCCTCAACACTGGGCATGGCTAGCTGCTGGGCCTTGTAGACATTAGCAGCAATATCATTGTCTCTGGGAAGGAACACATTGGTGTAGTCCCATTGCCCACGCCCTTGGGAACTGTTCTCAGGACCAGTGACTTCAATGGGCGTAGGCAGAAGTGATGGCAGCTTTTCTGAGTGCTGGTGATTTTGACTTCATCATGTTTCATTGGCATACACTGCCACTTCCGGTGTAAACAGTTGTTGGAGCTGGACCGTGCAAGAAGGCACGGTGGAGTACATGTGAGATACTCCTGGGAGGCAGGGGAGAATTGGGGAATTCAGGGGAAGTTGGAGGGCCTATAGAATTGTTGGGGCAGAGCCAGTATTGTAGTCTTCAGCCTTTAATTCTGACCTTCTTTTTATCCCAGGTTAGAACGACCTGGGAATGAGATTTCATTAGTCTGGGCCAGATATTCAGCTTAAATTTTGATGTGCTGAAATGTTAGGTGTTGAGAGGAAACCAATGAATAACCAAGAAAGGAGAATTATAAAGCACTCCTTTCTTTTCTGTTTTCTTTCCATCTTTCTTCTATTCATGTTAAGATTTTTTTTTAAATTCCCTTAATTTCAAGATTTCCAGCTTAATTTTGCATTAAGAGAAGCTTTTGTAAAAGTAACCATTCCGTTTACATTCTTCCCACAAATGTAAAAAGAATGTAAACGAGGATGAGTTTTATTGATGCCCAACAGGCCAGAGCCAACTGGAGAGATCCTTTAAAAATCCCTGATGGCTGGTAACTCTGGAAATTGAGCATCATTATTTTCCATCCTGTCATTTACTCCTCAGTAGCTCAGCTCCATGTTGATCATTAGAATCAAACGTCATTTCTGAGTTTGGCAAACAGCTGCCCTGTTTGGTTTAGGGCTAAAGCCTGTTCTGGCAAAGATGGATCTACTCATTCCAGATGAGAAAGTTTGGATGGGAGCAGTGTGGCCATCTGCCAGAGCTACAGGGATCAGAAAGAAGGCTGTAGTACGTGTACCTCGTGACCTGGACCCAGGAGGGCAGATGAAACCCATAGACTCAGAGCCTGTGTGGTAGAGGATCAAACTTAGAGCTCTCAAGCCAGCAAAATCCAATTATGGAACAATTGCACAGCCTTGAATCTAAGTATGTCCCATCATATCCCTGAAAATCCTTACACATGGTAAAGGTCAGTTATGTCTCAGTTCTCTTACCAGAGGATATATTAGCCTGGTCCCTCATAAAATTGCCTGTCCATATGTCATAGAAATAGTAATTTAGTATCACTACTAGAAATATTCTGGGTAATATTATATTGGATTAACCCTTAAGTAACCATTATGAATCTACCAGCTTCTCGCTTATTTAATAAACTTCTGTCTGTAGCATTGAGTAATGGCAGATAAAAATGAAACAAGCAATGACATTCCCTGACCTTGAGAAGACAAGATGTGCTTGTATAAAGTAACCTCTGGGGAATACATAGGTAGAATGAGGGTTAGCAATTTCAAAAGTTAAAGACAATTCTGAAAAAAAAAAAAAATTGCAGGGGTTAGAAATAGTCAGGGCAAGATACCTGAATGTTCTGCACATCACAAAAGAAATGTTTGATCTGAGTTGGCAGAGAAGAGAGGATTTAGCTTTGTGGTCTGGTAAACATTAGCAAAACTATGTAGGTAGAAAAAAGCATCTTGTATGGATTGCAGGTAAAGGAAGAGGCAGTGAGGAGCTTGGATAGTGATTGTAGTAGTAGGGGAAAGACTGAGTAAAGATAAGATTGGCCTTAAGTGTTCTTGTTAAGGTTGTTGGAGGAAACATTAGATAGGTTGGATGGATCCATCTGATGGAGGCTTTTAAACATCTGGCAAGGGCCTTTGGGTTATCATTCCCTCATTCGCTTATTCATTCATTTATCAAATGTTTATGTGTTTGGCACTGGACTAGACATTGGGGATGAACGAGACTGAAGCCTGAAGGAATTCACATTAGGGAAAAGAGGCACATGAACAGCCATACAACATAATGGTTCTAAAGAGGTCTGTAGAAAGTAGCCTGGTAATGAAGCAGAAGGATTAATTTTGCCTAGAATGGAGGCAAGGCTAAAACACCTTGGTAAAATGTATGTTCTTAAGCAGATGGAACTGATGGAAAAAATCTGAAGCAGATAAAGCTGATGGAGCAGCCTGTAAAAAGCTATTGTGGAACAATCCAGACACAATCAGAAGAGCATCAGGGCAGTGACAAAAACTGCCACGGGCACCAAGGAACAAGGAGGGAAGCAGAAGCACTTCAAAGGTGCAATGAAGCTTGGGTGTGCAATAGACCTAGGTTTGGGCTGCTGGAAAACAGGCAGCGATGCCGAGCTGCTTGGTGCTTACCACGAGAACTGCTTGCTGACATTGGAATTGTGTAAGTAGCACCACACTATGTGGGAAGACGGCTGGACTCCCACCCAAGTTCCCTTTCATGGGGCAGCATTCTTGGTCACTTTCTTTGCTGGTCCGGTAATACCTCAGGCATTTTTTTGTGCCTCTGAATCTATGACTAGTTCCCTCCCATGTTCTTCCACCCCCCCAAGTGCCCTTATTCTCCTGACGAAATCTTATTCATCCTTCACATGTCACTTCTCTTGTACCCTGAGGAATTACTCCTGTAGGGAAATACCTCCACTTTGTATATAACTCAACTTTGGCACTTATCTTATCATATTTCATCGTTTACATGCAGATTTCCTCTATAAATGGCTCATTCCTTAAGGACAGGGATTGTGTCTTATTTATAGCCAAAGCAGGATTGAGCCTAGTCTTGGCTTTGAATCCCTGCTTTACCACTTACTAGCTCTGTGAACTTTAGAAACATGGTTAATCTCTCTTTACCCATGTTCTTCATTTATAAAATAGTGCAAATAATATCTACCTAATAAGGTTACTAGTTAAAAACTAAGATAATATATGTAAAGCATCTGTTAGAGTGATTTGTTTATAAAGACTCAATAAACATTCATCTTTTTCTTCTTCCATTCTCATCATTCATATTCACAATGCTTAGCATAGTGCCTGGTATACAGTAGGAACTCAATAACTGTGGTTGAATATCCAGACTTTAAAATTTAGTGAGTGCATATCACATTCCAGACACTGTTCTAAGCACTGTGGGTGTATATGAGCTCATTTAGTACTCTCCATAACACCACAAAAACATCATTAATATCCTCATTTTACTTATGAGGAGACCAGGACACAATAAGGTAAATACTAACTCAGGGAAGCCTTGAGTATATGGAACCACGAAGTCCATGCTCTTGTCTTAACCTTTTTTACACAGGTTGATTCTATGTAGTTTACATATAATGTGGAACCTTCTGGCGATTTTCTGCTGGTGATGATCTGGCCCATTCAGAGAGCTCCAAAAAGCAAGATTGCCATATGTCTTGAATAAATACATTCCTAGTATACTCTTGCAGGGACTTCTGAATGCTTTTAAATTCTTCAGAAATTAGTTCCCGTAAGAAAAAAGAGCCAGTTCTTTTTTTCGTGGAAACTCCTCCACCAGTATGGTCATCCATTCAAATTAGTCTGTGATGTAATTAAGTACCTTGGTGAATATCTACTGCCACCACCCCCACAAGTACCATTTTGTGAGCTTCTATCTGGCAGCCCTAGGAGTAAGTTATAGCTTACTGCTATAGCTCCATTTGGCAGCTGAAAACTGAAGCTCATAGAGGTAACTAATCTGCCCAAGGTCATAGAGCCAGCATGTTTGCACTCACGCCTTCCCGATTCAGGTTTTACTTGGGGAAATAAGAGCAACGTAATTAGAGAAGCTGGTGATGGCTTCAGAGGGGTTTGTCCTTGGTTTGTCTCAAGAGGAAAGAATCGAATGTGTATTATCAGTGCTCTCCAGGGTAGAGTTTTCATTATCTGTGTGGCATTCAGGAGAACCTCCTGCTATTTCAAGCTAGCAGCAGTGCAGAAGAGGAGAAAAAAGCAAAAGACACAATGTAGGATGTCTCGGGTTTGAGGCTGGCTTCCCCACTCAAGTCACCTAACTCCTCTATTTATTACAAAACTAATAATGGCACTCACCTCAAAGCGTTGTTGTGAGGATTAGTTGGCATTATGATGGTACTTCACTAAGTTAAGTTGCTTATAAGGACATCTATTTGTCTGCCCAGCTTCTCTGAGACAGAGAAGCATTCAGTTATTGGTGGAAACATAAATAGAAACAACATATAGACATGAAGCAGAGGGTTCCTGAAGAAACCGTGAGGGAGCCATGAGTAAGGAGCCAAAGAGCAGAGAAGAGATGTGGGCTGTTTATTACCAGAATGGTGGGAATTGTCACCTTTTTATCCCTGAGGAGCAAGAAGGTAACCCAGTGTATTACTTTTCTATTGCTGAATAGCAATGACCACAGACTTAGTGGCTTAAGACAAACAAACTTATTATTTCACAATTTCTGTGGGTCAGAAGTCCAGGCATGGCTTAGCTTGGTCCTCTGTTCAAGGCCAACAGGGGGGATCTCATTCCACTTTTCTACTGTGGTGTCTTCTCTAACAATGTAATCAAGGAGCAACTATCCCGCCATACTCCCAGTCTCTCCCCATTCAAGGCGAGGGGTTATACAAGGAGTGTACTGTGGTGTTAATCTTGGGAACCATCTTAGAATTCTGCCTGCCACACCCAGGCCCATGGTGGCACCTGAATCTTCCAGTTCTTGAGCTTGATTCTAGCTTCCCAGACTCTTTGCACAATTCCTAGCTCCCTCATTGCTAAATGCTGTAATTCCTTGAACGAATCAAAAAACTCTGTTTAATACACATAAAGAGGGAAACATGAGAAAAAACTATCTTTTCTGATCTGAGAAATGAACATTTCTAGTGAAAAAGAAAAAAACTGTGCTTCAGACATTTTCTTCTAGTTATTCCTGATAAGTATATTAACGCTGAATTTTGATTTGAGCAAAAGCGTGATTACATGGCCTAAAAACTATAGTTACTCTAAAGTCAGACTTTTTTCTTTAAGAAAAGTAGAAAGCTTCAAAATCAATTCATTTTCTGACTAGTATTAGAAGGAAGAATATTTTTCTATAATAAATTTCACTTTAACATTAGTTAATGAGAGGACAATAGTTTTCTCTTTTTCCTCATTCACCATGTAATTTTTCAGTTTGTGGGGAAGCCAGAAGATGCATTTCTTTGTAGAAAATGAAGCATTATATACATATTTCCTCAAAAGAGGCCCACACAGACAATACTAATTACAAGTGATGAAATGGCATGACCTTATGACATCTAATTTTGGTTGTGTTTTAGTGTATTGATTGATGGAATCCAATTTCCTTTTACTTTATTTAAGCCCATCTTACGGTTCAAAAAGCTTAAAACTGAGCAAACATGATAAATAAGACTAATGTGTACAAAGTACACATTCCTTTCCAAACTGGAAAGTACATACATTCCTTTTTTCCCCTAGCTGGCCAGCTAAGCACAGACTGTACTTGTGATTAAGTCAAGAATAAAGTCATAAACTCCAAGTATGCAATATTAAAAATTAATTGATATATGTGACTTTTCACTTAGACAAGATTCTTTGGGAAGTCAGTATTGATGCTAAGCATAGAAATGACTGTGGCTCTGTTCCTTGGTTTGGGTCTCCTTGGGACCCTTCTTCCCTGTTGCCATTAATGTGCTGCAGGAAGGAGTCAACTAGATGGAAATGCCAGCAGCCTTCTGGCATTTGGGAGAATGTGGAGCAGGACAGGCTCCAAGTCTTCCAGTGTTATTGATGTTGCAATGGGTCTGGGTCTCTTTCCCTCAGACACTGACTCTCAACACAATAGGACAAATCTTCCCAATTTGCTCTTTTGTGGTCTCTTCCTTTCAGCCTGAAGGCAGTCCAGATACAGGTGATGAGAGCACACCTTCTGCTGTTTTCCTTCTAGTGGGACAGTGGTACTTAGGTGACACATTTGCACAACAGGTAGGCCCATAGAGTTTTGGGGAAGATGGAGCCCCAGAGCCAGGTGTGAGCACTTCTGACCCTATAAGGCTGGCTCTGCACCTTCAGGCCTCCCTGGTCACCAGCATCTCTGCCTCCCTGTGGGTCGCTGAGGGCATCAAATGGACTTTCTACTCCTGGTGGTCCCTCATGCTCATGTTCAGCCAAGAACATCCCATAACAAAACTCCTGGGTCCCAAACCTATAGCTCTTGGTGACACATCTCTTTCTATTACCATATAAAGCCATTTGCCTTTTAGCATGTACACTGTGATGGAGTGACCAGACAGTTGTCTACCCAAACTCCTCCCCTGGCTTTCTATTTTTCACGCTAAGCAGTATTCTATCATATGATTATTCTGCAGTTTGTTTATCCATACCTGTTGATGAATATTTGGGTTGTTACAGTTTTTGGTTATTATGAATCAACCTGCTGCGAACATTTCTGTATAACTGTGTGAACTTCTGTTTTCTTTCCTTTTGGGTGAATACCTAGGTTTAGACTGACTGGATCCTATGGAAGGTGTATATTTAACTTTTTAAGAGATTGTCAAATGGTTTTTCCTAGTGGTTGTACCATTTTGCATTTCTACCAGCAGTGTATGAAAGTTCCAGTTGCTCTACATCCTTGCCAACACTTGGCATTGTCAGTATATATGCATTTTCTTAAAGTGTAACTTCATGTGAATCAGTAGTTGCAAATGTGTACAATTATGTGTATTACAAATTATCTGGAGAATTTTTGTTTTTTAGTGACCGGAAAAGTTTTGGGACCTCTCTCTTACTTTTATTTTCTTATGTTATATTAAATTGGATACTTAGGAAAGAAAATTCATATTCTTCAAGTCACCAGGGGCCCTTTAACCCACTGTAGCTGAGGTTAACAACAGGCACCACTTTTAGTATTCTGACAGGAAGAATTTTTTATTTCTTAACTCTCTAAATTACAACTGGGAGGAATGGAGAAGGAAAAAAAGTGATTAAAAACTGTATGTGGGAGAGGGGGAAGTAGGTTGGAATATGGTGATTTCCACAGTAGTTCCAATTATATGTGGTCATATTGATGTCCTCAAACCATAGCTCTACCTCTAGATTTCAAAGGCTGGGTAGCCAAATTGGGCCTCACCATAGCTATTAACCTCTAGTATGCTTTCTCCTCAGTTTTCCACTTTCTACTGTTTCTCGAGCCATGTTAACAGGGCCTCCTAAGACCAAAGGTCATAAGAAGTTGGCAGCAGCCTTGACTCATTCTCCAGTTTGCTCTGTAGGCCACTTCTGCCTTACTATTCAGTTAGCAGCCCATAGAGCAGCTGGAGTGGGGTAAAGGGGTAGAAGTCCTAAGTGGGTAGGAGGACATGGGTGGGGTGGTCACTGAAGTACCATCTGGCCCTAGTGAGTACTTTAGGGGGTCTTCAGTTCTTGAGAGCTCCCTCAGACATGGTGATGGTGTATAAGAATGTGTGGTGCTCCAAGATGTCCATCAACAGATGAATGGATAAAGAAGATGTGGTATATATATATATATATATACACCAATACGATTTATATATGGAATATTATGCAGCCATCAAAAAACCCTGAAATCTTGCCATTTGCAACAACGTGGATGGAACTAGAGGGTATTATGCTGAGCGAAATAAGTCAATCAGAGAGTGACATGTATCATATGATCTCACTGATATGAGGAATTCTTAATCTCAGGAAACAAACTGAGGGTTGCTGGAGTGGTGGGGGGTGGGAGGGATGGGGTGGCTGGGTGATAGACATTGGGGAGGGTATGTGTTATGGTGAGTGCTGTGAATTGTGTAAGACTGATGAATCACAGACCTGTACCTCTGAAACAAATAATACGTTACATGTTTAAAAAAAAAAAAAAGAAGATATTAGGAAGGGAAAAATGAAGGGCAGGGAATCAGAGGGGGAGATGAACCATGAGAGACTATGGACTCTGAGAAACAAACTGAGGGTTCTGGAAGGGAGGGAGGTGGGGCGATGGGTTAGCCCAGTGGTGGGTATTAAGGAGGGCACGTATTGAATGGAGCACTGGGTGTTATATGCAAACAATGAATCATGGAACACTACATCAAAAAAATAAAGAAAGAATGTGTGAGCTTCAATGTAAGGTGAATGGGTAAAAGTGGAGAGAGAAAGGAGAAAAGAGGATGAGGAGAGGAAGAGAAAACAGAAGGGAAACATTTGTGACCAAGGAAAAAAAGCTTTTCATTTTAATTTGTTATTTGTATATTTAAGAGCTTTTTAAAAATATAAAAACAGTATGCAATAAAGTTTCCCATTTTTACATGAAACATACCCACTGTAACCTCTGCCTAATCCTGCAGTGGCATTTGGTAGGGGAACATCAGTACCATAGGAGGGAGGCGTCGTGCCTGGTTGTGTCACTGCATTCTTACCTAAATCACAGCCTGTGCAGGATGGAGAATGGGGGAAGGGATGGGTGAGTCCTGGCATGAGATCAGAAGCCTGGCTCTGGGTCTAACCAAACTCAACTCCTCGGCCTCAGTTTCCTCATCTGTCATGCAGCAGTTAACACCCTTATTAAAGGGTTATTGTGAAGATCAAAATGAGATGATGTGAAAACTGGCACTCAGTGAATACTGAGTTGTGATACTTTCACGTTTTCCAGGTTTTTCTAAAAGATTTTATTTTTTTATTTTAGAGAGAGAGAGAGCATGTGTGAGCGGGGTGGGGGGAGAGGGGCAGAAGGAGAGAGAAGCTCAAGCAGACTCTGCACCCCATGGGGCTCCATGCCAAGACCCTGAGGTCATACCAGAGCCCAAACCAAGAGTCGGATGCTTAGCCGACAGAGCCACCCAGATGTTCCTCATGTTTTCCAGTTTTGAAGCAATATTTGTGAGAGCTCAGTTCTGAACAATCTCTTGTCATATGTCTTCAATGGCATAATGGGAATATAGAATTGAGAAAAGGTTCTTCTGGTTGTCTTTTACTTTTACTGTTTTGATTTTTAGTGATGCTGATACTTGCAGACAAGCAGCACTTGAAAGATCATGGCTTACAAAAGTTTAATTCTTTCCACTTAATTACTGAAGCTTAGCATATTTTAGTTATCCTTGGTATAGATTTCATACTATCCGGCCTCACAGAATTGGACCAAATCTGTCCTTCCCTCTTGAGGATTCCCCACAGTTTTTCTCCATTAAACCCTGTAATGAGGTTCGTTACCAAGACGTCTGCTGTTTCCATGCCTACAAGTCCTGTTTTCCAAACTAGCTGTTCTCAGGCTGGCAAGAGTGAACTGATTTAACTCCAGAAACATTTTTAACTTCCTGAAAGCTTAAATGGCTAGGGGTGCTCCCACAGATCCTCTGCAGTATTCTCTTTTAAGGTCAGGGTTCATGCTTTCTTTAACAATACGATTTTGTGTAGTTGTCCAGACCGTAACAGCCATCAGAGACTGTTCTGTGGCTCTCATCCAAAAAGTCTGTCTTCCCACTGCCCCTCCTTTCCAGAATCTCTCAAACGCTTTGATCTCCAGCTGCTTTTTTGATGATGTTGGTTCCCAGAACTTTTACCTGTTCTGGATGAACGTAGAATCCTTGAGCTGCCTTGGTGATGGCTTCACATGGCGTCTGACGCTGAAGACTAAAAATAGCAAGATGAAGCCCAAAGCATTCTCTAAGGAAATAAAATCGAGCCATGTAACTGGATTATTCTTGGTTATCTTGCAGATATCGGTGTGACCAGACGTCGGCAAATGGTGGTGAGATCATTTCTAGTCGCCTTTTAATCTGCTGGAAGCTGGCTTCTGAAAGATTCTCAATAGTTTTTCCCCCCCCCCCCCCCCCCCGCCCCAAACCAAGGCAGCCAGCAGTTTGGAAACTTTCCACGTTGGTTTGTCATTTTGACTTTCACGAGTAACTTTGGAAGGTTCATATTCCTTTCTTTCTTCATTTCAGCTTGGTTTTTTGGAGGGGGGGAGGGGAAGGCAGGGTTCTACTTGTTCACAGTGGTTGCTAAGAAAGAATCTTCTCTGTTTATAGGCCCCTAACAAATAGTGACAGCTGAGAGACAAATATGGTGTGTTTGCAGGAGGAGGATGGAAGGAGGCCAGCAATTAGCAGCCTCCGAGCACAAACGCTCACGATGAGGGCTTTGAAAGGGTTGGCTGGCATCATGCTTCCACAGATTGCTTGAAATAATTTAAAAAGGTGTTTGCCTCATGCTTTCAATGACAAATTCATTTCCAGAAATCAGCATTGTATAACTTGAAAGGATTGTAAAATGACATAGTCTTTTCTTTCTCAATGAAGCTTTTGCTTAACAGGAGCCAAATCTCAGCAGGATTTGTATCCATTTTCAGAACAGGATTCTTTCACCTTTGGGTCAGAGGATGGAGTGTCACAAACCGGCAAAGGGAAGCCAGGAGTGCCTGGATTCATGTTCACCTTTCTTGACTCTTTGGGGGGATTTACTCCATTCTAGTGGTGGTGCCCTAGAGCAGGATGATGTTGGTTGGGCTGGAGCTTAGAAAAGCATTATGCAAAGAGAAAACAAACTCATCTTTCTGCCTAACACTAATATATAAGTGGGTATTTGAGTCCTTCATTTCATAATTCCAGTATAAAAGAAACAGTTGCCTAGGATGAGATAGAGGGCTGTGACATGATGCTTCTTGAAAAGGAGGTTTAGTGGAAGTAGGATGGGCATTTAGTCTTTACTCAGGGATCATGTTGAGAGGTTAGAGTTAGCAATGGCTGATGCCAGGGACAATGGTGGGGCACTTTCCTAATGTTCTCTATGCTGTATCAACACGTCGCCCTCTGCACAGCCCCAGCAGGTAGATACTGTTATAAACTCAACTGACAAGGAAAGAGGGCACGAATAACTTGTCCAAAATATGCAGTAAGTGGTGGAACTCCTGTCTGAATCCAGAAAGCTCGGTTCAGAACTAGTGCTCCCAGCCGCTGCACCATGCTGTCTCTATCGGGATGGCAGTGGTTCTCAAAGTCTCGACTTCATTCCCCATCTCTCAACAGCTGACCAACAGCTCTCCTGGCTCTGGGGAGACTGCCCTGAAAAAGCTTTCTCACTGACTCAGTAGGGAGAATGCCTGGCTTGCCTCCCTCCCTTTTCCCTCCACTTCCCCTAAAGGAGCATTATATGTGTAGAATCCGGAAATGACTTTGAAAGAAACACGTGGAACTTTGATGTGAAAAGAATGGCAAAGGTTTAAGGTTAACTTTTTTTTCTCTTCAGTACACAGTACAAAATCTGAACTTTTCAGTTGAGTACCACTACTCCACATTTTCTGTTTTAACTCAGAAGTGCTTGGATTTATTTAATCTGGGGTCCAAACTGTGTCAGAAACGATCCTTAAGTACATGGCGTCAGGGGATCAAACCATCATCAGTGGAGAAAAATTTAAGATCCTGTTGGAGAGATTTCAATCCCATTGAAGAGCTGAGATACGTATATGTCAACAGAAAACCGAGGAAGTAAGGCTTGGCCTTGCTTTCAGGGCGAAATTCAGACTGACAGCCCACATGGCCCCTAGTCACCTATCCATCCTTCTACAGGTGATTCTGCAAATGTGATTGTCTCTGCCTTTAATACCTTCTGCAGAAGGTTGTAAGCACTGGTTCTGACTGAACCAAGTTTCCTGGAGTCAGGCCACAGCTCCACCATTTACTAGAAACTTTTAAATTTTCCCTTCTACTAACTCGGGTGATCATACAATACCCACTTATTTAAAAACAAACTCGAGGGATGCCTGGGTGGCTCAGTTGGTCAAGCCACCGACTCGATTTTGGCATAGGTCATGATCTCAGGGTTGTGAGATTGAGCCCTGAGTCAGACTCCGTGCAGAGCGAGGAGTCTGCTTAAGATTCTCCCTCTCTCCTTCCTCCCCACTTCCTGTGCATGCCCTTGCATGTGTGCGTATGTGCTCTCTCTCTCAAAAAAGCAAATAAAAAATAAAAATAAAAACAAACTTGAGGAAAAAAAATGAAAAATGAAACAAATTTGAAGAGCAAAATGCTCAAAACAACTAAATTTCTATAAACAGGAGCCTACTTAAAAGTGGGGGTGGGGGATGGAGACTTTGCTTTCTTTTTATACTCACTTGTGGTAAAATTTACATATTAGTATTTTAAAAAAGAAATCTAGCTAATTAGAAATAAGAAAGCTTCAATGACTTTTAATGTTTTCTAATTAATGAATGAATACTGATTAACACTGATTAATTAATATTTACCAATTGATTGATTAATAATATTGTTTATGTGGCAGGGCTCCGAGGGAGGCCTTGAGAAGCTCCTCACCTGGACAGTGAGGGAGAGGTGGGATTTATCACATATGAGAGATGACATGTGTACAGTGGGTTATAATGTAGCTCACAAATGCTCCCGTGACATCAAAATTCACTTGTTACGAGAGCATAGAGCAAGCAGTTGGGGGTGGGGAAAGGTCGGTGTACTAAGGAAAGGTTTACAGAGGAGATATTTTGGCTGAATTTTGAAGGATTTATTCACCCATTCAAAAAGTATTGTTGAATGTTCACTATATGCTAGATTCTATGACAGGTGCTCGGTGTACAGTAGGGAAAAAAAGGCCCAGGTTCACCCTCAGAGTGGACACAGAGGTGCTGAGAGGACTGTGAGCTGGCAGAAGCCTGGAGTTGGCAAGAGGAGGCTGTCGTGGGCAGTGGTCTGGATTGGCAAGAGGCGGTGTAGGGCTCTGGTGTCAGCAGCGAGAGAAGCCGTCATCTGCCAAAAGTCCTGTTGGGACCAGTTGTCCTGAGAGGGGCACTGATCCAGAGCCCAGGGATTGTCAGGCCACCACCCTGCAGAGGCCAGCTCAGGAGGGCAGCCCACCCTCCCACCATTGCTACGAGGACTCATAAAGTTTCCCCTGTGCCCAGATCAACTTGGGAAGGAGGAAGGAAGGGGAGAAAGAAATGTTAGTTTACAAGCTTCCTGAGTCTTTACGAAAATTAAATTGTCTTAAATTAGAAACATCTGAGATATTATTGGTTGCTAAATTTGAGCTAAAGTAAATTTTTACTGCCACCCAATGGGGTTGGAATTCATAGGGGCGGTTTGGTTGGTTATACAGTATATGATTCAATTGGTATGAAATATCTAAAATAGGCATATGCAGAGAGACAGAAAGTGGATTAGAGGTTGCCGGGGGCTGAGGGGAATGGAGAGTGGGAAGTGACTGCTAAGGGGTGTGACGTTTCTTTCTGGAGTGACAAAAATGTTCTGGAATTAGATAGTGGTGATGGTTGTACTACTTTGTGAATATACTAAAAACCACTCAATTGTACACTTTAAAGGGACATGGTATGTGAATTATATCTCAACAAAAAATACATGGAAGAGATTAGGTTGGATAAAGAAAATAAGGAAGCTGTGAGTTTTCTTCACACATCTGAGCAGTGGTATGAGTAAAGTCCCCTCCATATGAGAACTGTTAATCAAACATTGATTTTCCAAACATCCTAATCTGGTACCATGTTGTATAATAGTTTATATAGAGTTGTGTATTGTTTTACCAAAATAATAAACTTCATAAAAAACTCAACTGGGGGTCAGAATGCAACTCAACTACCACTTGAAGCAAAAAGTACTTCTTAGATAACAATGCAATAATAAAGCGATCCACAACATATATGAACTCAATGTGAGATGACATGTGGAAGTTCAGACACTTTTGGTTAAGTGGTATGCTTTTTTATTTTGTTCACCCTTTGAAGATAAGGTAGACATATGTTCTAAATCAGAATACTTGTTGAAAACATATGCATCGTACTTCTTACTGCCATTAAATATACTTATTCAGTACAAATTTTTGGATTTTTAAAATTTTCCTTCTTTACTTTTTGGTCTACTTATATTGCTACAACAGAAAACACATATGCGGAAAATAAATTGCTGTCATTCTATTTTCAGAGCAAGACTGAAAATGGGCCGTTTCTTGTAATGTTTTTATCATTCCTCTGGTTGGCTTGGCTTGAAGCCTCATAGTCATTATGGATCCCAACCATCTCCTTCAATCCCTACTTGAAGTTTTTTGATAAAGGGAAGTAGGAAGCCTTTCTCCTTACTGGCCAAGTTTTGCTTACTGTATTTTTGTAATCCTTCTCTCATGTATATCCCTGGATCAGGATGGCTGTTGGCTTCTCGGCTTCCATCTTGATTCTCTTAAAACCCCCAGAGTCATCTTCCTAAAGCTTCATGCTGCCCGGGTCCCTTCCCCCCACACTCTCTCACCAAGGCTCCTTTGATTGAGCCATCATTTCCTTCCATACCTTGGTTTATCTTCTTCCCTAAGCTATATCATTTCCAAAATTTCTTTCTCTTCAAATTCTATTTTGTCTGTGTGAAGGAGGAAGTTTACATCTTTAAGTGCCTTTTTAAAGAAGGATCGTTCTTTTTTTGAAGCTCCCTAATCATTTTTCCTGCAGTGTGAGAGTTATCCCTGTTAGCTGCCCGAAATCCTTTCTGAAAAAAGACAGAAGAGAAATGAACTATGGACTTTGGTGTCTTGATTATTTATCTTGCTCTCCCAAAAGTTTAATGCCCATGGCAGGAAGAGAACATAACTAGTTCTCTTTGAGGCAACTCGAGTGTGTAAAGAAACAGTAAATATTACAAATAAAAATATACAGGACATTTTCATTTTTATCTCCCAAACCTTCTCTGTATTTCGCATTGGTTTTTCTGAATTCCCTTCCTTATGTTTTAGCTTCCAAGTATCTGTTTAAGCCTTTTTCTCCCTCTCCTGGTGTCTCCCTGTTTTATCTAGGTGTAATTTATGCCAGCTCTTTTTTCAAATAACTTTATAATGGAGATAAAGTTCTAAAATATTTTCTTTTTTGCTTTGTTGAGTCAACAACCTTTGCTTCTTCTGCCCTCAGCATTTATTTAAATATAAATTTTCATAGACATGCCGGGACAAAGACTAGGGTAATATTCAATATTAATATTATGTGATTCAAAACCAGAATGATGTAGGGGCGCCTGGGTGGCTCAGTCGTTAAGCATCTGCCTTCAGCTCAGGTCATGATCCAGAGTCCTGGGATCGAGCCCTACATCGGGCTTCCTGCTCGGCGGGAAGTGTGCTTCTCCCTCTCCCACTCCTCTTGCTTGTGCCCCCTCTCTCGCTGTCTCTCTCTGTCAAATAAATAAATAAAATTAAAAAAAAAAAAACCAGAATGATGTAAACTGTTCCCTTGCAAACTATTTCTTGAGAAAGGCTTCCTACTTCCCTTTATCAAAATAATAACAGAGCATAGAGGGCACCATTCAGAGTGTTTTTCATAATGCAGAGAAGAGACCCGTGTATACTTAGCTGGTGTAGGGGTAGGACAACATGGGGTATCGTGGAAGTAAAAGAAAAGCCAGGCCATATTCTGTCATGGGAAATGATGGAAAGATGGAGAAGGAGAGAAAGAATGAAGAGAGTGGGGTGTCTCTTGATTTCCTCTCTGGAGGCCTCTGCTTTAAGGTGAATTAACTTGAAGAGCAATGTGGACCTCAGCTACATCAGAATAAGCTGGACAAGGCAGTACGGTCAGGCAGAAAGGAGGCTCTGGGATTTAGCTTTTCCAGACTGCCCTTGTTCTTTATCTCATGGGGATGTAGAATTGAGAAATGAAGAATCTATAATGGTGCACACAATGGCAAGGTGAGGTGACCCCACTGCAGAGGCTGGGTGTGTTTGCTTGCTGGGCCAGACGCTGGAGGAAGGACATGGCAGATGTTCAGGAGTCCGCAGTCTGCAGGGGCTAACATGAGGCTGAGTCAGCCAGGAAGTGATCATTCCTGACCAAACCAAGGGAGATCAGATCACCAGTTACACCATCCTCAGATTTCAGCCCCAAAGGCCAGGAGACACCCAGGGGATAAGGGACACAGCCCTGGAGACCAGAAGAGGTAGAGGACGTTGTGCTATATCCACCAGATCTTTCCCACCACCATGAGGATGTTAAGTTCTCCTTCTTCCCGTTCACTTGGGGACTATCTTGGGAAGGAAGCATATGTGAGGAGGCAGTTCTGAAAGACCAAGTATTTTTATCCTGATGAGTAATTCATTCCTAATATGAGGCTTAAATCCTTGGAATGGATTACATTGAAACAGGATTACACATTTGGTTAATTATATATACATTATATAATTATATATATTATATATTTGGTTAATTATGTATGTACATAATACATAAGTGTATTGTAAGTAAATATTACATAAATTATCTATAATATGTATTTCTGTTAGCCAGAAGATGGGGATTTGGAAGCTAAGAAATGACATATTTTAGGCTTATTTAACTTGTATGTAATTAAATATTTGACCTCACTATAATTTTCTCATATATCAGAAGAAATACATCTTAATTATAAAGAGTTTGAAAAACAAAGGTATCCATAATCACTAAGATATGGTCATAGTCAACATTTTTGTGAATATTTTTCTAGTCTCATTTCAATATCTATGTATTGGTGTATTAGGTTGAACCCTATGAAGTGATTGTTATTTGACTATATTTGACTTAAAAAATTGACAATTTCATAGGGCCAGCTTAATACATTTGTTCTAGGTACACACACACACACACACACACACACATACAACCTTCTATTTTCTTGGTACATATACATATATGTAAAAATATATATTCTCACAAAAACAGGATCAAAATGTTTTGTAACATTTTTTTTCACTTAACAATGTATTGTGAACATGTTTATACATCATTAAATATTGTTCCATGAAGTCTTTTAAAATGATTACATTATATTTCATAGTAAGAAGTACCACAGTTTATTTAACAATTCTTATTGTTAGGTATTTAAGTTTTTATTTTTTTTTTTTTTATTTTTTTATTTATTTATTTTTTTTTTAAAGATTTTTTTTATTTATTTATTTGACAGAGAGAGACAGTGAGAGAGGGAACACAGCAGGGGGGAGTGGGAGAGGGAGAAGCAGGCTTCCCGCTGAGCAAGGAGCCCGATGTGGGGCTCGATCCCAGGACCCTGGGATCATGACCTGAGCCGAAGGCAGACGCTTAACGACTGAGCCACCCAGGCGCCCCAGGTATTTAAGTTTTTAAAAATTAATTGATGTCAAGAAATAACATGACAATGCATACTTGTAGCTAAATATTTGAACACATTCATAATTATTTATGGTAAATATATACATGGGATATATAGAAATAATATATAAAGATATATTAGAAATATATAGAGTAAATATATAGAAATGACATTGCTGGCAATAGATTTATAGTATTTTAAAGTTTTTGTTGTGAATTGTCAAATTGTCATCCAAAATGTTATCGATATGCATTCCCATAAATATGATATGGAGATAAACTTCTGCATAGTTGCCAATTTTCTAGATGAAAAATGATCATTTATTTTATCTTATTTATTTATTTATTTTACCTATTTTATTTTTTATTTCTAGGGTTGTTTAATTATTCATAAGCTTAGTACTTTCATGTTTGTTTTGTCTTTATCTGTTAAAAAACCAGTCTCTTCATGCCCTTTGATTTGTGCTGTACTCTTCACTGAACCTACATGGGTAGAGACTGAGCTCACAGTCTGACCTCTAGTCCCCAATTCCCACTCCCACTCCATGGCAGGATTGCTAGCCTCAGAACCAGTGTTTATGAATTTCCACTTCTTTGAGATCCATATCCAGTTGCCACTGAGTCTTCTGGTCTTTTTCCTAAAATATTTTCTGTAAACATTTCCTGGGCAGTATAGAAATGAAAGGATCTTGATGATTCAGTTGATTTTCTCTGTGTCGCCAATGATGATGTTGACATTTTTGCCATTCCAGTAACTTCTTCATATCACAGATCATATGAGGACAGAATTCAGAGCTCCATAATGCCTGGCTCCAGTCTTCTGGTCTGGTTGCTTATCTTATCACCCCTCAGTCCTACCAGGGTTTCTGCTGCCTCTACCATAGACTAGATCTCTGTGTTGGAACCATCAAAAGAACCAATGGCTGGTAGCCCTTTATCTAATTTTTCTGCTTCGTTCCCTCTCCATTTCTAGTTTTTAACTCCATTTTTATGTCACTTCCTTCTTTTTTTTTTTTTTTAAATTTAATTTTATTATTTTATGTTAGTCACCATACAATACATCATTAGTTTTTGATGTAGTGTTCCATGATTCATTGTTTTCGTATAACACGCAGTGCTCCATGCAGTACGTGCCTATGTCACTTCCTTCTTTAGAACTGATTAACTTATGATGAAAAATTACAACACGTGTTTTATACAATACAATATTTTCTTTGAAAATCTTATTGGCTTCAAATGTATTTTTAGGGTTGCCTGGGTGGCTCAGTTGGGTAAGCATCTGACTCTTGATTTTGGCTCAGGTCATGATCTCAGGGTCATGAGATGGAGCCCTGAGTTGGGCTCAGCACTCAGCGGGGAGTCTGCTTGGGATTCTCTCTCCATCTGCCCCTTCCCCTGCTCTCTCTTTCTCTCTCTCAAATAAATAAATCTTTTTAAAAATGTATTTTTAAGTGCTGTATTCTGATTGTCCTCTTCAAACACCCCACCTCTGCAACTCGGCAGTGTAGCCAAGAGGAGTATCTAACAGTAAATCCAAATGTTTGATGCTAATTAGAATCAGCCAAAATGGTAACTTCAAAAGGAGAAATGGAACTAGCCTTTATTTAGTGCCAACAATGTGTTAGATTCTGCTTTTATATTTTAACTCATTTACTTCTCAGATAAATGTTATGTGATTTTTAAAAATTGTACCCATTTTACAAGCTAAATGAAGTTGTCACCAGGTCAGGGCCACTTCCTTAGAAACCCAAGTGAGTCTGCATTTGAAAAATATGCTTTTCTGTTTTATAGGATTGGTGTTAGCAAAGCAAGTCATTCACTCTTTTATACTTATTCTTCTTGTAAACTGAATTCCAGAATGATCTTCAAATAACATGTCATTATCAGCACCCATACACAGTCAAGAAGGAAGCTTAGACACGTTTGGATTGGAAGTTTACATTGTGCCTTTGTTGTTTTAAATCTTTTCTTACAGGGAAAACTGTCTCCTGAGGTAGGAAGATTATTCATGACACCATTTAGGAAATAGGTCATCTCATCTGTGCATCATTAGTGTTGAGAAGTATGTTGTGGTTTTCAATGCAGCTGTCTAGCAATTTATCTTTGATACTGAAAGAAATACCATGCCCATTAATCCATGGGCAGATGTCTGCTGAGCTTGTTTTCAGATCATCTGACAGCTGACCAAAGGCATAACTGTGTGTGTTGAGGGATATTGCATGGGTGGGAGGTCTAGATAGCACTAGCTTAGAGTTCATGAGCATTTTAAGATTCCTCCAGTAGGAGACAGAAGAAGGAAAAGAGAGGGAGGGAGAGGTAGAGATATTATTTTAGAGGTCTTGTTGTAAATACTTTGAACAAATAATATCAGTGCTTTTCCTAGGGAGTAGATCAAAGATAAACTTGCTATTTCCAACTCATTTCTGCCTGCCAGTAGCTGTGTTTCTTTGCTGAAGGCTTGGTGGGGGGAAAATGCCAATAATTCTATGGAGAAGCCTATGCTATCAACAGGTCTGTAAGTAAGCAAATCTTATGTTTCTGGGCTGATCCATGGGGACATACACAGGTTGTGAATAGCTTGATGTCTGTGTGTGTATTTTCTTCTGTTTTGAATCAAACATACTTTATTGACATTGAGTCACCAAGAGGAGTGCAGTGGAATTATCTGAAAGAGTCATGACTTGCTGTGTCAACAGCTTTGAGTGTCACCCTCCAGGGTGTTTAGTTGAGATGTTGGTGGCATTCAGTCAGGAATCTTCAAGCTGGAATGCCTTGAGTGCCAACTTTGTGTGGAATTTTGGTCTTGAAATCCTATTCCTTGTATCAAAGCTCATCTGCAGGAAAAAACCAGTGGCATTGGCTCAAATATAGTCTAATGTCTTTGAGCAATGACAATAAAAATGTGCTACTGGGTGGTATTACATTATGGACCCAATAACATCAGTATTTATGCCAATGTAATTTTGAGACCAATTTTACTTGATATGACTAAGTCATTAGAAAACGCACACTGATTCCAAAGGAATTTTTCTGGGGTAAGTATTATCTACAAATTCTTGAGCTTATAACTCCTCATGGCCTTAATACTTGTACCCTAAGGAAGAACACTGATGTTTTGTGATTATCCAGTTAACAACTTCTGATATTAATAGCTGTCAGTTTCTATCTTTTCGTATTTTAATGCTGTCCATAAAAAGATATACATATATATCTCTTGTATAAATATATATGTATATGTATTTACACATTTGTAAATGTTTACATATTTGTATATATTTTATATACTCAGTGGCAAATAGGAGTTGATGAAATGTTTCATGCCATCCTCCATTCCTTGTGGAAGGGAAATTAGCAGACTGCTGACACTTCCCTTGAAGGCTCTTTTGAGTATGTATTTGAGATGACTTCTTAAAGCATCATATCAAGAATATCTGGTGATACAAAATAGGTCAAATAGCTTGGGCTTGTGGAATAACTGCCTGCCAAAGACCTCAAAAGAGACTGAGGGCTTGAGGTATCATCTGAAACAATCCAGGCACCCATTTATTTATTTTGTTTTGTTTTTTTCCCTCACCAGCTCACCCTTTCCAAGTTGTCCAATTATCATTAGAAATGTGTACCCCGTGGAGGGGGTAGCCATCATGGCAGCACCCTTGCAAAACCTGGGGATCCAGAGTTCTGAAAGGCTAACAAAGAGAATAATCCAGAAATCCCTGGAGCTTGTGGAGACATAAAAGGCTTTGGGTAGCTTCTCAATAGACCCTATGCAGACAGCTTTAACCACCATGATGAGTTCAGCAAGTTTGTTGAAATGAGATGGTGCTTCAATACCTGGTTTTACATTCTCAAGATTCAGCAAAATGCTGTTCAATGACCTATGATTCCATAAAGTATGTTATTACTGAACCTTCCAAACTCCCTGGAGGTACTCAAGTTCTGATTGATGTGCAGACATGTAAAAGACAATGGAGAAAGTTCAGATCAGAGTCAGGGACCCCTTTCCCTGTGAAGGATACTGCCACTGACTCAGATAGAGCCCTATGCTGTAGGGTGAGTTGATGGTGGGTTTTCTTGTCAATGCAAGTTGATGTGTAATTACCAATGAGTAAGAAGATCTTGCTAAAGTTTTACCCCCTGGGGACCTGGTATTCTTTTGCTGCATTACTGGATATACCACTGGCTATTTTTTTAAGCTGGCTCTGTGTGTGTGTTTGTGCACATGCACACTCGCCAGGGGAAGGGGGTCTCTTCTCTTGGTGAAGGCATAGGCCAGAACTACTCAATAGTTATCCTTTGTTATATCTTGTTTCAAATTCCAAATTGAGGACAGGGTTAGGAGGAGGGGGAATTGCAGTCGTCACCTCTGGAGCGAGATATGTGTTCTGCATTTATCGCCCACTGAGAACTGAGGAGCACAGAAGGAGAGGCCCTGAGAGAAGGCCTGGATTATTTTTGTAACGCTGCCATAATAGGGTACCACAGACCGGGTGACTTAAACAACAGAAATTTATTTTCTCACACTTCTGGGGGCTACAGGTCCAAGATCAAGGTGTCAATAAGTTTAGAGTCTTCAGGAAGTCTCTCTCCTTGGCTTGTAGGTAGCTGTTTTCTCCCCGGGTCTTTACATGGTCTACTTTCTGTGCACATTTGTGTCTAAATCTCTCCTTAATATAAGGACACCAGTCATATTGGATTAGGGACCACCCACATGACCTCATTTTACCTTAATTACCTCTTTAAAAAGGCCCTACCTCCAGATACAGTCATGTTCTGATGTCCTGGTGGTTAGGGCTTCAATGTATGAATTTGGTGGGACATAATTCAGCCATACCAAAGACTGAGCTCCTGGTCTTGTATTTAAACAGTCATTATTACTGTAGATGCTAACTAGAGATGAGACTATTCCCACTGGTGTGAATGATTAGAGGGGCACAAGTGGATGCCCCAAGTTAAGCCTCAGGAGATGGCATTGTCCAGGTTCCCACTCAGAGCCCAGGCTAGCCTTGTCATGAGCTCCCTATGATCTGCACATCTTCTGGAAGGAGGTGGAGTCTCTCTTCTCCAACCAGGAGCCCTATGAACTGCTTATTAATAGCTGAACTCATGTCACCTCTTGACAAACCTACAGTCTTCTATGAGAGCCCCTGTAGGTGAGGGTGTCCTCTGCTCTAGATGGGCTTGAGCAGCAGACACAGATGCTTTCACCAATTATGTTTATCTATCAGCACTTGTTTGATTTGCACCTCATCAAATCTCACCTATTATCTTACTCCATACATACTTTCATATGTATTTTGTTCTTACCTGCAAAATTTGGGAGGAAGGACTGCTTTCTGCCAAAAGATCTGCTATTCCCAAATGTAGGGAGAATATAGAGACCATTAGGTCTCTGGCTCTTGGCTCTTTAATTCTGGATTTAAAAAAATGTTTAACAAAATGAGTGGTAGTATGATTCTCCTAAGCAGTATGCGTCCCCCCAGGCAGCGGTTCTGGACCCGAGCACACAGACAACTTGGGCTGGAAAATTCTTTGTTGTGAGGACGTCCTGTATGTTGGGGAAGTTTGGCAGCATCGCTGGCCCCTACGCATTGGATGCCAGGACCCCGCACCCCGAGTTGTGGCAAGTGCAAATGTCTCCATACATTGCCTAATGTCCCCTGGGAGAAAAACCAAATTATCCTGGGTGAGAAGCACGGTGCTAGCACATTATAAAAATGCTTTAGATCTAACTTATCTATAATATATCTACTTTCAAAATAAATTTTTATCTGTTCTGTCAAATTTTGATTCAAAACCCGTGTACTTTGCTAACCCCCAGGATGGTTTGGATGTTGTATCCCATAGCTCTGCAGTTCACGTATATCTCAGTTTAATATCTCTCTTCCTTTAGCCCCTCCTTAGCTATAAAAATGCCTAATGCATGTGATGGCTTATGGTAGGGAGATAATAAATATTATTTTCTTTTCCCTCTTCATCTTTTCTTTCCTTCCCATAGTAATTCTTCAGATTACAACAGATTTTCTAGCTTAGTGGTAATTCTGTAATTCTTGCCTCCTGGCTTTGAAATAACTACATGTTCATAAATCCTGGGGATTGACTTTGACTTTTCCTCACTCTTTTTATAAACCTTGGTAATGTCAAATTAACTTAAAAACCTGATTTATTCTTTTTTTTTTTTTTCAGAGTCCTGCTCAATATTAAGTGCAGGTTATAAAATAGTATGTTCAATATGATCCCACTTTTGCCTACATACTGTGTACTACACGTACACTAATATGCACGTGCAGAAAACACCCTGGAGGGGTATATTCCAAAGTGTAATCTTTTTTTTTAATTTTTAAGAAGATCTTTATTTATTTATTTGAGAGAGAGAGAGAGAAAGCATGAGCAGGGGGAGGGGCAGAGAGAGAAGCAGACTCCTGGCTGAGCAGGGAGCCTGACATGGGGCTCGATCCCAGGACCCTGAGATCATGACCTGAGCCGAAGGCAGGAGCTTAACAGACTGAGCCACCCCAGGCATCCCCCAAAGTGTGATCTTTAACTTAAATGGGCCTGTTAGTAATTCTTTCTTCTTTTTGCTCATTTATATTTTCTAATTTTTTCTATAATAAGTGTCTGTTGTCTATGTAATTTAAAAAGGAAATAGAGACTATGGACTCTGAGAAACAAACTGAGGGTTCTAGAGGGGAGGGGGGTGGGGCGATGGGTTAGCCTGGTGATGGGTATTAAAGAGGGCACGCATTGAATGGAGCACTGGGTGTTATACGCAAACAATGAATCATGGAACACTACATCAAAAACTGATGATGTGATGTATGGTGATTAACATAACGTAATAAAATAAAATAAAAAAATAAAAAAATAAAAAGAAGTCATTCTCAAGCTTCCTGTAAAATCAGTGCAAGATTTGACACTTGTCTACTGGTGGTGTTAATGGTAGCAGGAGTTTTGTTTGAAGTGGCACTTATTTTTAGAAGATGCTGGGACTACTACTGAGTCACCCATCGTATTTTAGGGAAAAGGATGAAACAAGAAACCCCAAAAGAACAGGTGAAGATTTGCTAGGCAGATTTCTGTCTTGTACTGAAAGTTTTTTGGGTCAAGATATATGTATGTGCATGAGCTCAGATGGAATTTTCCTGAGCCGAGTGGCTGAATTTAGCAGTGAGCTAAGGCTTAGCAAGTCATCCAGTGGAGAATGGCTAGTGTATCCTGGGACTTAGGATATTGAAAAGACATCCAGTAAGCACACTGCGTTCCTAGAGCATGCTGGGCTTGTCTGTCTCCAAGCGGCTCAACAATACCAAGCACTTCCCAGAGCACCACCCACCGCGGAGCAGGCTTCCAAGCAGTCTCCTCTAGGGCCATAATGAATCACAATGAATCACAATGCATGGACAGGCTTATGCTCAATTAAAGCATGTCAATAATCAAAGTTACATCCTCGCTGGTTACTGTGTGCTTTTAGAAACCAGAGTTAGCTTTCCTCAGGGAAACACCGAGCACATACATCTCCCTTGTCATCTTGTGCACCACGAGGTGCTGTTATGAGTGGCTGGCTGCTCATGATGGCAGAGTTTGTGAGAATGGTGGGGAGGAAGGAGGTCAGTGGATGCAGCTGTTTAACTCTGGGTGCACAGTTTGATCAACAGTGTGTTTAGCACCATGCTTGGATGATTTAGGAGAAAGCACAGGCTTGGGAGATAGATAAACCAGATTCTGAATTTAATTTCCATTGCATATTTTCTATCAGCTTCTTGGAGCCTCAGCTTCCTCACCTATAAAATGGGCACAGAGCAGATGTCTTCTTAGATTTGTTTGAGGATAAGTGGAACGCGTGTAAATTACCGCTTGGTAATATAGCAGATGCTCAATATTCCTTTCCCTCTAGTCAGTTTTCAGGTTTGTTGCTGGCAATTGGCATAGACCAGGGGTTCACAGCCTTTTTCTGTAGAGAGACAGATAGTAAATATTTTAGGTTTTGTGGGCCAGGAGGCAAAATTGAAGATACAATGTACATACTTACATAACAAAGAAAAAAACCAAATTTCTACCAATTAATTGATGAAATTCAAAATATAACAATATCAGGGTAAAGTTTTTATAATATAGATCTACCAGTGAAAAGAAAAGGATTCTTTTTCTGGGGAGACAACATTTCACTTAATTGGGGTTCAAAATTAGTATTCCCTGTCACCAAATTGATAGCATATATGCATCTGTACAAACAATGGGAGTAACCGTGGTTATTCCTAATTTGCAAGCCATAAAGAAACAGGTAGCAAGCTGAATTTGGTCCACAGGCCTTAGGTTACTAATCCCTGGTGTAGACCATTTATTAATAATGCCGATCTCTGCTTGTGCTCTGACCCAGTCATTCATGATGAAGAAATAATTTGAAACCATAACCGATACATAAGCAACCGTTGGAAAGCTACAATCTGGAAAGGAGGATGAAATGATTAAATCTTTAAATAAACAAGCTTTTGGAAGCTGACAGAGTACTTAGTCTTTTTGATTAAATGCTTCTTTAAAGAATATCTCCTTTTGTGGCTGAAATCTGGAAAACAGTAGGAAGAAATGATCAGGCCACACAAACTGACCACCTACACAGAGAGATCAAGCAGAGAAAGCTCATGGAAACAGTTATTCAAACGGGTTCTTTTTGCTTTCCATCAAATAAGAAATGGACATGCCTGCTTTTTAGCGAGAGTGTAGCTAAAGGAAGGATTAAAATTTGGCCCATCAAATACCATTGGGTCCCTTGCTGCCACTCTTCCACTGACCTGGTACAGTTAATGCTCAGATGTGAGTCCATAGCAGATAGAGGCAGATAAGCAGACAGTGCTTTATAAGACCTGTCTGTATGGGGTTCGCAACAATGAGTCCTGCTCCACCTACGCAGGCGGAGGGGGGAGGAGGCGGGCTTCAGTAACATAAACGAGATGCCTGAAGTAATTTGTGGTGTATGTTGATGCGTGTGCATTGACATAAAATCAAGCAAAATACGTTACTAAGGATTAAACGATTCTAAAGCAAAAAATAATTCAATATTCCATCCAGAATGCTGACATCCACAATGAGAAAGCATGGCAGGACAGTCACACCGTGGCTGCCGCTGCTCCAGACCTCGCGGCAGTGTCTGGTATGGCTGTGACTGAAGTCTGGGCAAACCGCAAAGGTGTTGAGGGGTTCCTGAGCTCAGGAAATCTTCTGAGGCATCTCAGTAGATTTTCCAGAGAGGCACAAACGGTTAATTCTCCAGTAGGAAGAAGAAATCTAGATTTTGATGCATGTGTTTTTAAAATCCCAGATATGTATTTTTAGAATGCTGATCATTTTGCAAGAGATTCACTGGAGGAGAGCAATGGGGAGTAACCTGAGTACACAAACAAGCATCCCAATCTTATCCGATTCTGATTTACCTAGTTAAATGACCCACAAATGTTCTGATGAAAACACGTACAAAAGAATATTCTGGGGCATATTCTTCACACAAAGGGAACACATTTTAGTGAAAAGCTAATATACAGTGGAAATTATCCACTGAAATAGAAGGGATCAAGGTGGGCATCAGGGTGAAGCAACATGGCAAAACACATCAGAACTGAATTGCCAACAGAGAAATATGTTTCTGAATATGTGAGACATAGATGTGGGAGAGGGGCAAAACACATAGAGCCACAAGGGTCCAAGGTCTATTAGAAAGGATCCAAGTAGGATAAAGAAGATGTGGTGTGTGTGTATATATATATACACAAATTATATATATTTACATATATATAAATTATATATATTTATAGGAATATATAATGGAATTATATATAATGGAATGGAATATATTTATATAAATACATATAATAGAATATATATAAAAATATATAATTGACTATTACTCAGCCATCAAAAAGAATGAAATCTTGCCATTTGCAACGACATGGATAGAACTAGAGGGTATTAAGCTAAGTGAAAAAAGTCAGCCAGAGAAAGACAAAAACCATATGATTTCACTCGTATGTGGAATTTAAGAAACAAAACAGATGAACATAGGGGACGGGAAGGAAAAATAAAATAAGACGAAAACAGAGAGGGAGGCAAACCATAAGAGCCTCTTAATCTCAGGAAACAAACTGAGGGTTGCTGGAGGGGAGGGGGGTGGGGGGATGGGGTAACTGGGTGATGGGCATTGAGGAAGGCACGTGATGGAATGAGCACTGGGTGTTGTATGCCACGGATGAATCACTAAATTCTACCCCTGAAACTAATAATATACTATATGTTAACTACATTGAATTTAAATAAAAAATTTTTAAAAAAGGAAAAAGAAAGAAGAAAGGATCCAAGTAGGAAAGCTAGCTATTTACTATTTGTGTGAGAGAAAAGCACATAATTTAAAATTCACTGAAAGCCTGTGGGTATTACCAGAGACTGCCATGCCGGTGGTGATAAAGCTTTTTAGGGCAAGAAGTTTTAAAATTTAAGGTGATTGAATTGAGAAAGTGCTTACAACTTCTTGTAATTAACTTCTTCTTGGAAAAATAGCTGTTTTTGAGGCATAAATACTTTTAAATGTGTTGTTTTAGCTGAGTAGTAATTTCCAGCCAGAGAGTATTTAGCAAATGAGCTTTAGTGGCAGGTTTAAAGAATATTTCTTCTGGGAGCTGATGCATATACATCTTTTCTCCATTTGTGTCTCAAGAGAACATAGAACAAATGCAATTTCTCTTGGTTTATCAAAGAAATTGGGGTAAACTACACAATTTTCTTAAGGATAAATGTCAAAAAGAAAAAACTGAAGTATACTTCCAAGCAAAATTTATTAGGTGTCTATTCAAGAAAAACACAATGACCTTCGCTTGTAAGAATTCAAAGTCAATTACCTGAAAGCCAGGTACGAATATTTTTTTCTTTTAAAATCAGATACAGAGAGTAGAAACAGTAATTTTTCTTAAATATGACAGGCAACAGATATTGAAATCTTTTCTCATAAATGGCATCAAAGATAATTATTCATTTATCAGCAATGCTGCATGCAGTTGACTTAATTTCAAACCGAAAGCCTTTAAGATATGAAGCTGGTTGTGAACTTGACAGTTACCAAGGTAGGCTACTCAAAGATGTTTCTTTACCTTCTTACTAATGAAACTCCTCTGTAATCAGTACACTTCAGTTTGGCTGCTAAGATCTTTTAAGTCCATAAACTTTTGCATAAATGCTATCTTATAGAATTGCACAATCAAGGCGTGCTTGTGATCTGTGGGATATGTAAAGGATAATCTGTTGGAAAGTGTTTTAGCTTAGTTTAAAGTGAAAGATAAAGACCAAATTAGGAAATTCCCATTGTCTCGACAACTAAATAATCTGTACAAAAAAAAGAGCAAACATATGTACAAAATTCTAGAGTCTACATACATTGTGAAAAGATCAATCACTGTCCACAGAAGAAAGCCATAAAAAGTTTTATCTATAAGGTGCTCAAGATCCAAATATGAATAGTTCTTATGCAAAGTCATAAGAAATACAAAGCTAGTTCTCAAAGTATGTGTAATTCAGGCACTGCTAGCCACATTAAATCTTTCAGGTCCCAAAGCCATTTTGTAAATTTCTACTTCAGGGCAGAAAATATAACCTGAATGATTTAACATTGCTTCTAAAAAGTGCCTCATGGATTCCAAGGAAATATTTTACACACACCAGGAAAATCAGGCTCAACATATTCCTGTCCTCAAATGTTGCCAGGATTCTGAGTTCCATAGAAGAAAAATAACTATTGTAGTAAAAATAATTGTATTGATCATAATCCTTGCTAAAACCAGCCTTAATACTTGTGATGCTTCTGAAGTACTCTATTTCTATAAAATCACGTGTGGGATTCCTTTACATTTCCATAAAATGTACAACATACCATATGGATTGTCTGTTCTTGCACAATCTCAAATGTATGTGTGTGCACACAGTGAAAGCTTACTTATGAATATTGCTTACAGATACTTTCAAGTGTCTACGTTAGAATAATTCTTTGCACCTCTCACTAACACTGCTTTTATTAAAATTTTACCAGATAAATAAAACACTAAGAGCTCATTGTTCATGATGCTGATTATTACATTTTAATATAAAATAGCAATGCAACTTTACAACACAATAGGTTTTTGTTTTTTGTTTTTTGTTTTTTTGTAGTCTAGCTAAACCTCTTATACTCTCATGATTATTACCAAAGGCTCTTATTCACTTACGGTTTGCACTTCTAAAAAGTACAGAAAAAAAAACTGCAGGAAAAGACTCCTATTTGAAAACTCACATTCAATCAACAAAATCACACTCATCCGAATTAACTTTCCTACGCTTGCTTTAGATTTTGTAATCACTGTGCGTATTACAATATATAAGTGCAGGCAAACAATAGCCGAAGTACAGTTTTCATGTCGTGTAAACCAGGACACTAGGCAAACTCGTGAAAGGAAAATATACTGCCAAGCTAAGAATGTGAAAATGCAAACCACAGCATTTAGGAATAAACAATCTCTGGTTGCCTGAGGGGAGAATGTCGTTGAAAGTGGACTTGAGAGATTCTTCAGATATTTCCTTTTTTTTTTTTTTTGCCTCAAATACTTAACCCTTTCTAACTATAATGCTTTTCTTTCTGATCTCGCATAGCGACTTTTCAAAGTTTAGAGCAGAAATCAGGAATATGCACGTTCACACGGAAGCAAGTCTCCAGCCTCCCCCGGGCTCGGCAGCGGCGGTCCCTTTGCTGGTGGTTTGGAGGCAGGTAGAGATGGTGAGGGGTGGGTGACTTCCACAGGAGACTGGAAGGCAGGACAGCGGGAGGCCTGAGGGGCTCTTTCGGGCAAGGTTATGCAGATGTGGTGCTGAAATGCGGCATAAAAAGGAGGGAGAGTGATTCACAGCCTCTTGACATAGTTTCCGGGAAAAGTACCAAAGAATTTGGTTCTTCTTGAGGTTCCTGAAAATAGAAGCAATCAATGAAATGAGCAACGATGAAATATCAGTTTATGTATGTGGGCTTGAAAACTCTTCAGTTTCGAGAACCTTCACGAAGAAAGCAAGCCTTGTGGGCTTTGGAAAAGAAAGAAAGCTCACATTAAGACCCTAGGAAGACTAAGGGAGCAGTTTTCTCTGTACTGCCTGGTGCCTTCATTGCTTCTCAAGCTGAAAAGCTGCCCTCCCAGACACAACCAGGCTAAACAGAAAAGCTCAGCCTCTCAGCCCGAAGGGAAAGACCATCCTGCTGAGGAGGTGGGTTTTTAACGTAATGATATTAGGCGGGTTTCTGGTCCTCACTCCAGAAAGCTCTCGGGAAGTGACGTTCTCAAGTGCAATCTGAATCAAGTCAAGGCTGAGCAGTGGAGCTCAACAGCAGGGCTCGGTGAGCAAGGGGTCTGTCAACCCTCTTCAACAGGGGGTTACGTGTCCCATTGTATGATCTTGTCTACAAATGTTTTCTCAGAAGAGCTCTAGTCTTCCTTTTTTTTTTTTTTTTAAAGCTTTATTTATTTTGAGAGAGAGAGAGAGAGAAAGAGAGTGCATAAGTGGGGGGAGGGGCAGAGGAAGAGGGAGGGAGAGAATCCTCAAGCAGACTCCTGCTGAGCAGGGAGCCTGAGGTGGGTCTCAATGTCATGACCCTGAGATCATGATCTGAGCCGAAATCAAGTCAGCTGCTCAACCAACTGAGCCACCCGGCACCTCCTATTGTTCTTTTAAGAAAGTAAGAATGGGGTTGTCTTTTAAGTGGTAAGAATGGAACTTCTCCCTACTTTTACCAAAAATTAAAATGAAGATGAATCATTGAACTTTAGGGTATTTAACATCAGACCTAGTATAAGTAGATGAATTGCTGACTTCATTTTGTTTTCTCCAATTAGATCCTCACTGCTGACACCTAACATTGCCCACTGAACAGAGTGTTAATATTTCTCATCTAGGAAACACTGTTGTTATGGTTCTTAGATCTCAGTCTTTCCTGGTTGGTGCTATTCAAAGAAATTTTCTTCTCTCCATTGAATTGGAAATAAAACCAGCAGAAAATCACATATACCTGAAGCAGTAAAGAGTAAACCATATTAAAAATGCAATGCAGGGGTGCCTGGGTGAGTCAGTCAGTTAAGCGTCTGACTCTTGATCTCAGCTCAGGTCTTGATCTCAGGGCTGTGAGTTCAAGCCTCGCGTTGGGCTCCATGCTGGGAGTGGAGCCTACTTAAATAAAATGCAATGCAATGTTGCTTTGGGATTACATGGTGCATATGTAATACGTGGAAGATCAGGGGCATCATGAAATCAAAGAAAGCTTGACTATCACAAATGAGCAAATGCAAGCAAATTATAAAATGGCCAAAGGCATCTGAAAGGAAGTGTTCACATACCCACAAACCATCCATCGTCACACTTTTCCATCACATCAATGACATCACTTTCTCTGAGCTCCAGCTCATCTTCATTCCTAGGAGTATAGTTATACAGAGCCTGAAACCTTAAACAGGACAAATGGTTGTGTTTAAAGACAAATCTTTACACGTTTGTGAAACTACAGAAGATTGTACGTAGTCATTTTACTTTGAACATTTCTATCCTTATTAACATGTAAAATTAGATAGTGTAAGTCTTTGGTAAGCATGTAACATAAATAGAAATATTTGGACTTTCATGGGGCTTAGACCCACTCTGATAGCATTTCAAAACTACAAGGAGGAATATTTGTTGTAATATCCACAAGTTGGATTAAAACATTTTGACATTTATAAATCAGACCTGTATTCCAATTGTCTAGTGATAGATATCATGAGGACATTAAATAATAGTACAGATTATAAAAGAAGTAATGTGTGCATTATTCAGCAATTAACAATGAGAAGGGATTATTGAAATAATTTTGTATCAGAAAGAATTACTGATAGAATGCTATCACTTTCCTTTCTCTGCCTGAATTCATGGAGAGCCTTTATTTTGGTGACATTGATCAGTAAAATCGAATTTGTGGTAATAAAAGAGTATTTATTTTAATGCATATTAATGTGGACTGGCATTTTGGAAAGTGAAAACACAAATTCTAGCACCTGCACAGCTCAGGAAGCATTTGATATGCAGAGAACATGAAAACTTCATATTACTACCAAAATATTACCAGTATCATGAGGGGGATTTAAAAAATCAGTGAATTTGTTTTTGCTGGGTCTTCTAACAGTTATGTAATTCTGCCAATATATGATAATAAGAACCACATTTCAGGGCACTCTGGATTTTTTAAAGTCAAGTTTAGAAAGCAGATAATGTTGAATACTGCTGGGACAAGAATGATTTATTTCTTTTTTTTTTTTTTTTCTCATTAAACTTTTGTTTTAATGGGTAAGAATGATTTATTTCTAATTACTTCCTTCAGTCAGAAAATCACATTTTGGTGGAACAAAGCTTTCCTATCATTTGAACTCAAACATGTCATAAATCAGGGACATGGCTCCATTGGCTTCCCTCTCTGTCCATGAAATTTTTCAGATTGGGGGACCCAGATAAAGCTGACTTCTGGCAGGCGTTGGGCGCGGTGGTAGTTGTCTGGGAGAGATCTGGTAAGGTGTGGTGCTTAACATCTCCTGGAATACATTATCTACCCCGGCGGCACCAAACCCTGAGATCACACCCTGAGAGATTTCTTTCCCTGTTAATATTTTGTCCTCCCAGAAAATCTTTTCTGCCCCTTGTACTCTTTTGAAATTGGGCATCTGATGTCTTCTGTTGAGAAAGGATTCTGATTGTGGAGAAGGACAGAGAAAGGTAGCCAGATTCCCAGAGCAGTGGTTAAAAAAAAAAAAAAAAAGACAGGGAAGGGTTGAATACCAACACTGCTTAATTTGGGTGTTTGCATGGGGCCAGCCCTGATTGGAGTAGACAGATTATTTTGTTGTTTGCTTTAAGGATTTGATTTTGAGGCTGCTTAGGTGAAGGGATGGTATCTTTTGTATATTCATATGGGGAAAGTTGATTTCAACCTGGTCCCTTTTCTGATGTCACAGTCATTCCTGGGCTAATTCAGTGGATACACATTGAAGCTCTCACTTGGGGAAACACCCTGATTCTCTGATTGAGCTTTACAGACTTTGGCCTTCTTTCCCCCAGGCACCTGTCCAACCTCATATGGAGAAAGGCCTATTTAAGCCACCAAACCCCAGCTGCTTGAGGAATCTCAAGGTCCCAAGAGCTAAAAAAAACCCCACCAAAATTGGCACAAACTCCTACTTCACTTTGGTATGACAAAAACCAGTGTGCTTGTCAAAATTTACTTACCATTCAGGTTTAATTATGCCACAAAAAAAAAAAAAAAAAAAAAAAAAAAGAAAGAAAAAATTGGGAGTTTCATGGAAACACAAACAAACCTTCCGGAAATCCCCCCCGCCTCTGTTGGCTTTCAAAATCAGTGTTGCACGACAGGAAATGCAGCCGAATTACAATTAAAATGCTATTTTGAAAGATGTATTGGTGAGATGAATGATGGTGGTGGGATCAGGATGCTTCAAAAAGAAATTTGTCTTTTAAATAAGCAATGCTCAGCCAAGCTTGAAGCTCTCTCTATAAACTTGCAACTTTTCCTATGACATGGTTTATCACCATTCTGAATTGCAGCAACATTATAACATGATGTTCCTATTTGCACTCCAATCTAGTTTTTAGATGAAAGAGATTTAGTGACACCCCACAATCCCACTCATTGGGTTTGTAATCGGATAGAAATTTAGTACAGAATGTTTTCCAATGTCCATAGCAGGGCCTTGAAAATGTGCCTTTTCCCACCTGTGAGCTCTGTGGTTGCATAAATACCCAAATGACCCCACGTAGAAGTATTAACTTTATAGGACATAAAACGGTATAACATAATGTACCTATCAATTCATAAACTCCTTAACAGCTGCTTAAATACAATGTGTTGGTAATGCAATAGACCTGAACAGGCCTGGAATTTATTTTTTTTGGTGATGTGTTCCTATCATCTGTATGAATAAGGAAACAAAGCAAAACTTTAGAATTACAAGTCTTATTTGATTCCCCCCCCCCAATTAAGTGAAGCTTTAAGTGATTCTTACTTCCAACCTGTTCTTTTCATAAGCTTTTCCGTAAGGAGCAAAGCTTTCTGGCTGTACTCGGTGAGAGGTTAGAGATAGTTTCTGAAGAGCATGCTGTTAGCTCAGTGCCAGGTCTCTGAGGAGTGAGGAGGGGGTCAGTGGTGAGGAAGGCACCAGGCCCCACAGAAGGCCCTGCTGACTTGTTTCACCCCAGGTGAGCAGAATGTGGGCAGCAGGCTCCAGAGGGAGGCTCTGCTGGTGGTCAGGTTGGCCTGACAAGGTTTTTAGTTCCCTCCCTGCTCCTTCCCAGGGGTCTAGCTCCTGACTTACAGACTAGGCAGTGGGCAGTAGGAAGTAGATAGCCTCTGAACATCTGTCATGGGCAAAACGGAGCAGGAAAAACACACACACACAAAGAGAATCTTAAAGACAATGTGTGACACCTTCAATTTAAATTGACTCATAGGTCAGAAAGGGGAGGGAATTTGAAAGTGTGGAAAAGCATTTAACTGAATGACAGTGAATGTCTTTAATACACTGCCATTTCCAAAGACCTTTGTAAGAATGTAACTCTGGAATTATGTTACTAACTTAACACTTCTGGTCTACTTTGACATTCTTCTGGTCTTCAAATAATGTGTACAATGTTAGGACATTTCTGTGTCTTTCAAGCTGTGGTTACTAGAATTTGCATGGTGAGCAGAGCAGAGAGGGAGGCAGATTCATAAATCTTGGGCATCACTGGGGCATTGGAAAGTTTTTCTGGTGTGTAAATCAGTCTTCTATACAAAGTCACGGGTTTCTTTTTAAAATGAACTTCTGCTCTCTGTTATGAAGGATGGAGACCATTGTAATTTCTCTTCATGGAAGAGCCTCATGTTAGTTACTTTGTTCTCTCTCACTTGCAAAGTTGTAACGGGCCTCTGTTTTGGTACATCAATTGTCTATTTTTGGGTCAAAGTTAGTCTGGAACTTAGAAGATAAGAAGAATACTTACGGTTCCCCCCCACCTTGAATGTTTTCATGAGTAAACACAGGACGCTGTGGCTGAAATGAAATGATTTTCAATGTAATCAGTGTTTAAACTGGTACTAAGTAAAAGATAATTTGGTAATGGCATGGTCTTTTCTTGACATTTAATATTTCCTGTTGTAAAAAACCAAAAAAAAAAAAAAAAACCCAAATAAAGGGGTTCTGCAGGATTAATATTCAAATATTTTGAAGGATGCTTTACATTAAATCAAAATAACCAAGGGTCAAATGTTTTGAATATATTTACAGTCTAATCTGCTCAAGCATTAAGGAAAAGTCAGGGTTTAGTCCCATTGATTTTTCAAAGGCCAGGATTATGGCAAGAACATAGACACCAAACCACTAGAATGAGAAGTCTGGACACCTTC
This sequence comes from Phoca vitulina, assembly GCF_004348235.1. Classification (NCBI taxonomy): domain Eukaryota; kingdom Metazoa; phylum Chordata; class Mammalia; order Carnivora; family Phocidae; genus Phoca; species Phoca vitulina. The sequence continues at coordinate 24,652,901 of NW_022589718.1, read as the reverse complement.
ATACAACCTTACTCTTTAGCGTTCTCTCAAACAAGCAGAAAATAGGCCACATTTAGTCTAACAGCAAAGTATCCACATTCATTCTACTTTTCCTTCACAGACAACATTTTCACATACAGTACAGATGAAAATATAGATAGGCAGACATCCCATGCTACATTGCAATTAACACTCTCTGTTCTCAGTGTGGAGAAAACACATGCATTTTTAAAAAGAGAAAACAGAGAACTTTAAATAGAATGTAACAAACAATATCCAGGTAACATGTAACATTTTACCTTAGAAGAGAAATATTGGTAGAAATTCCCAGTGCACTGAACTCTCAAAAGAGTTTCCTTTCTTTTTAAACTAAGCATCAAGACCAGTATCTGTAATAGATACTTATAATATTGGAAATGACAAACCTTAGCATCCCATATATCCACATAAATATTGCAATGATTGAAAGTTAACATGTTTGTTGAATATGTAAACTCAACATTGTTTATACTGACTACCTAAATGTTACTATTTTAGGAAAAGAAATACATTACAATTCATTCACAACACATTTCAAAAGCATCCTCTTCTTCTTGATGACTACTGAATCAGCTGGTAGGTCCATGTCCTGAGAAATTAGGGCCAATTGCTGGGTCCCAGAGTTATGAATGGATTACTGACAGGCTGGGAATTATCCTCTACAAATTGTCCATAGAAATCCCCCTGGCCCAAGAATGGAAGGCAGCTATGCTCACCACTATACCACCAACGCCTGGCCCAAGAATGGATGCAGAAATTTGGGGTTCCTTTCAGTCTGAGTCTATAATCTGCTCTCCTTCCTAAATTCTTTATCTGCTCCCTTCCATCCAAGCTGTCTATCTAGCATAAGACTAAGTACTTACTTTACTAAAACTTGAAGCATTCCATCTATTATTTGGAAGTTTACTCACACTATTCTTAGAAATTTCACTCAACAGTCTGCATGGAATATATAAAGTTAAGACTAAAGAGTGGATTAAAATTATTGGACACAAGCATGACTTAAGAGCACAATACTTCTTTAAGTCAGTATAAAGTTACTAACAATGTATCTATTATTAAAATGATAAGATATACTATTTTAAGAATTATGAAGACTAAACCATTTTTCTAGCCATGTTAAGGCCATTTAATTCAATGTAAACATATTGAATAATTCTATAACTATTATATATAAGTAATAAATAGATGAATAAAAATAAATATATGTAAAATAAATACAAGTTATCCATAAGCCTGTGCCCTATTAGATTTCTTCAAATTCTCGTCTAATCATGTATACATAACTTTTATGCAGGAATAAGATATATGTATATCAACTACTATTAATATTTTATAATAATTTTCCAGTCTTCTCTTCTCAGTCTTCATTTTCATTTTAAATCACTGCAGAATAATATTCCCTCACATATGTGTAGATATATTTTTTAGTTTTCTTAACCGTTCCTCCCTTTTGCTTTTGAAGTGAAGGTTGGTCTAGCCTCTTTTCACTATCACGAGCAACAATGTTATAAGCATTTTTATACAAAGAGTTATTTCCTTGCTTTGGACCATTCTTTAGGACACATTTCCAGGAGTTAAAATTTCTGGCCAAAGATTATACGTTCAAGCCACGTGATATTGAAAATGCTCATATTAGTCACTCAAAAAATATAAAAATGTAATTAAAAAAAATGGAAAATGCTGTATTTCGAAGCACATACCAGGACAGCTGCTTCTGTCTCGCAGAAGCATCATTGCACCATTTACAGCACAGTTATCAATAAGAAAATACGATCTGATTACCTGTTCTTATCTTCAGAGAAAAATGCTTTGTAAAACACATTTCATTGTGCTCTTTCTGCGTGTTTAAATCATTCTAATATTTTTAAGTTGAGTAAAAGTTTGACTTTTCATCATGGCGTCCAAGGCTTGGTACAACTGGTGGGTCTAATTTCCTTGCTCTCTTATGTTAAAATGTGAATATGACTTTTAAAAATCAAAGATTGTTCCTTGATACAAAACAACCTACTCTGAAAGTCCATATAGTACCTTTTCATCGTCATCATTACAATTCTACCACTTTAATTCCTTTCATTTGACTCACGCCGTAAGTAATTTAAGTGAATCACCCCTTTGACAATTCTGAACATTGGCCTGTTGCCAGAAGTATGCGGCTCCATTAATACCACAGGTGTCTACGTCTCAAGGAGTCGTGTTCCTGGGTGTGCCAGTCAGCAATGTCCTTGCTTTTATCAGTCGTTCCCAATATCTTTCCTTTTCCTTTACAGCCTTTAGGAGAACCCCACCCCCCACCCTCCTCTCTGACTTACCAGGTCCCTATACTGTCCACATGCTCAGGCCAAGGTTTACCCCAGCCTTTATTGACACTATTATTATGGTGACTTCTAGAACTTTTCTAAAGTTACCTTAACAGGAATCATATCCATGTGAATCTGGATAATTAGGAACCAGTTTTGAGGAAAGATGACTAGTTACAGTATTTGAATTAATTTATTTTAAATGTATTTGGTCAATAGATGAAAAGTAGCATTTGTAGCTATTCATGAGGGCACATTGTGTCTTTCTGGTGTTGTCATTGACAATGTAACTTTGGATATGCACCTCAGCTTCATTATCTCTAAAATTAAGGAACTGGACAAGACGGTGATTAGAATCTTGTCCCCTTCAGAGAATCCATGGGGGAACCCACATGTCCACAGGTATAATTCTTCCGTTATGTGTAGGTGCCGTCATCAACCATACCCCTCACTTGTCAGAGAAATTAGACCCACCAGTTGTACCAAGCCTTGGACGCCATGATGAAAAGTCAAACTTTTACTCAACTTAAAAATATTAGAATGATTTAAACACGCAGAAAGAGCACAATGAAATGTGTTTTACAAAGCATTTTTCTCTGAAGATAAGAACAGGTAATCAGATCGTATTTTCTTATTCTTCCCAGTCATGTAAAAGCAATCCTAGTAACCATTCAGCTTCATTTTTCAGATCAGGAAACCCAAACTCAAAGATCATTTCTTAGTATCACAAATAAGTAAAAAGAAGAAACAATTATAATTTTGACTGGCACTCTTTCTTGCATTACTCAGATGGAATAGATGGCTTAAGTTGGTTAAAATCAGCACCTTCATTTTGTCCTTTAGGCAAGGGTTTATGTTCTATATGGATAGTCAAGGAAATTATCTCAGGAGACTATCTTTTGCCTTCCCCCACTCTGGTGTTAGAACTCCAAGGGCAGAAACCTTGAGGAAAAGATCTGGGCTGTATCTGCACTCTATTGCCCCCGAGTGGTTAGGACTGGCAGCAACATGCTAATATACCTCGGGACCGCTCTGCAAAGTTCCTTCAGCCTGCATTCATTTTGGAAGGGTTATTTTACAAGACCACGGAGTGTTGTGGAATAGATATCCATGTGTTTTTCTGACTATGTACTTTCCTTCCCACATTTTAAGTTTTTGAGAAAGGATCACTTTTTAGCCACCAGTGTTTTGGGTCTGTGCTTACTTCTATTTTAACTCTGCTCATGACTCGTAACTTCTTAGCAGTTTTGTGATCAATATAGCATATACGTTTGTGACATTCAGAGAGTCTTACGTGTGTCTGAAGAGTACAATAAAAATTAGAAAACCCAGTGAAGCACCATGTTGTTTTCATAGAATCCTATTTAACTTTTTTCCCTTGGTAATGTAGCAATCTTTTTTTTTTTTTTCCCCCTCTCTCTTTTAGTGTAGTTATTTTCTAAGGTTATCAAAAGTGGATACAAATGAGACAAGTTTCAACACATGCTAATATTCAAAACCAGAACCAACCCACTGCTCATAAGGGAACTGGTCTGAAATATCCTAGAATCTCTGATTGTAGTAAAACATATACTTCCCTAGCTCAGATGGGGAGATGCGGTCTGTCCAGAACCCATCTATCTATCTGTGTTTCTGCAGGGGCATCTCTGGAGGATTAGCTATATTTAATATTCAGTAATTCTTAAGTAAGAATTGACTGTCACTTTAAATACTAATGTGGAAGAATATTTGAAAGAGTTATAAGCACTTCTAGAGTTCTTCAATTTTTTTTTCCAGAAAGTGTTAGCTGTAGTATTTGCCCACCAGAATTCGATAAAATTCTCCTAATAACAATCCCATGTTTATGTTTATAGTCTTATTTTTCCTTCTTAAATTATGATACACAACTTTGCATGAATCTAAAGAATATAGAATATCTATGTTCCACACAAACACATATAACTTATAAGTACATAATGTAAAAATCTGGCAAAGAAAAAACCTTGAGATAACCTAAAACATAGCATCTCATTGACCATGGGAAATCTATGGCTGGGCCATATTAATTGTGGAAAAATCTTCCTTTTTGCTTTGGCTGTGGAAGGCCCTTCTGTGAGTGAGCCCAAGAATCTCTTCAAATCAACATTCCTCTTTCTCTATGGCAACCCAAATCTCTGCCTCAGAAACAAAGTGAGGTCTCATTATGCAAGCAAAAAGCACAAAAATGGCATAAACACAGAGATATCTACATTTTTTGAAAGTGGAAAAGGAAATTCTCTTTGCAGCCAATTGGTCCCTTAACAATTTGCAAACCATAGTCATGTAATAGACCAGGTAAGGTTAAACCAGGGTTTATCAAATTAGAAATGGTGAAAAGACTGACTTTTGCAGAGACAGAAATCCCCAAACGCCTTGGCTGCCTTCCTCAGAACTGATAGTACCATTTAGAACCCATTCATATGAAAATGCTTTTGATATTACAAAACTAAGGAGTTATAGGGAAAAGTAATTTCGCCTTTAAATTCAATCAGAGATGTCAAAAGCCTGGGAGTACCTATAGTCCAGAGTACTGAAATATCCTTGAATCTCTGGTTTAGGCTTAAAAAGGACTGTGGAGCGAATGTAACACACATCACCAGAGCAACAAGATATTTTGCAACAAGGATCGTGGATTTAAGAAAAAAAGTCGAAGTAAACTGAATGCCACAGAAGCAAATATTACTGGAAGCGTGTGAGTCCAGTATATGATTAGCAACAGCTTTATTCTTTGCACTAAAAACGGTGACTGGAAGGAAAGCAGCGATTTACAGAGAACATGGAAGCATGAGACGGATGGAGAAGACAACATACACTACACCCTTATTTGTCCAATGAGAATCTCATTCTGTCTTTTTGGCGTTTGGAAAGCTTACACATACAGACATAAAAGGGAAACACGTTGCCCAAAGACAGGAGATGATTTTCGAGTTGATCTGATTTCACAGCTCATCATCAGTGGTCCCTGCATCTCAGGGGTACTTCTAGCCCCAGTTTAGGGGCAAAACATAGCAAATGACAACTAAGGAAGAACCAGCCTACTGAGGACAGGTGGCCAGGGTGCCTGGCGCAAGGCGGGGTGTTCTGACCCTACCCTGTAGGAACTGCTGAGCCCTCTGACAGGCGAGCCGCAGGATCTCCTAGACATCACTGGGCTACGCGGAGGCTTACCCAAGACAAATATCTCGCTTTTTAAGTCAGCCTGGAAAAGCCATAAGAAGTTAGTTAGTTCTTGTCTTCATTCTATGGCCTTCAGGAGGAGCTTTCCTGTTTTGTTTTTTCATGCACACGCAGCATGCCAAACTCTTGAATAGTAGCAGAGCGGGGAGGGTTTACCAGTTAGCCTGAAGACAGCTCTTTTGGCTGCCCGCAGTTTTCACACCACAGGCAACAAGTGCTGCTTTCAGACGGAACTCAACAGGCAGAGCAGAGAGAGACTTACGGAGAGAAGTTGCATCAAGAAGATGTTTGAGTGCAATGTCGATTGCTAAGAACACATACAAGAACTTGTGTGTCTTTAATAGAATGTTTAACAACAGCGTTCAAGACAGCCTCAGATTTGACCTCTTTTCTTTGTGCTTATTTGAATAGATGCAAGGTAAGATAGAAATTTCTCTTAAACCCATCGAGTTTCATAAAAAGTCTCAATCATTGGTCAGGGGCACACTTACTAAAAAACACATAAGGAGAAACCATGGCTTTTCTGGAAAAAAATGGTAAAATATCATTAAAATACTATTATAATAGTTAGGAATATTGTCCTAACTCCACATTGTGACTATTTTGGCCTACTTTCAAAATAAGATTTTTAATATGACAGTGAATCAACTAACCTTTCTCGTGTGAGGATGCTTTATTTTCTTTCCACAGGAGTGGACAAGATCTACTACTTGTCCAAAGCGCTAGACAAGTATTTGATTTGCTTATGGGAACTTCAGCAGGACTTTTTAAAAAAAGCGTGTGGTTTTCTTAACTCTTACTGAGGAACATTTTTATAATTAGTAATGATTGACCTCAAATCTGCAGTCTTTAGGTGTGAAATACATTAAGTATTTTTCTTAAAAGGTATGGCAGAGAATGCTTGATGTTCTCCAGTATCTGTTCTCTTCTTTGTCCGTCCTCTGTAGTAGAATCCTGATAGGCACATGGACATTCTGAATAAAGTCTATTTCTCAACCTTCCTTGTATCGAGATGTGCTCATGTGGTAAGTTCTGACAGATGGGATATATGCAGTAGGAAGGGACTGCTGGAGCTGGTGCAGCCACTTTGGACCACACAGTGGAAGCTTCTTGTTGAGGAAGATGATGTGCTAAAATAAAATGGAATCTCCTGGGTTTCCGGATGACTTGGAGCCACATACCAGCCCTAGATGCCCTACATTTATGCATAAGAGAAATATACTCGTACGTTGTTTAAGCTAAAATTATTTTGAGTTTTCTGTCGTGGTAGCTGCCCCAATCTTGACTAATATAGGGGTTCTATGAACATCAAGGCTCATGGAGAAAAAACATTTAGCTGTTGGAATGATGTGGATAAACAGCTGGAAAGATCATTTGGACATATCAGGAAGAATCAGTGCTTGATTCCATGTTGGAAACTGTGCTCAAGGGGATTACTTTTGATGGGATGGTTTTAGAGTGAGGAGATTTCCTTAGGAGCCCACAATAACTGAGTTTCTTGGAAGAAACCCAAAGAAGAATCTTTCTATCTCTTCATAAAGAGCTTACATTGCAATTTGAGTCCACATGCCATAAATCTCTTAGCTGGAAGGGGAAGTTCAGCTTATAGAAGAATAGAGAATTGTCATAATTTTTAGTATGAAAAACCATTATTTAAAAAAAAAGATGCTCAAAAGACTAGAGAAAATACCGGATTCTGATTTATATATCACTCATAATTTATATGTACATTTCAGTTCTGTCATCTATAAAGTGTTGGTGAATTTTACTTTTAGGAAAGATTTTGGATTGTATGTGAAAGATTTACGTTGTCTCAGAAAATACTTTAAAAGAATAAAATTGCATTAAATTAGCATGTGTTAAGTAAAACAATGGTTGATGGGGTTGATAAAAGTATTGTAATGATTTCATGCATACTATACTATACCTACTAAAACATTATTAAAATTTGATTTTGTCTTTGCTTTTAGTGCAGGGTTACTTTCTTTGTAATGAGCATAACTCGTAACATTCTTGAAATGGAAGAAATAGGCAGCCTTCTTAGAGGACTCAAGCCCGCACAGTTTATTAGTGTCAGATGTGGGGTTAAATTATAATAATGGCCTAAACTTTGCTGCTGATTCAATTTGCATCTATATTTATAAGCACAGATAACTTCAACTTATATTCTTCCTATGAATAGAAAAGGTTTTCAGAAAGCTCAGTGGGGCATTTAAAATGCTCATTTGCTCTCGAGTAAGATAAAATAGAGAAAAAACTCTTCATTTTTCTGGAGTTAGTTATTTGATGTAGTTATGAAAGTATTCTTTGAAAACATCGTTACTGTGAATACCTCCATTCTCTCATACCATTCTGCAAACAACTGAAACCTAATGTGTGTATGAGATTGAGCTTGGTTCTTGCAGGAGAATAAACCTGTGTAAATCCTGGTTTTGTCCTTCATACTACAATGGCGAGATCTTCATCTCTCTAAATTAGAGAAGTTCATGGGGCACCTGTGTGGCTCAGTCGTTTAAGCGCCTGCCTTCATTCAGCTCAGGTCATGATCTCAGCGTCCTGGGATCGAGCCCCACATTGGGCTCCCTGCTCCGCAGAGAGCCTGCTTCTCCCTCTCTCACTCCTCCTGCTTGTGTTCCCTCTCTCGCTGTGTCTCTGTCAAATAAATAAATAAAATCTTAAAAAAATAAATTAGAGAAGTCCAATTCTAAAGTTGCTTTGCCATGTGTTGACTAAGCTTAAGTGCTAAAGAACAAGTAAGGGAAAGGCAAGGAATAAATACTTTGGCCTTAAAAAGAAAACCAGAGAAAGAGTGGGGGAAAGGCAAATGCTTAGTCTTAGATATTATCTAAAGTGTTATTATTATTATTATTTTTAAAATTTCCTAATTATTTCATGCCGGCCAAAATGAAACCTCGAAGATCAAAGAGCATCTAGTCTTTACAGTATTCCATTTAAAAAAAAATTCCTCTCATAGGTAAAATGAATTCACGTTACTGGACTATTTGGGTGGATGGAGTCAGTGATGGGAGTTTGCAATACTGTGCAGATGACATTTCTCGGGAGTTGGGGGTTGGTACTTCTTAGCACAGAAACTGGATTCTACCAAAACCTTTGTGTTTTCACTTAACTGCAGAGGCTCCCATTTCAAGTTCCAAAGACTGAATGTGAGGATGGGTTATTATTTGAAGTCTATCACCTTTTGTCTAAAGGAAGAGATTTCAGGATCATTCTGATTGCAGAAGCAGAACTTTGCTGTGATGGATTCATTTTATGCCGCGCTTGTCATTAAATCCCTTTCCAGAGCCAGCCATTAATTTCGTTGGAAGTCTTTTTACATGGTATCCTTACGGAGAGTTAAAAACCAGCAGGGCTGCCAGCCTGCAAGACTCAGAGTTGAGTGCTTTGTGAACTGTTAACAGAAGAAAGCGTCATTCCCGCAATTCTCATTAATTTACTTCAGTTTTGTGGAAGAAGGAGGCTCAAGACAGCGCCAAAGATCATCCTGCCCTCAGGCTCTGCTGACCCCGCTGATGGGCAGGACACCTGGGAGGCAATGAGCCCACTGAGGATGACAGGCACAAAGTTGATGTCTTTGAATGGGATGGTTCTCCAAAAAAAATACATTTTAGTTTGCTTTACTCCTCAGTCTGGACATAGCTGCTGTGTAAGTGTGTCTTATAAAGGTTTGGACAGGGGCCATGCCAATGATGTTAAAAGTTAGCAACCAATATTTCCATGGCTTTTTAGAACTTGTAAGATGGCACAAATCTAAATACATCTAATTAACAAAATTCATTTAAAGACATGCAATAAATCACACTCAAGATGCAGTTACCTTTAATTTTGGTGAATTTATCTCCTGTTGGTAAGGGTATTTAGGGAGGAGGGGAGGTGAGTAGGGCTGGGGATTCTGAGAAAATGTTGAGGCCAGGTCAGAGACAGAGGCCAAGGGAGAATGAAAAGGGAGGGAGGGAAGGAGACAGCTGGGAAAAGGTGTAGACGTTCGATCTCCCGGAGAAAGTGAAGGCGGCTTAAAGATTGAGGAGAGACAAGATGTGGTTACGGCTTGTGCCAGAACGAGGTTACCTGGTCTTCAGAGAATATCCCCCAACCTCGAATAATGTTAACGTTACCAAATGCCCTGGCAAGTGACATTTGACAAATTCTTGCTTGAAAAGCACTAACTTTTTCTTTTGAATTTGACTCAGAATTCCCAGTGGGTGGGATCATTTTTCTGAGGTGGGTGGCTGGAGACAGGAACCTCCAGATTCTACAACTTTATATTTACAGGATGGCTCCTTCTAAACATGAGGGAAAAACAATGAAAAGCGATGACTCTTTGTAACCTGCTGGTAAAATAGATCACGATTTCTAGAGAGTTTGTTGCAAAGCTAGGGGAGTGGGGAGTGATGACGTGTGCCTGTGGGGGGTGTGCCTGTGGGTACGTGGTGGGAACCGCTGTGAAACCCCCCACACCACCTGGCCCAGGAGCTGCTGGCAACAGGCTCCTGGGAACCAAGCCACATATCTAATCGAGCCTTACAATTGACTGGAGGGAAAATGAATTATTTAAAACGAAGCGGGGGAAATCGGAGGGGGAGACGAACCATGAGAGACGATGGACTCTGAGAAACAAACTGAGGGTTCTAGAGGGGAGGGGGGGAGGGGGAGGGGTTAGCCCGGTGATGGGTATTAAAGAGGGCACGTATTGAATGGAGCACTGGGTGTTATACGCAAACAATGAATCATGGAACACTACATCAAAAACTAATGATGTAATGTATGGTGATTAACATAACAGAATAAAATTAAATTAAATTAAACAAATAAATAAATAGCTGACTTAGAAACATGTTTGACTTTTTGTAATGAATGATCTCTTGTATTCAATAGTGTGTTTATTTTACGCAAGTACAGGCGTGGCTGGGTTCTTTGTTCAGGTGACCTTTTCTCTCCTGGTTGAGGAACTGAGCCAAGCCTCAGGGTTTTGTGGGTGTCCAGGGGCCTCGTGGGCACTGATCATTATTTAAGCCCAAGACCACCCCATAGTATAGGCCACGTGCCTCTGTATGTGTTACTGGTAAGGTCATCATAGAAAACTAGGGGATTTTGAAATTAAGATGTTTAAATAGAGGATCCATGGGGGGCAGTGACTTGCATAGTAACATGATATAAAACATTCTTTTTTGTTTCATAATTTCAGTATTTGTCAGTAATCACATTTTCTTTTTAGTTTACAGGTGGCATATTTGAGAGATCAAGGTTTGTTTTTGTTTTAAGAAAAAATTTACAGGCTAAAGATTTAGGGTATTTTCCCACTTTACTAATTAAAATCATTGCCCAAGATTCTTTGTTTGTAAGATGAAAATGCATTAGTAGTCTTAAGTAGCCACCACCTAGAAGAAATAACTCTCTTCAGAGAGTTAAAAGAGCATGGAGTACTTTTTTGTTTTCCTTCTCTCTCTCTCTCTCACTCCTTTTTTTGCAAACTGAATTGGACTCATCTCTTTGTATCAATTTCCTCATCTCTAAAGTGGGGCTAATAATATAACCCATCTCATTGGGTTATGAAAAGTAAAGATGAAGGGTTCTTAGAATAGTGTTTGGTGGTAAGAGCTCAACTATGTGGCTATCATTATTAATAACAAAAAATCAGGAAGATTATACACTACAGACTGTTCTAATATGAATTTATAGTCAGAAATAAATAATGGAATTACACCATATATTTACATTGTCTTACTGGAATTTGGTGTGTATATATCCATTCCTCCACCCCCAACTTACGTAGTGCTTATGTTTCTTAAGAGGAAGCCTTCTAGGGCAATGCTCAAATTGATGTTTATTAATGTGATTAACTGTACTATCTAAATATAGTAAGACCGGTTAGTTCTTCAGTAATTAGGCAAGATTAAAATACCTCATTACTGGCCTTCGCTGCATTGCTGTCTTCCTTAGGGGTCCTAGGGTCTGTGGGGGTGGCTATGGGATATTTTAAGCACACAGGTTTCCTCTCCTCTTCCTCCTCTTCGATGTGCAGGCTTGCTGTCACCTCTGGGCCATCATGGGCACACGACAGAGCATCTGGTTCTTGAGATTCTGGCCCTCTTCGGATGCCTGACGTAAACCCCTCACACATATCCTCATCTTCCTCTCCAATGACAGGGAGACTTTTGGGCAAGGGACCCATATTAGTGTGTGCGGAGGCCACAAACTGATCACCTAGGACTTCAGGTCCTTTCTTGGGGCCTCCAAAGCCCTTTCCCATTTTTGTCAACTCTGCAAACTTGTTCTGAGTTGTCTTTCTGGGATCCTGCACTGGTGTTGCCTCAGAAGGCTGGACCGCGGCTGAGGTCACCCCTGAGCGGGGGACAGGTAGCAGAGAGGAAGCGGACTTGGCAGGTACAGAAGCTGGAGGCAATGAGAGGGGTACTGAGGGCTCCTCCTTAATTTCAAGGATGATTTCCTCTAGGATATTTGGTTTGGCTGGGTCAGCTGCTAAGGTTAAAGCACCAAGCTTCTCTAATTCATCCAAGAAGTTGTCCAGAAAAGGAGGTGGCGTTGGGGTCAAAGGATTTGCCGGTGGACACGTGGCTGTCAGGGACAGCCACCCCTGGGCTGTTTTATCTGAGCCAGGTGAAGCTTTGTGCATGGGAGGAGGGGCTGGTTCACTGGAAGCCAACTTAGAAATGAGCGGGGATTATGGAGTTAAAAAATAAACCGAGAAAATAATAATAATACATCAAAACACAGAGACAGAGAAATGCAGGAAAGGTATGGTCATACATATAAAAATATTTTATGCTATGGTCTCGACTTGAAGATATTTTGCTGACTTTAAATAAAATCATTAGCATGTTAACTAGAAGGTTATCTGAACACTGAAACTCTCCTAGTATTTGGAAGGGGTCTTAAATGTCAGGATAAGATAAAGCTATCAGAGAGATTACAAGGTCACACAGTGAAACCTTAAGTGATTTTATTAATAGATTAGCTCTTTTAAACTAGCCTTCAGATACTGACTTAGGATGCAGGCCTCTGAAATAATGTTACTGTAAAATGAAAGGTTTCAATAATGAAACCTTTCTTATTCCTTGAATTTGTTTAGTGTTCTTTCTTCCTGTAATGGTACCAAATCTTTTGAACTTCCATAATTTTCTCACTTATGTTTGCAAATCTTTTGAACTTCCATAATTTTCTCACTTATGTTTGCAAATCTTTTGAACTTCCATAATTTTCTCACTTATGTTTGCCAAATCTTTTGAACTTCCATAATTTTCTCACTTATGTTTCTCACTTATGTCTGAACTTCCATAATTTTCTCACTCACATCTATTTTGCAATGTATAACATTAACACATTTCCAAATGAATAAATTCTGAAAAATATTTTTCAAGAACAGAAACTCAGGATCAGAACACAACTTAACTTACGTTAACTTCTCCTTCAAAGTTTAAAAAGTCCAAAGTAAATGTTTAATAGAAAGGGAACATATGATTTTAATGGGAGTAAACTTCTGCTAGGACTCCCATTCCTTTATGTAAACCTGTGGAGTATAATTTATGAAACTTAATCTCCTGAAGCAAAAATACTGTGTATCTTAATATTATCACTATATCTTGGATATATTGAACAAAACAGAATTTTAGTGGAAATTCCTTAAAAGTAGTTTTAGAAGTGCTGCCTAGGAATATTCTAAGACATTTATCTATTGTTGCCAAACTAGAAAGAATGCTACATGCTAGATATATGAAGGCCTTGAGAGTCTGGTGGGTGGCATTTTATTTTCATTCTCTCCAGGTAGATGGTTTGGGTTTGGAAAGAAAAAAATCTTCAAGGGAGATTTTTGGAGATGCATTTTCTAGTTGGTTGTTTAGGATGAGACTTCACTCACGCACTCGGCACTCTTGGTCCTAGGGTCACTTAACTTTTGACTTCTGTGTCCTATAATAGGAATGGGGCATTAATAGAATTTATTTAGCTATTCTTTTTAAAAAAGGAAATATGATGTCCTGTCATCATGGGGTGGGATAAATGAGGCAAAGAGTTACAAAGCTCATGGGAGCATTCTAGTGGAAGATTCAGGACAAAAGGCTGCCGAGCACCTGATACAGAGTAATACTATATATGTGGTCTGTTACTCGATAGATGGCCTCTCCTAGCTGGCCTGTCTATGTTCAATTTTTAATAAGACAGAAATTACCTAAGTCTCCTTTGATAGGCTAGAGAAGTTCTCTTACTGGCCAGTGTTCTAGTTTATGCTCTTTGTTATATAACACCGTAAGAGACTTTTCACTTTCATTTTCTGTCATGGTCAGGAATATTATGTGGATGAGGAAGAAAGACCTTTAAGTCCTACTACGGTCATGATTACCACTATCTACTATCACTGTTAATACCTGCTCCGATTATCACCGCGGTCGACAATATGCATGTCAACAGGTTCAAAGTGCTTACTTTTACAAGGGACTTACTTCAGCTAACGGTGAGATTAAGTATCTGAGTTACCTATATAACATAAATATACCTATAATACAAAAATCATATAATTACCTTTTCTCCCTAAAGCATTAGAGTTGGACTCGACTACACTAAAAACAGAAATAATATCAACTAACATTTGAATCTCCCTTAAAATATAGTATGTTGTGACTTGAGTGTCAAAGAGTGATTCATGAGTCAATGAGTTCCTTCCTCTCTTTGCAAATATCAATTAGAAACTAGGATATATAACACTACAGTTCTTTTTTCTGAAAACGGTCCAGTTCAACACTACTGAGAAGTTTCCTTCATTAAGCCAGTGATATCATAGAATAGATTACCAGATGGGATGAAACCATTAAGTGTTTTTTTTTTTTTTCAAATTATAGACATGAGCTTTTCAACATATTTTCTTCCCAGCAGTGAGAATAAAACACTAATTAGTTATTAGTGAAATTTCTCTATTTATAAAATGTAAAATCTGGTGTTCTAAGAAAAAACTTAGGAAACTGAAAATACATTTAAATCATATTCACAATCAAGATTAAAATGCTGTGATCTATAATATTGCATTGCCAGAATTAATTAGGACATTATGGAAGAATTTCTTACATGTTAAATAAGGCTTTGTAGATACATGCTTATCCTTTCTTATAAAATTTTACTTGGAGGTATGGTCCTTTTGAAATTTAGCTGGTCGCTCTTTTGAGGTGACTGAATGGTAATTAAAACAAATATATAGGTGAAGAATTCTGATCTTTTCTTTTATATCAGTAGGAACTATTGAAGGAAGGATGTTGATCTCTAAAACTAAGCTCTGGTAGTGAAATAAACACACTAAAGAAGCTTCTGGAAAACTTTATAATCAATCAGACAAAATCGGATGGTACCAAACTGCTCTATTATCAAATGATAAAGGATTGAGAGCAATTACCCTGCAACTGAAACCTAGTCTTCAAAGAGAAGTAGAATAAATTAAAAAAATACTTCTCTTGAGAGAGTAGACTCTTTGATCATTTACATATGTAAACTCCTTCTAGGCTCATTTTCAAGGAGTAGTTTGGGTCACCGGGGATGCCTTCTTACGCTGGGACATGAAATGACTTCGCACTTTGATAACGTCTGATAATGATGTCATTCTGCCAACTCTAAATGGTTTATTTTTCTATGTCCCAGCCTTGATTTCAATCAAAATGTTTAATGAATTATGCAAAACAAAATGTCTAAAATGTTGGGAAGTAGAATAATTCCTTGGTAATTTAAAGTTTTACACTTGAAAGTTAATGAGAAGGAGAAAGAAATCCCTAAATACCATCCATGAAAAGAACACAACATATTATAATCCAATAGAAAATTAAGGAGAACTTCACACTGTGAGTAAAGAAAGTAGGAGAATAGCCTCTCCTAATTAACCAGTTCAGGAAGCAAAGTCCCTTTTAGACTACATGTTGAGAAAGGTAACGACCTTTAGCTAACAGCTCAAGTCAGACAGTAGATCTGGCACAAAATCATCCTAAACCTAATAAAATAAACTTGAGGACTCCTCATAACCAATGACATTTTCATTCAAACTAATAAACCAACTAACCTACGCACCTTAATTAAAATTCTTTAATCTCTCTCTTTCTATATTAAAAAACCCCAAGACTTTTATAGAATCTTGTCAACTTAATTACCATGTGCTGATGAAATAGACCATTTTGGGATCTGTCTATCCACATATACTTATATATACTACTTATACCTATATATAATCCATGTAAAAGATGCATCTATAAAAATAAAATCAAGCTTTAGAAAAAAATCAAGCTTCAGAAAAATTTTCAAAAAGCAGATAAATGTGTATATATATACAGGTATATATCATATGGGATTTTAAGATACTAATGTTTTCTCCTTCAGTATTTTAATTTGAGAATAAAATTATCAAAATCAAGCATCAAACCTTTGTGCTCGCACCCCTCAGAAAAAGAAATTATATTGACTTGACATGGCACGCACACTTAGAAACATAACATACACATTTATGCTTTGCAATAGATATGATGTTCTAGCCTAATGCCTAACGTCACATATTGATGATCTTACTTCAGGCTCCCAAATATTATACCAATATGCTGGAATGTCTTCTTACCTTATTGGAACTTAAGCTGTGGATTCTATCACTAGAATAGCTGTGGGGGATTGGAGGGTCAGGGTAATCCTCAGCACCTTTGGTTGTATTCTTCTTCACAACTTCCACGTAGGAAACAGGGAAGATGCCTTGTCTGCTGGTTCCTGGAATTTTACCTTCATACCAGTTTTGATCAACTCTTTTCAGAAGAATAACTCTATCTCCCTGTGAGGAATATTAGGAAAATGCGTTATAGTGCTCGCTTCGGCAGCACATATACTAAAAATAGGAAAATGCGTTATAAATAGAGACGTAATAACAACAACAACAAAAAGTGTAATTGTCAATGTTGGCTAATAAACAATAGTTTTCCATTTGGGAAAAGTTTGATACCTCCAGTTGTTGTTGTTGTTTGTTTTTGTCAGGAAAACACAAAGTCTCTGAGCTCACACCTGAATTACAGATTATCCACATATATGCAATTTCATCAATCATGACATTAGAATCTCCCCTAGGGATGCCTGGCTAATGGGAACGGGCTTTCACATGTTCGCACTGGTACCGTGTGAAATGACTTGCATCAGTTACTTTAAAAAGCAGAATGGTTTAACAGGGAAAAGCTCACTGACAGTAGCGTTATCCTATCACTGATGGATTCAAGGGAATGACCTTCTGTAGGAAGAGCTTCAGAAAAGGGCAACTCGGCGCGCTGTGCTAGTGTGTCTGAAACGGGTTGCCGAAATCAGCCTCCGGAAGGGATGAAGTTGAATGGCACACTGCGTTTCTTCTCCATCTACATGCGGCCAAGTAGCAGCAGAGAGTAAGGCTGGCAGGACGGGGCAGAGATAGTCCCCTCCATAATCCCCAGCTGTGGCCAGGGCTCACCTCCACCTGCTCTGCATCCCGATGCTGTAGCAACACTGTCCATTCTAACTGGTTGGCAGCCACACCACAGTGGTCATTAAACATATTTACAGAACCCCTGGCTTTAGCAATAATAGAACTTTCTACGGTCACCATTCCCGCTACCGGCAGCGATCAGGCCAATGCCACAAAACCCAGCTTAAATTTCAACTCGAGACCACGTGTGGCCCTGAAATAAATAGGGCAAAATGTGGTTTAAATGGCAGCATCCGCATCCAGCAGGTGGTACGGAAGTCTGGGCTGCTGATGGGGCCCCGGAGGGGGACAGAGTCAAAGCTTCAGGGCAGTAGGGAGGCCTCCTGCAGGGGGCACTCGAGGTGCCAGTCTTCCTAGAGCCTGTCCCACACCGCCTCCGTGCAGAACATACTGAAGAAAAGGAAATCTCCCTACTCTTAAAATCTGTACTGATTTTCTCGGTAACACACTACTGTTTCTAGGCTGTTGCTGGAGCTATAAATCGCATCGGCAGAAGCTTCTCTTTTACTAGGAAACGGTAGCTGGTTTGGTTCATGGAAAGCTGTGTTGCAGCTTGGAGGGTGGACAAGAATCGGTTGATGATGCAGAACCAGGGCAAAGAAGGGAGAACGAGATGAGGTTCTGCCAGGATAAGAACAGTGGGACTTCCCTTCCTTGCTCCCGGCTGAGGACTTGCCCGGTATGGGTTCGAGAACCCCCCAGCGTGTGACTCTCTAGCCCGTGCTCTGTGCAGACCTGTGGTTGCCTCAAACAAATGAACATGATGGCTTAGCACAGAATGACAATTGTTCATTTGCTCTTTCTTCACTGTGTAAAGTTGCAAGTCAAAAGGAGCTCTTTCTGATATACTGGAATTGGATAGGTTGCTAGTGAAATTTGGGTCGGTCATGAGGCCCAGAGGGGGCTGATCAAGGGAACAGCACTGCACAAAGGACTCCTCAAAAAGGCTCTGGAGTGAGAAGTACCTGCATTACGTGAGGACTATTCGTTGATTCCAAGATAAAATTAAATGTTGGAACATTATTATTTTTTTAAATTTGAATAATAAGGCAGCAGGACAACAAAATTTTGAGGTGCATGAAAGTGCTTTTCCTTTTGATGTTTCCATATATAGATAGCTGCAGGAGATCCAGCTCGAGGCGCCCCTAGGAGAGGATCTGGAGCCTGCCATGCTAAGCCTGGGAGGGAATGTCTCTCAGAAGCTTTGTGTCCTGTAGGGGACCGCATCTGGAAGGACACGGGAGCGGTGGGTAACAGCGCCTCAGGGCGGCCCTGATAGAGTCCTTTGTAGCACATGGGGAAAACACAAAAATTGTCTAAGAAAAAGGTAACCTATTTTACTTTTGAAAATATATAGCCTTTCAAAATGCACTGTTGAAGAAAACAGCCAGGGTACCTTTCTCAGCGAAAGCTCCACATTTGTGTCAGCATTGAAATTATATTTGGCTATAGCTTCTCCGATTTCTCCAGGCTGGGCTGGGGGAGGTGGTCTTGCCGGCTGTGCTTTTTCAGGAGGTATGAGTTTCTATGAGGGAAAAGAGTTATTTATTCTTGATCTGTGGTGACTTGGGAAGCAACAACCACGGAAGAGGGAAAGGAAAGGACTTACCTCGACGTATGAGATTGGAAAAATGCCCACTCTCCCGTGGTGCTCTCCCTCATACCAATTTTGATCTATTTTCCTGAGGATGTAGACAGTATCTCCTTTCTTAAATGACAGCTCCCTGGAAGAGACATGTTTCAGTGGGTCTTTCCCTGATGTAGAGCAATTACTCTTAAGATCAACACTCTCACTTGATTTGCATTTGGCTGAGAAATATACTGTCCATATTAAATAATCTTTTTCGAGCCCAGTTACATAAGGATTTTCCTTGCAAACTCTTAGAATTCACTGATCACCTTATAACGTCAGAAGTGATTTCCAAAAAGACCAAGTATAAACATCACATTTGATATAAATCACGGGCAGATGCATATGAAATTTAAAGGCAGGGGCGTGCGATTGCTGTGTAATCATGAGTTTACAGTGGAGGAGTGATGAAGCTTGGCATAATGGCAGATGAGTTCTGCACTGATTTTGTTTATCCTGAAGCTGCTTAGCTAGTTGGCCAGATACTTGACTTCTCCTTCTGTCTCCTTTTGATGTGCTAACGCTTACAATAAGGAAAATAAATATTTAGCTTTAGCACAGAAGAGCTATCACCAGAAAAATTGTTATTTATGGGTCCTTGAAGCTGGTTGTCAGGAATTTAAGTGGAATGTCTTGATAAGGAATGTATTTTGTGTAAAGAAAAAGATCTTTTATTCTTCAGTGAAGCAGAGATAAACATGTTTTAGGTGTAAAGACATGCACAAATTGTTTGTTGCCTTCTTTACACCTTTAAAAAAAAAGATTTATTTATTTATTTGAGAGAGAGAGTGAGCGTGCACATGAGGGAGAGGGGCAGAGAAGCAGACTCCCCACTCAGCACAGAGCCTGGATGTGGGGCTCAATCCCAGGGCCCTGGGATTATCAACTGACTGAGCCACCCAGGTACCCCTAGACCTTTTTTCTTTTTTTAAAGATTTTATTTATTTGAGAGAGAGAGAACACAAGCAGGGGGAGAGGCAGTGGGAGAGGGAGAAGCAAGCTCTGCCGAGCAGGGAGCCCGATGCGGGACTCGATCCCAGGACCCCGGGACCATGACCTGAGCCGAAGGCAGGTGCTTAACTGACTGAGCCACCCAGGCACCCCTTGTTTTTAAAAAATAAAAATACTTTTGAGACACTAACTATGCTTTTCCATCTGGGCTATTTCAAAGAAGAAGCTTATTTACTTGCTTCTCTCCTAAGCAGGTAAATGTGGGTATGTAATTTCAAGTTCTAAAGACATTCCTTATTTTGGCTAATTCATGCCTACCTGCTCATCCTCCCTGCGTCTGTTTCTCATGGCTTCATTATCCAGGGAATTATATCTGTTTGTTGTTTTGCCTCCATAATTATGTTTTGTTGGAGGACACTCATTTCCTATCTTTTCCCAAGAGCCCCACTTTCCTAGACATCTGCCTTCCCACTCTTGAATCTTCTGCATCGTTTCATTCAGAATCTGGATTTGGGTCATTTATTTGTGCCAAATAGATAATGAAGAGACAGGTGGATATCAGATGTAGAATATTTCTCATTGATTAAAAGAATTAATTGGAAAAAAATCTGTTGCATATTAAAAGAATGATCGAGCAATTAGAAGTGCTAAAATAAAATAGTCACATTGAAAGTGCATTAAATTTCCAGTAACCCAAAAGACAAAGGAGACTCACAGAGCCTTACATTCAAATACAGTACACTTCCCTCTTGAAGTGCCTGATGTAGAAAACAAAAAGCAAAATATTTAATGTTTACAGTCCAACAGCTTTATTAGCACCAGGTGTGTTTGATTTCTGGAAAGGAGACTAGGAAGCTTAGCTTTTTGTTTTTAAATGTCAATTAGAGAAAACTTTTTCTTTTCAATATGAAAAGAAATCTTTTCTATTTTTAAAGGCTTGTATTTAAAATTTTGAGGGCTTCTAGATAAAGGACAGAGATCTCGCTTATCAGTTTTCAAAATTGTGTCCCTCTCATCTCAGATCTAGATTTTTTGAGCCCATTATGGTAAAGCTTGTTTCCTCCCTCCCCTAAACCTTTTGAATAGTGGCCATTGATAACCTTTGGAAATGACATTTTATCTCTTTTTCCTTTTTAACAATTGAGACATCACATTTGGGTGAGTTACTGAGCTGTATTTTTGTAAATTAAACTTTTTGCAGTAGGTAAAGAAAAATAGCTTTTAAAACAGAAATGACTACATCAAAAACCAATGGTGTAATGTATGGTGATTAACATAACATAATAAAATAAAATTAAAAAAACAGATATTTATTTAAAACAGATACATCTATCTGTCTCTTGATAAGATGTTAGGCATGAAAAGCACTCACATCTAGCTATTAATTAAGAGCACTTCTAGGACATTCAGTGCTTCTGGGTGTGTGAGCCTTTTAAAGCTTTGTGAGTCATCCATAACCTCGACTTTTGTGTCAAATAGGGTAACTACACCGGGGGCTGCTCTTTACATTTCCTGAGAACGGAACGAGAGGAATATGATTAAGCTGCAATCAGACCAGTTTACTTATGGTATGTGGGAAACATTTTTTTTTTTTTTTACAAAAAATAGGGGATAGCTTCCATGGGTGATTATTGGATTGACTTCTCTGAAGGTTTATGCAATTAGATTTTGTGGGTCTAGGAAGATTTTCGTGAAAGGTGGGGGTGGTGCTGACAACCGTTCAGAAAGGCTTTGCCATTTACAAGCCTTGAACCTTTGCTAACTCAGAGCTTTTGCAATGAGGACATGGCCTTGGAGGATGGCATAAGGCTTGGCACTTGGAGCAAACAAAACTCAGCAACACAATTAACACCCCAAACACTTTCCTTAGCACTGCACATCATCTTTCTCCCAAAGCTTGTTTTTTACTAAGCTTTCTTAAAAAGCTGTGGGCCCTGGGTGGATACCTTTCCTGTGTTATAGGCCCTGTCATTCCCCAGGGTTTCATACATTTAAAAAAGCTTTTGATTGCTTGTCACAAGGAAGAAATGACATTTACATGTTCTATATCATTATTTTGTAAAATCGGCATGCATCATACAAATTGTCACACCATATCCAAAGAGCAGTAATAGGGACTAGAGTATAGTAGAAACAAAGCAGATGTTATTTATCTCATCCAAAAAAAAAAAAAAAAAAAAGATGGGTAAGCTTTTCTTCAGGACTTTTTTAAACACTAGATTTAAGCCATCTTAATTTCTAAGTAGCATTTTCCTATTTAGTTCATTCACCATCTCAGCAGTATTACCAAATTCTGAGTGATTTTATTTTTGTATGTCTTATGGCAGAGACAGTTTCTAGAACTATTAATTGATTAATATAATATTAGTTAATATACATTTTTATGAACAAAATTTTTTGTTATTATATATGTTCAGTCTAAACAACATGGGATAATTTAATGCCAATATACAATGATTTCAATATCTTGAATTCTAATGGAGATCAAAGTTTCTTAAATCAGGTCTATACACATGGGCCACGACAGATCTGGAAGACTCCCTCCTATTTAAGCCTCTTTATGTGCTTAGTACTAGCCTTTCTTAACCACATGCCCACCTGATGAACAAGTTCCTAAGTACAAAAAGTAAAAAAAAAAAAAAAAATACTGCAACAGAGGAATGTGAAAACACCAACATCAAAAGACCATAGGAGAGAATTTTGCTCAGAATCTCAAAGTTAAAGTGTTAAGACATGGAGATTTGACTATGGGAATCTTTGTACACAGTTCTACTCTTCTACCCCACAAACTACCCTGAATTTAGTTGGATAGATAAATGTTATTAAATTCTCTCAGTTAGTGTTAATTACTCCCCAGCACTTTACTTTTATTTCATTCTTGACATGAAAATTCTAGAAACAAAGATTCTTAATATCACTTTGTTTTCCTATCCCTTTGAACTCATGGTGCTCTAACATGTTTAATGTCATTTAAAACTCAGTGTTTCTCAACTAAACTTCAAATGAAAATAAAATTAACCCTATCGCAGTTAATTGTGAAGGAAACACTAATTACAGCCGATTACTGAATTGGGACTTAGACCTTTATTTATAATACACCTCACTGCAATATTTACCTCTTAAATATTACTGAAGTGTTTAAAGCCACCCTAAGACGTATAATGAACACTTATCTTACTTACTTAGATGTCTGAGCCTTAAAATCATAAACAGCTTTTGCAGGCAATTTCTGAAAGGGAAGGTAAACAATTAGCACTAACTTACAATTTGGATTTTTTTTTTTCAAGAAAGCAATTTCACGTGAATTAAAGGGAAATGAAAGCACAAAGAATGATGAAACATATAACTTAAATCCTCTATGCAATTTATAAATCAACCAATTAGTCCTTCATTTAGGTATTTAAGTGATAACAGGATGTAGTAGATGACTTTTTCATCATAACCACTGGATATCATATTTCGTCTTAGAAACTAAGGAAGATGAATGCTGGAATAGGCTTCTGCCGAGGGTTCTGTCCCAGGTATAAATCTGGCTTTTCCTGGGATAACTGCAGAAGGTTAGTTGCTCTAGGTTCTATGTATTGACATAACTCCTTCGGAATCATAATAAAAAGACTGGGAAAAGTCATGAAGGAAACCATCATCCCTTTTACTAAATAATTATCAGCATAGTAGCAAAGAAATATTAGCCCAGTTATCACTGGGAGGCTAGTCAGTGGCCCAAAGCATAGGTTTGGTCATCTTGCATTCCTTGGAGGGCTCAGGAACTCTTTAGCACATAGCAAACCCGTCTTTTCGTCATGATAAGATGTGACACACACTCTCCTTCAATCACCTGCACCCCACAGCTAGCCACCTCAGCTCTTCCTTCTCCACTTCCCAGTAATCCCCTCACCCCACTCTCTTTCCTCGTGATTCTGTGAACTTTAGGCAACCTGGAACATTCCTGACGTCTTTGCAGGTCCCACAGGTGCGAGACTATAGGAGACACCTGTAGTGATTCTCCTGAAATGGCTACCAGTCCGAGACTAGCTTTCAGCTGCCGTCAAACAGCTCCAAGGTAGCATGCACCAGAGCTCCAGCCCTGAGCCGGAGCCGTGGACAAAGAGCTAGTTGGTAGGCGGTTCCTAGGAGCAGTGATTTTTCAGAGATGTTCTCCAATAAAAGCAGGCCAGCAAAAATCATTTATGTTGAATTTGTATGGATTTGCTACACAGATGACCCAGGGCTCTCCCCTACATCAGTGGGGAAATTTGCACAGGGAAATCTCCTTCCTCTGTGGGGCAACCCAGCTCAAGAGTTTGGCAGAACACCCTTGTTAATTCATGGGTATCAGGTCGAGACTCAGAGAGGCCTCGCTGCTGAAACTGGGCTGCAGCTGGGGGAGATGTGCAGCTAGGGTCGGAGTGCATCCTGCTTGGAGTCCTTTGCTCAGGCTCCAGGGAAACTTCCTAGTTTCTCTCTTGTCATTTTTATGTTCTTAATCTGGGTTCTTTACTGGTTTGGGACATCACTTTGGCTGACAAGTGCTTTGCCAAATACGCTGCAGAAAAAAGACTCAAGTAGCACTAAACACACTACCTCTTTTTCCGGAGTTCCTCTTCTTTCCCGCGGTGCACTTCTCCCCAGGTCACTCATGGCGGAAGCGTAACTTCTAGGGGACTCGTGGTCTGCGGGAGAGGACGGGGTCGGAGTGAGTATCCACTTAGTTAAAAGCTGACCCTTTTAGCCATTTTCCCTGGTGGCAACTATTTTCTCCTTCAGATTTAGAGAGACACCACAATGGAAGACATGGGTATAAAACTCAAAGGTCATTACAAAGTTGCGAGAGAAGACACAAAGCCAGCGCATTTCAAAAGGGAAAAATATCTCGAGGTGGCAGAAGTGTTCTAGTCACAAATATAATTGTTACATTGTTGGTGTAGTTATGCTGCAGCATCCGGTGTAGACCATTCATAGTCGCGGGCATTTCTCATTTCAAAGATTTAATACTTTCTAATTCCTTTTGCCTCCAATTTATAATTACACTATAGGGCCTACAGAAGATGGACAATTTGAAAATAGCAACAGTTTACAAAACTAAAACATTTTGTGGAACAATTTGAGAATGCAGTAATGAAAAAGAGAAAAAAAAAAGAAAGTATGGTGATGGCAGAACATGGGTGCGTCCATCCCCCAACCCCTTCTTGCTGCTCCCTCTACATTAGTGAGTCTTAAGACGTCATTTGAAGGCTTAAAAGGCCTCTTATCTTTTGCCTTCCCTTTTGCTCAGCTACCTTATCAGA
This sequence comes from Phoca vitulina, assembly GCF_004348235.1. Taxonomy (NCBI): domain Eukaryota; kingdom Metazoa; phylum Chordata; class Mammalia; order Carnivora; family Phocidae; genus Phoca; species Phoca vitulina. Next base: position 24,628,028 of record NW_022589718.1, on the reverse strand, counting down.
AAGTATATATTTATTCCAAGAAACAAAGGGATTAAAAATTCTCTAAACAGAAAGTATCATATTGTTTGCCAAACTGCTTATGAAACATTGAATTGTTTCTGTTCACCTTAAAACAAAGTATGAATAATTATATCACAAAATTGTGATTACAAGTATCTCTTAATGGTCTCATACTTTACACATTTATACATGGAAATGTAACTAGAGGCTACAAATATCCCAGTAATCTCTGTTATAGAATTTTACCAGTGTAACTGGGTCAAAATTAGTAGATTCTTTCTCTTAGCCTTTAATAAAGCTAGTTATACTGGTTAACAAGAAGCATTAAAAAGAAAATAAATACAGCTATAAAGGAATTTAAAATGCCAATTCATAAAAAGAAAACATTGTTTAAAGATTTTGACTGCTTTGACTATAAGGAAGAATTGTCTACTTAACAGCAGGTGGGATCTCAGTTATGGGACAACATATAAGGATAAATATCTATCAGTTGTGAATTCCAAAGTCTTTAGGTTTAGTAAGGTAGCATGGCCACAGGTATTTCAGGTAAAACTTAATCAGTTATTTTTAAGAATGAGAGAGGATTATGTGCCATATATTTTCCATTTTAAATACATATACTTTTATGATCATAGGGCTCTCATACTGGTCATTAACTTGTAAATTACTTCTGCTAATCCTTGGAATATAACCTATTTTTCAATTGGGCTAAACAAAGTTGGAAAGTAAATATTTTATTTTATTTAAATGCATTTCAAAGCCCTCTCAAATCATGTTTCAATAATGCACTCTGTGCATAAAATTTAGAGGGGATTATTATTATTATTGATTTACTTAATTGAAAAACTGGAATTGTCCAATATTGAAAAACTGGAAAAGGTAGCTAATTAATCAAAAACTTAAACTATGACATGTCTCAATCAGTAAAAATTTCCAATTGTAGGCATTGATTTAAAAAATTCTAATTTGTTATTTTTGAAGCGTGCTGTGTAGTATAAATGGAAGCAAAGATAAATACTAATAAGCAAATGTGTGCAATGGCAGCTAACAGCTGGGCCACATATATTACATTAATATGAAATTTGAATTGTCTTTTTTTTTTTGCCTATTGAAATTATATCCTATACTACAAATTCTGAATTATTAGGAGCTTGAATCTCTTTTTTCCTACCTACTTCCTAAATGACTTGGGTCAAATCTCTTGTCTTCCCTGGGTCTCAACTGTAAAACAGTGCTTATAATAACACCTATCACCTAGGTTCAGGCCAGTGTTAATTAGATAATGTGTGTAAAGCACTTTGCATAGAAGTCCCGTGCATAGAAGACTTTGATAATCCAAATTTCAGCATGGGATGTTCTTTCCGGCTTCCTAGAATTTACATAGTAAACAGACGTACTTTAAGAATTAACAAAAAGAATTGTATAAAGATTGTATGAAAATGTCAAAACACCCAAAAAAAAACCTCAAAAAAGTCCCCTGCATTTGAACTGTTATTTGTCCTTGTGTTGCCACTTCAAAGTGGTAGTCCATCTATGAAAATGGGCTTGGGAGTCACTTTTAACCTACGTGGTCTAATTAACATGTCGATAGAGGATTCTTTCAGCGGAAATAGAAAATAAATAAAGATATGGAAAGGCAGAGAAAATGAAATACACTGAGTGATGGAGACGAGACTTCTGTATATATAGCTTAAAGATACATTCACAAAAATTTTATTCCACTGTGTCCTTTCAATGAAGAAAGTCGTTAAACAAATCCTATTCTTTTTTCATTGTCCATCAACTACTCATTACATACTTCAGTTTTGCTTCCTGAGTGTTTTGATGTAGTGTCTTTATATTGCATGTAAGCAAATTATTTATTGAGTGAATATAGCTTTATGAAGTTAATATATAATCAAGGAAGAAGCTATTTGTTAAGTTACTGGTTTTGATTCACTTTACAACAAAAAAAAGAGTTGTCAGTTTCTTAAGGATACTGATACTCAATCATGGTCTCTGTCTTGGAATCCTTTTAAAGTGGTAAAATAGGTTTAATTTGTTGTTTTGATGTAAGTGGTTTCAGCCCTAACATTAAGCTACAAGATGGATTTCCCTTTTGATTTTGAATGAGTAAATTTTTGTGAATTAGTGGTCACTTTAAGCCACACATCCAGCCCGAATATCACATGGGCAAATGAGACTATTCAGTAAGACATGTTTGCACAACAAGCATTTGCTTCAAAACACAGAACGATGCCGAGTGGTCGCATGGCTTAGGAATGATGAGATGTAGGAATGGAAGGTGAAAGTGCTGGATGGTGGGTGTCTGAACCACAAGGAAAAAGAAAGAGAAGTTCATCCACCTTGGAGACTCCGTGCACTCTCATGGTCTTGGTGGTGGTAATTGTTGTTGGTGGTGTCCAAGTCTTGGAAAGAGGCACTGTGAGGCATTCTCCCACAATCGTTCTGGTACAATGGGCAATGAATAGCACCATCTTGAGGCAGTGGGTGCAAAGGCTGGTGCATGGGGCTCCTTCTGAGAGCTTTAAGGGATGAGTTCCTTTCGGGAATATCTGGCAGAAGTTCACTGATAAGACGGTGCAGGATACTGTTGTCTGGCAAACTTCCCCTTCTCTTTTCAGCTTTAATTTGGTCACAAATGTCTTTCAGGGCAGAGTCCAGAGCCTCAAATACAGACGCTTTACATTTTGCCTTTTCAGTCTGTTTTTTGGGAGTCGAATTTTTTTTCCTCCGGAAAGGCACGGGACTGACCAGAAATGCAAGTTTAGAAAGGCCAGGGTCCATTTCTTGTCTTCTGGGCTCTTCAGCGTTTTCATGTTTAGCTCTTTCATGTTTTAGCATTGTGGTAAATCGAGTGTAGGAGGCCGGGCATCTGCCTTTGCAGGAGCTGATGAGGTGCCGGTGATGATGGTGGTGGTGGTGGTGGTGATGGTGGCTGGATCCATAAAAACTTTCAGAGGATGTGAAAGAAAAGTGATCAAAGTCACTCTCACTGCAAAAGGATGATCCTTCTACGTGAATGTAATCGCTGTGGTCAGACACAACTCCGTCTTGGTCACTATCGGAAAACTCCATATGCGTTCTCGGTTGCTCATCACTGGTGACTTCAATATGAATTGGCACCAGGGTTTTAGGCTTGTAGCTTCGTTGTACATGAGAAGGGTGTCTACTCTGATTTTCTTCCTCCAGCAAAGACTCAATGGAAAATCGCCTCTTGGGACATAAACCATTTTGTTGAGGTTCTAGGGCTATGGGAGATAACATTTCATCTCCTAAATTGGGCATGGATTTTGACTTTTGAATCAACTTTTCAAATTCAGAAATGCGGGTGGGGACCATGTCCCTGGGCACCTCCTCCGTGGAGGACTGGCTCCATCCATGGAGCAGGCCCTTGTGTTGCTGCTCCTTCTCATACTGCATTATTCTCGACTTGACGGAGCAAATCACCTCTGAATTCATCAAGTCCTTGCGGTTAATGCGGTGCATTTTCTTGTACAGTTTTAGGAAGCCTGGAGCGTCATGGGCTGACCTGTGCCGGAGTCTTGACCTGCCATTACTGCGGCCCTCCTGGATGTAGGGGGAAGCCCACGTTATAGGGCAGCTCTCCTTGGAATCCTCTTCACATAACAGAGAACCCATACTCTCTGACTTGGTTTTGGGGTCGGGAAAGCTATCGCAGTCGTCATTTAGGAGATCGTCACAACTACGGGATTTGATTTTGGGGGAAACCGTTTCCTCGGTGCTGCTCCAGACCTCTGCATTTTGTCGGGCCATTTGCCAGCCATTCTTGAAAGTAATGGCCCTCTGTGAGTCATGAGGGACATCCAAATGCTGTCTGTAAGCGTTACAGTAATCTAACTCATTGGAGGGGTTGCCGTTGAACCCTGAGTAACCGTAAAGGGACGGACATATATCATCCCCACCTTTTAATCCAGGGCAGCGTGGTGGAAGAGAGACATTTGGAGAAGTTAAAAGGTTCACAAAGAGGAGAGCATGTCACTTAGCATCAGACAGCACAGCAAAGAGAATGCAGTTAGTATGGTTTGGTCTAGACACCGACTGTTAGACACGTAGCTTCAACTCCAGAGAAAAAAGCCTGATTCTAAAGCAAGGTAATACTTTTTCAATGAAGGTAGCTTTGCAGATATTAGAGTTAACAAAACCATGTTTAAAAAAAAATTAATGTCGCTAATCTACCTATTTTGATTGTGTTTACACATCTTTTGGCAAACCTGGTGTGCTGGAAGCACAATAGCATCTCGAAAGCTGATCAATAGCACGACCTGATAGTCATTTAAGGGTTGAACAATTAAGGCCAAAAGTGATATCGATTTAATTAACTTAATAGGGTCAGGATTTGAGTCTCATTTGATTTATAATGACAGAGAGGTAAAGAGTAATTTATAAACTTGCATTGAAATACCACTCCCATAACTGTAGCAAATAATTTTTCATGGGCATTAGATACAAAAAGCAGTAAGACAAAGTATTTTCCAAAATTGCAAAACCAAGATGTCGTGCACTATTGTTGCCAATATTTTTCCAAGAAAAAAATTCAGTGGAGCCTCTTTAGATAAATGAATTTACCTCTTTAATTGCTCCACTTCCAACCTCTTATGAGGCAGGTTCTTATAAGGATAATTGGATATAATATAAAACTCCCATCAGAGGTAAATGCATCTTGCTTTTTTCCAGGGAGGTTGTTTTTTTTAAAAATAACTTGCAATTTGATAATAGCTAAAACTGACCTCAATTTGGAATGTGTTTGGAAAGACTCTTTATTTTTGCTCTGCTGAGTTCACTAATAAATAAAAGGCCGAAGTACATCTAATGGGAAATTTCCTTCTTAGAAGGGAACCCCATGAAGGAAAATACCCGTATTGACAGTTGCTGTCTTACAATCTTACCCACCTTTTTCAAAAGTAGATAAGCATATTAAGTAGATATGTAATATTTGGGAAAGGAAGTTGACTTAACACTCCCTGGGATAAAAACAATTATCTAAATTAATCAGAAACCTTTTAAATTTGGGTGCTATCCAAGTGTAATGAATCAATGGTATTTCATGACTTATTATCTTAAGGCATTCATTTGCATAAATGAGTAGAATCTGATCAAAGCATCTCTGTGAATTTGATGAAAGGTGTCATAAAAGGGGCTCACTCCTTAAACCAGCTACTGCTTAACTTTAATCACCACATGGCAACACTTTTAGTGCTTACATTTGATATGTGTAGCTGAATCTGTGCTATATTATGGAAACTTCTGTTAGAGCTCAGGTTCTTCACACCTTTCAAATTCCTTTGGTGTTTTGTTTCAGCCCCAGGAGACTGGGGGAGATTGTGGGGACCCAAATGTGGTATGGCCTCAGGTACATGCAGATGCCGGTTCAAGCCTCAGTCTCCGTCTTGGGAATGTTCTGGTTAGCACAGCAATAATGCACTGAGCAGTCTTTCAGAGACCTGAAGGAGAGACTTGCCCTCTCTGAGCATAGCTCATCGAATTTCCGGAGAGGAGACAGGCCATATGGAAAAATAGCTTGGTGATATCTAAATTTTCTAAGTATGGCTTGAAACCAGTTAGTTCTTACTGGTGGAATGTTCTGAATCAAACATCGTGTACCATGCAGAACACAGATATTCTACTGTCTATATGAATGTTCACCAAAATATAGAACAGATGACTAAAGAAATAACTTCAGTAGGTCAGACACATTTTTATCTAGAACTAAATAATTAAAAAAAAAAAACCCAAATCAAAGTGTTTTAGGCAATAATGTTCTTTGTTGCTACTTCTAATTCTTATTCTATAAATGTGATTAACTTTGCTAGGTGTAGTAACATTAGAACATTTTTGACAATATGCAAATATTCATAAATGTAATCTTTTAATAGCCTGACAGTAAGTTAGATACTTTGAATTTGTTCAAGAAAAACCCACAAATGATATATTTGGAGGAAAAAAGCATGAATATGCTAAATGATAGAGTCCATCGAGCCACTCAAATGGCTCACCAACCCGACCTAGTGTGTGTAAAAAAGATAAATTATAGTTCTGAAACTATATTGTATTCAAGACACTGTATTTAAATGCTAGCTCTCTCTGGATGGTTATCCTGGACCAGCTCTCACATGGTACCCTAGTTTAAAATTAAGCTCATAAATTGCTTGCATGTCAATCTATTATCGCTCACCTTTTGCTCTTGAGGGGGAAGAAGGAGAAGAACTGATGAAAGATTTTGTCAGGGTGCCACTTGATCCTGGGAGGTCCGCTCGCCCTGGGCTAGTCCTGCTCGCACTTGGATCCAAGCCCCTGGGCTGCCCCACCGCAGGCTCGCTCTTCCTCCTTTTCCTAAAGTCACTGGCCATGCTCGCAGAACTAAAAGAAGGGATCAGCGTCCGTTAGGCTGGTGTTGGAGGAGGTTCACCCGTGACTCAGAATGACTGATGGAAGGTGCTGGGGACAGCACGACCACTCTTCCCTCCCTTCCCCCAAACTGCAGTGTTAAGAATTCATTCCTTGCTATTAAACACTATTTCTTTATAATCATCTCTTTAAAAAATTCATAGACTGTAATTTTTTTTTTTAGAGAAGTTTTAGGTTTACAGAAAAATTGATTGGAAAGTACAGAGAGTTCTCCTATGCTCCCTTTCCTTACGCACACAGTTTCCCCTACTGTGACATCTTGTTACTGTGATACATTTGTGACAGTTGATGAACATCTTGATTCATTATTATTAAATGTAATTAAAGTCCATAGTTTTTATTAAGGTTGTTTTCTGCTGAATATCCTGATTTTAAGATTTCTCTGTGCCTTTTGGTGTCATGATAGCTCATTTCTTTTTATTGCTGAGTACTGTTCCATCATGTGGATGCACCAGTTTGTTTCTCAGTTCCCCTATTGAAGGACATTCTGGTCGCTTCAAGTTTTGGCAGTTATGAATAAAGCTGCTATAAACATCCATGTGCCGTTTTCTTATGTGTGTGGATATAAGTTTATAATAATGTTCTAAAGTAAAAATTCTTTTAGTGTAATATGTTGTGACTGACAATTCAGTGTTGTGATTTGTGTCACATATCTTTTCTCTCTAAAGAAGAGTTCCAGCAACATGACTCTATCCAGAGAAGGCAAGCCACAGGGGAGGAAAAGACTCCAAAAAGGAAGACAGCTGGTGAGACAAATTTCTCTTATCTCAAGGTTTCCCTATGGCTTTTCCTACTACTCTTAGCTTGAAAACCCTTATACTGGAATTCCAACAGTTTCCTATTTATTTTATTTTATTTTTTTAAAAAAAGATTTTATTTATTTATTTGAGAGAGAATGATCGAGAGAGAAAGCACAAACGGGGGAAGGGGCAGAGGGAAAGGGAGAAGAAGACTCCCCGCTGAGCAGGGAGCCCGATGCAGGGCTCGATCCCAGGACCCCGGGATCATGACCTGAGCTGAAGGCAGACTCTTAACCGACTGAGCCACCCAGGTGCCCCTAATGTTTTCCTATTTAAATAATGAATGACTAATAATCTGGCCAGCAAGCAAAATATTAAAGGGAACTTTCACCCAGTTGTATGAAATGGTGTCGGCAGTCTGTCATGGCAGGAAGTTTTTATCACGGTCTGGTTCTGAATACAGTATCATTGAAGCCAAACACCAGGGAATGGGAGATATACAGCACCCAGCATGCCACCTGTCAAATCATTACATAAAATTACATCAACAATGGCAGTCAGAGCACCGGCAGGTCCCGTGAGCCAGCAATACGCTGTTTGCTTTGCTGACATTATTGTCTGGTGTAGCCCGCACAGCAAACCTGTGAGGGACGCTCAGTTATCCCTATTTCATAAATGAGTGAACGGAACACACACTTTGCAAGTATAGAGATGGGGCCAGACCTCAGAATTTGTCTGCGTTCTTCTAGAGAGGATGCCCGTCTTCTTCTAGACCTGTTTCTGCTCTCCCTATCCTGTCATGTGAGGGTCTGTATGTCTTTCTGGCAGTCTTCAGGTCAGATTAGAACTCTAAAGTTCAAACATTTTAGGAGCATATATAGATGTAAAAGATATAAAAGGAGGACTTGGAGGAGCTTTTTTCTTAGTGACACTGATGTCATTGGATGGCACGCATGAACCCAATTTACAAAGGACCCGATTTACAAAGTTTTTGACTTACATTGATAGAAATCTATAGAAGGGCAAATTAATGTTATATCATTATTTGTTGTTGATGGTACAATGTGGCTGAGAGTTTGTGTTATTCACTATAGCTATTGAACTGTGTCTGAATTTCTGCAACGCTATAAAGTAAGTGTGATATTTAAAGCCCAGGAACTGAACTTACCTTGGCAGACGCCTAGAACAGTTAGGACTAGTGGTTCCAGGTTATTCTGGTTCGATTCTAGTTTATCTCTGCTCCTTGCCAACTGTGTGAACTTGGTAAGTTATGCGGCCTAAGTTTAGTTTGTTCAGAGATAAAATGGGGAAGATAGTACTTAACTCATTGTGGTGTCTTAAGGATCGACTATGTCTGGGTCTGAATACAGTATCATGTACTTAGAATGTCTGGTATATAGTAAGCCCCCATTTATTGGTAGTAACAATGTTTCTGATTTGTGTGGTGAGCATATAATGAATAAATAGGTATTGAACATAATTTAGAAATTTTCTAGTAATTTATACATTTTTTTCAAATATACTATTATAAATATCAGCTAATAATATTGAAAATTAGATTTTATAATTCTCATTTAAAGAAAAGAAAGCTGGGTTTAGAGGAGACAGGGAAGGGAAGAATTTTTTGGTAAAGGGATCCAGAATTATTTCACTTAATTTTTATGAGTTTTTGAATATGATCATATGAAATGATACAAAAACAAAATAAAACAACTTCATAAAGTATGGTGCTCCAAATAATAGTGAGTGATAACATAATCCTTGTTATTATTTCACTGAGTAGTATTCCTATTGAAAAAGAAACCACTGGTCTAGAATATTCTGGTTGTATGATGTAATGACGTTCTTACCTAGTGGGTCTTTCCAGGCTTCTGTCTATAGAGGATTGATACAAGGAGGCCTGTTAAGATAGAAAAATAGTTCCATGAAAATTTTTACCAGGGCAAAATTTCATTTGTCCGTGGACATTAAATTAGGTATCCTAAAAAGAATATTATAAAAACTGAGATGAAAAATACCATTTATTTTGATCACAAAATGTCTTTCAAAGAGAAAACATGTAACCTGATTTCTACTTTTTTCCTATCTACCTTCTCTTTTGGTATACCACACTGTATTTCTCTGTCTAACTCAAATTATCCACAGCCCAAACACTATCTGGGGGAGAAAAGAAAAGTCGTTAACCACTTCTTCACGTAGGAAATAGACTGTAAACAGAAATTTTCTGCATAAAGTAATGGTTTGATGTTTAAAAAAATACTTGTAATCATCATTCAGCCTTTATACAACATAAACCTTCTTTATAATTTTTTTTGTTATGTTGCCAGGTGTTCTCTTTAAAATATAACATTTAAGCAGAACTTGAGACATCTTTCCTCTGTCAACACAGACATGGCATTTAATAATACCACAGAATTTGTTTTGAAATTAAACTGAACTGCCTGGTACTTAAATCAGGTGCAGACTGGCATCTTTCAAAATAGTTAAGTTCAGGGTTGGTATAAAATAAATGATTAATGAACCAAAATGTAACTTTTTTTAAAAAAAGTGGATTTTTAACATTTTCATGAGAAAATAAACTCTCAGTTGTCCATGGTTGTAGGAATAAAGAAATATAGAAAATACAAATTGATACATAATTCCAAATGTCTATTGTACACACCATTTTCATACTCCTTCATTCTGAGCAGCACAATTAAACAGATATTAGGCAAAAATATTAGATATGACTTTTTCACTGCCTACGACCATCTTCTGGAATAAATGCTGAAATATTTAAGGCAAGAGAGGATCTGTATTGAGCTCTTGAGTATTTGAAATGACACTGCAAGATAAGCAAAAGTAGTTGCGGTGTGATGTCTAGAATGTACAGGGAAATGTATATACAAGTATATATGTATAATAATATATATACATAGTCTTGGTTTGGGGCATATTTGATGATGAGTTAGTTATCACAAACTGATGAGGAACTGAAATTCTAGTTTAAAAATGTCCTTCCATATGAAAGTTTAAAAATATCAGCCAAAAAAAAGGGCAGGATTTGACAGATTTTATCTTAAGTTCCTATCACATAGAAATATTTTACCAGAGTATTAAAAACCTACTTAGTTTTTATTTTCTACTTTATTTTCTACTTATAAATAAGCACCAATTAACCAGTTAAAATATTAGTATTATTTATGTAGATTCTTTATGTAGATTAGTCTGAGAAGCCCTCTTATGCATAACTCTAAAATTGGTTCTGTTAATTAATATTTTCATTTAATTCCATCTTACTGAGTGAGAATGGAATCTTGCCCAGAAGCAAACAAAAGCACCTTTCTGCTACAGAATATCCTCCCTCCTTTTAGACAGAAAAAGCATATTCTAATATTTGTAATTCCTAGAAAATATTTAGATTCCTAGGTTCTCAACAAATATGAAATTAGAAGAAAAAATTTGGTCCACTAATCTGATAAATTTACATGATTACTTAGCTTGCTGAACTCTGAATCGGACACTGGAAAGGTAAAAAAAAATAAATACTAAATAAGAAGGAAAGCAAACCAGTAAACAAATAAAACCAGATAATTATATTCTGATGTAGAAATATCAATTCTCTATGTTTTCAGAAAAGCATCACCAAATAGCCTCAGAGCATTGCTGTGTGTGTGGATCACAGCATTAATGGGACACCCAACCACAAACCATAGCTGATTATCAAAAAGTGTCAATTGAGGAACATCCTAAGAGTAATCACCCTAAAGTGATTAGAAATTTCAAATTGCAAGCTTGGAATGAGCCTAAACAAAATTGTAATGTGAGATGAAACATAGCATAAGAAGTGAAGGCTCTCCACTGATAAATTAATTGTGTTTTAGATTTAGGCAAAGGAACTACAATGATTCCTCCTTGTGCTGGTTTCCACAATCCAAAATAAACTGAAACCAATTTTGTGATTTTATATATTGTCAAAGGAAAAAGTTCAATATTAAATTATAAGGAAACAGTAAAAGGTCTAGATAGATGACTAAGAGAGAAACTTTATGATAATCACATGAATGAAACTCATTCTGAAATGGAAATTGTCTCTAGAAAAGAGGTAACCTATTTTACCTATTATGATCTACTCAGTTTATGTATTACCATATTTTAACATACCTAAATGAAGTTCATTTTAATAAAGTATGGACACTGAATCACTCTTTCTGCTAAGTGATCATATGATTAAACTTTGCTTAAAAGTCTTTAATTGTTCTTCATTAATGCCAGTTTCTCAGTTTTATGGATTAGAAAGTATGTTATTCATGGCATATGCTAGGCATTTGATAAATGGTAGCTAAGGTAATGTGCAATCAATTACAAATTTTACCAGAAATGTTTTACATAAGGGTACTGAAGATAGAATCCAGTCCCTTATCAGAATATTTTTTTACACTCTGAAACACCATTATGTGAAATTAATATGCTACAGAATCATACAATATTCCTTCTCAATTCCAAATAGATAATGGCAAATTAGTTTAACCACCAGCAAAGTGCTTTTTTATGTTACTTTTTTTTTTTTGCCAATACCATCACATGTAGAATGCAAAGAGTTAAGTTTCTACTATCTTTAGCTCAAGAGTTATTGTGTAATGTTAATTATAGGAACTTATTTCACAAAAATAGTTAACAAGGAATAGTATTAAGTAAATAACTTGTTTCTAAAAGATTTGAATTCCAAATACATCTCTTGAACGTGCTAAGAAGTGTGGTATAAAGGGAATGGCATGGAAGTGAAGGCTTCTAGATCTGCTTAATTTTTAACTTGCCACCATCTGACCTTGTAATTTTGGACATAGTTTTAAAAAATCGTTGGGCTCTACTTTTCTTGACTTAAAAATTAGTGATCTTTAAATTTTCTCTCAGTTCTCAAAGAACCACCTTCAAAACATCCTAGAACTATCTGACCAAAAAATCAGAAATATATCTGACCAAACTGAATTCCAAAGTAAATTCTTGGGCCCTTCGTATGTTGAAATGATACCCTTTCTTCAGATGTGAAGGTAACATAACATAGAGAATAGAATTGCTTGTTGTATTTGTCTTTAGGTCCTATGCCTGTCTACAAAACATAACCCTGTAGAAATGACTGCATTCATTAATCTAGAATGTTCTTGATTACTCTATTTTGCTTTTTATTGAATATGTAAATATTTTGATTACTTCTCTGGTGTGAACATGCACTCTGATGCGTAATTCAGAATTGCAAAGGGAAGCTTCGGGGAGTTGGAGATTTCCTGTTGAGACTCTTCCACAGTCGTCACCCCCGTGTGTCAGGGGGACTTTCTGAGGCATCGGTGGCTCACTGGTTTTATTTTCTAGTTGCACATATTTAACCCAGTTAAGACTTTTTGATGAGGATAAGTTATTTATTAAGTGTTTTTGTATATACTTAGGACCACAGAGAAACTACCGTGTAAAACCAGTTTACGTACTCTGCTCCCATTCTAGCTGCTTCTAAGAATTACCACAGGCGAGGCTGATGTTTAGCAAAACTGTCACTTTTGCTTATGTCAACCAGTAAGTCTTAAATCTGCTTTCCAGAATAATTTCATTTTTTTCTTTGCAGAAACCAGGATAAAAAGCTTTGACTCTGGATTGTTTCTTCCTCTTTCATGCTCTCTTTGCCTAAATCAAATAAAATTTGACATTGCCCGGCATACATTTTTTTACCTAGCAGATTGTCATGAGCCTTCTAAAACAGAGACAGCAAATGCATTTCATCTCATATGCCAGTTATAATCTATTACACTGGCTGCCTGGATTACAGCATTGAGAAGGATTAGTAATGCCTGTCAAGGATGTGGAACTGGGGAATTGTGACCTGTGTGCCCGTTGTTTGTCAGCTCTATTCTTCATTTTATCTGATGCTCAAATCCACAAATTGTATTTAGGAAAATGAAAGACTTACGTAAATTTTAAGAATATGTGGGCCATAAACATGTAATTAAGAACCTGTCATTCTGCACCTCCAAGCATGATGATAAAATGGCTCTGCATGGTATTTGACAGAGTCTAATCAAAACAGACGGTTGATACATGCACTGAGAGTGCTACTTTTGATTTTGTAATTGTCACACTCCTGGATACCAGGACTGTGTTGAATAGTTCAGTGGAAAGTTATGGCCGGAATGATTCTTCACCTACATTTTAGAAAGAGCCAACAACAACTTTGGAATAATTAATGTCTAAGCAATGATGCTGGATACAACACAGTGATGCAAAGAGAGATTTTCCAAAATAGCTTAGACTCTATGGTGAATTGTTAAAACACGGATCGTTCAGAATCACAGTAACAGCTCCTAAGAGAGGAATCTGAAAAAGAGAATAATTTGTTTTTACCTCATTGGAAACACCAGAAGAATGATCTTGAACATAGTCCAGAGCCTTTTTAGGAGGCTGGGTGTAGATGCACCACATAAGCAGAAGTGTAGAGATGGAATGGAGGAGAGTCAATGGCAGCAAGGAATGGACATGTGGAAAAGGTGACAACAGTTAGAAATTGAGTGCTGATAGCATCAGACACACAAAAAGAGTGCATGAATGGAGCCAAATGGGGGTGGCCTAGGAGGAAGAGTGCAATGTTCATAAATATTCTCAAGCACTGGGCAAAATTACTAGTGATGGGATTAGTATATTTATAAACTCATTTCATCAGAATCAAAATGAGCACTCATAGTCTCTCGCCACAAAGGAATGCAAGGTATATTAAAGAAACATTAAAGGAGTAGTGGATAGCATGCAGGTGAGTTTCCATGTGGGGCTGAAAATGATTATAAAAAATGTTGGTAATTTAGGCTCAGAACAGAAATTGGTTTAGTCCCTACAAACCATGTAATCACTAATAACAATACATATAAAATAAAGCTAGAGGATTTTTTTTTCTAAAATAAAATGCATTTATGTGAATAGTTGGATACAAATTAGGAAAAAAAATGAGAGAAAAACACTTTTCCTATTAGGGATATAAATTCTAGGAAAAATTCTTTGGTTTATATTTATTTACAGTCACTTTTGATCCAGCTCAATAAGATAAGGAATCTAACCAAGTGTCCTTGGCATTTCAATGGACGACAGGGACAACTATAACCACCCAATATCTAATATATGGTCAGTTTATGAGTATATAAATCAGTATCTGATATGGTAAAAGAAAGATTACACTCTCTGATCTTTAGTAAAGCTCTGTCCAGTGGAATTGTTCTGTTCTTTAAGAATTTAAAATTCAGAAATATCAGTAAGAGTATAAAAAGTATGTAATTGACACATATCAAATGTATAGCTATCAGTAGATAGAGTTCCCCAGTGAAACTTCTAGTAAAGGAAATTGTTATTTAGGGCTTGAGTTGACTCTTTATCCCGAACAGACTAGGCAATTCTCGTGAGGCCCACCGTTGGTGGGGGTTTGGGGACAAGATGTTTCACTAGCATAAAACTAGAAATCTAGGCCCACAGGATTTCTTTATTTTTCTCTTTCCTTATATCCCTAAGAGTAAATGAGGTATTTTATTGTGGGAGTATACTGACAGCATACTATTGTGGGAATTGCCCAGAGATTTTTGGTGTGTTCAATAGGCCTGGGTTTAGCTTCCGACTCTACCACTTACTATCCTCTTACTATCCACTTACTTAACCTCTCTGGTCTCGGGTTTCTTCTTATTGGAGGGGCCTCCAGAGAACTCACTGAGATGATGAGTTCAGAACCCAGCACTCGCCAGTGCTTGGTAGTTCTTCAGCAAATGGGAGCTACAATAACAGTAATTATTATTATAAATGTCACGATACTTCTTCTGATTGAACTAGACCAAAATGGACTGTAAACAACTATAAATCTTCTATAAACCTCTAACAATTGCCTGAATATTCTAGGACAGAAACTATCTCAGCATTTTGCATTTAGATATAATCATCCTAATGCATGATGCATGGTAGAGAAAAAGTACATAGGAAGTGTCTGAGCAGGTTTAACCATTTGGTACAGAAGTGGATGTGGGCTCAGCCATCCCCAATTTGTCTAAATAGCATACATTTGGCTTTTGTTCTGTAAATGACACCTATCTCTTCTGATAATGGTATGTTTCATCAATCAAACAACATTCCCCTAATTTTCTTATATTAATAGTCTAGCCTCACTTACCGGGCGTCCAAACTCCAGTTCTGAAAAGAATTTATACCAGGGCTCATTTTCTAAATCTATGTCATCTGGATTTATGCGATCAGTCTGGAGCAGATGTGAAGGAAAAGGGAAGGAAAAGGCACACTGAGCTGAGTGAGGGAAATGCCGTGTGGTATGAAAAACACGCACGCGCATTCGCACGCAAACATGCACCAACTCTCATCCAACAAATCTCAGCAGGACAGAACAAAGGATGTAAAGTAAAATGTGTAAAATTAGGATATGAAGATGAGTTTCGATGGCATCACCTAGGCCCCTAGTCACTTCCTCTGTTCCACCTCTGTCTTCTCTTTTGAGTTTGCTCCTTAGCTTTGATGCAGAAACTATGAAAAACTCTGTGACGGCCAGAAGGAGCATGGATAGCACACCAGAAATAGGCTAACGTTAGCCGATTAAAGTTAAAATAGACTCAACTTAGTCACCAAGTAGCTCATCTGGGTGAGTCACTCCACCGCCCCTGCCCTCATTGATCCCAGCATGTAAGGCTGCTCTGCAGACACTTGGCTTGGGTGCAGATATATGGAGAGCCTGGCGGAGAGGGGGAGGGAAAAGGTGGGAAGAGAGGTGGGGGGGGGAGGAGTGAGAGGTGCTGGGAGGCTGTTAGGGGTCGACTGGCGTAAAGAACCTGGGGTCTAGTTGAGAAAGAAAGGGGCAGCAAGGTGGGGGTGGTGGTGAGTAGCTAGGCTCTGATTGTCCCCTTAGCTGCTGGAGAGCAAGGGCTACCCCTGAGTTCTCCCGAAGGGCATTAGCAAAGGTAATGAAGGAAGGAGCTCACCCAGGTGGGGGAAAGAGCCGGGGTGCACGGGCTTGGTATGGGGAGGCCAGTCCTGGGCGGAGGGGAGGGGCTACCAGTTACTTCTCCGTATGGTGAAACAGAAAGAGGCTTCCGGCCAGGTTCCCTTGGAACAGGTGTCGGAGTTGTTGGGAGAGGGGGCTGTAAGAAAGAGGGGTGAAGGAAACACTGATTCATTAGATGGAGGTTCTTGATGGATCGAAGAGGACACCAGTTATCAGGAGGAAACGTTTCAGAAAAGTAAGGTGTCCCTGGGGAGACCCAGATAACTTAGGAATGGTCTGGACCCCTGAAAAGATGTGAAGACGAGGAGCCTCCCAGAAAGTGAGGAATGATCACATTTTATGAGCTACCACCCAAGAATCACCTTCTACCTGTCTACCTTCAGCTGGAGGAATGGATTTGGAGGGGGTTGGGTTTTCACACTACTGTAGCTGGCTAAGGGTGGGGAGAGGGTGAGTAAGAGAATCCCACTCTGGTTTGGTTGACACTGTAATTCAGAGAAAAAGCCAATTTTTGTAGTTGACTTGCTCCCCTCCGGTGGTTTCTGAATATTGTATTTAAGATAGGAAAACTAGGGGTGTTAATATAAACAGCTTGAGAAAATACATACAATTGCTTTAGTAATGGAAAAACCAGACATGGAGCATTTACTTCATCCAACAATATCCTGAATGCTTTTACATAATTACATGCCTGATCAGACTGATTCAGGCCATTGACTTAATATTAAATGAAGATGCTTCACGTACTACATATGGGTTATTACTTCTTTGACAATTATTTCATGACACTAATTAAACATGGTGCAGTTGGACTAATATTTTAAGTCAGGAAAAAAAAAAAAAAAACACCCCAGTTCCCTAAAAGCCATTCACCCTGGCCAGGAGAGGACATATTCTTTGTAATATTGAGTGTTCTGAGATAGTAGTCCATATTCAAACAAAAGTCACTATTTTGACATTAGCTTGTCCAGGTGTTTTATTGCTTTTTTGAATTCCCAATCATCTTGTTAATAGTATACAGTCTCTGTGCAATAATCAATTATATCCAGAGTATTTTTAGAGATGAGCATTTTATTTCAATATTTTCTAATAGGAGATTATAATGGTGTAGCTACAAACAGTGACAGGAAAACTTGAGGCATCATAACAAAATAGTGAAAGGGCCTAAGTTATCCAAAATATGTGGTGATCATAATGATAAAGACCGTGTAGTAACTCTGGGGGATGTTTATGGTGGAATGGTGAGTGATACAAGCTGAATATGATCATGTGTTTGTACAATATTTACAATGATATCCCAAAGCCTGTGTGTGGATGAGCACAGGAGGAAAACACACACATATACAAAAACAAAACAAAACAAAACAAAAAACAACCCGCAATGGCGTTCTGGTATTGAGATTGTTCTTTTCCTTCTTTTAAAATATTATTTTCCTTTACTATTATAATGTTGTGGAGAACATCCTGTAATTACTATGGCAAATGTTGAAAAAAACTTGATTCAATTTACAATTGATTCAATAGTACAAAAGTACTAATTGAGATTTTGATCTTAACCAAAATGCTGTTTTTCTCCAGTTATCATTTAGATATTGGCTGCAGGATATGAATATTTTATGGAATAGTTCTACTGGAGCTGATTTTTAGGGTAATTGACATTAGAGAGAATTTTCTTTTCTTTCTTAATTTTTTTTTTTTTTTTAAGATTTTTATTTATTTATTTGAGAGAGAGAAAGAGAGCACGAGCCTGGGGGAGGGGCAGAGGAAGCAGACTCCCTGCCGACGTGGGACTCGATCCCAGGACCCTGAGATTATGACCTGAGTCAAAGGCAGCCCCTTAACCGACTGAGCCATGCAGGTTCCCTGACATTAGAGAGAATTTTCTAGTAGTTTTTGTTCTGTGTAGAGAGGCCTGTACTTCTTCCACAAGAAAACAAATCTTTGGTTCTTTCAAATCTCATTGTTTTTAATATTATAAACTTAATAATATTACCAATTCTTGATTTTATAATTCTGCTTTCACATATAGTACTTTGTTTTGCTAAAGGGAGATAGAAATTTCTCTTAGAGAAAACAGATTTGTTTAAAAAATATTTTAAACAGCAGAGGGCAGCAAATTTACTAAACAAATAAGTGTATTTACCAGTGGTTACAACTTCACTTTGACTTCCACTTTAAGAAATTATGTAACAAACAGATATACGAAATCCTGATTTATAGAAATATATTTCTGTGATAGAATGTGGAGTGCTCGCTTCGGCAGCACACATACTAAAATTAGAATGTGGAAAAGGAAGAATATCTACCATCCTGCACCATAGCTCAGAATGACTGTTTTTCATGACTTATGATTTTATAGATTAAAAATTTAATTTATAGTCTCAGTGGGCAACTATCTAGAATCCATGCCAATAGAAATTAGCAGAGAGAATGCCCCAAACAATGATCATTGGTAATTATCTATAACTTTCGAACTTAATGAAAGGCATACATTTGAGTATAGCCTTTATGGTAAAGAAATGCAAGCGGCAGAGCTAGAATTTTCTTTTCACTGTGGTTGACCTATTGAATTGCTTTAGTTATGCAACAATGGTATGTATTATGTAGCAATTTAGATCCACTGCTAAGGGACACAGAAGCCTCACAAAAGTCAGTGATAACATATACACATGGTCAGCCAACAGACAATATATACACTGATAATCTCACTAAATCAACACTGTCCGTGGGTAACTTGAAAGTTCCTTTGAGTTGTTTGACACCAATATGAGCACTCGGAATCTCACTTAGGAAGAAGCATGATTATATGTTACTCTAATTGCTCATAAAAACAACAAAAAAGCAGATACACTGTTGCACATTTTTCTAATCTTTTTTTGTTCTCTTCTCATTTTGAAAAACCCGGCAAATCTGTGCTGAAAACAAATGTGTATCAGTGCAAGAGGAAGTGTTTAAGAAAATCTAAAACTATAAATCAGACAGGATTCTTATTTAAAGGCAACCAAGGGTGAACCATTTTTAAAGTTCTTATGTTTTCTACAATTTCAAAGCATTTAGTTGCTTTTGAGGTTACAGAAATTCTACTATTCTCAATATTCTCATTGCAGGTATATAATTTTTATATGTTTTTCCAAACAAAAAGAAGTGCCAATATAACTTAATACTTTAAAATTTATGCTCATTAGATTTTAAAGCTTTAATGGTATTCACCACTATGTTTTATATTTATTGTGGTTCCACGATAAATGATATACAAATTGTCAGCTGGGTTCAAACCACCAGATGAAACTCCCCAAATTTTTATACGTTAAGCTTTGACGATCTTCACTGATAAGGAAGTGTAAGTTAACTGCGGGTTTAAATTGCATTTCAACTCTGCACCATGCTTTCGAAGATTATTTCTTTCTGCTTTATTCATTATGTGCTGGCTTAGTTATTGTAGAGAAAGGTAATGTCTTCATATTGTTTTCATTTTATCATGTGTAGATGGATCCTGAATAAGTGCTTAATTTAATTTACTTTAATGTAATTTAATTTTGGCTCACCTATAAATATATCCAATCCAGATGGGATGTAAAGTTTTTATTAATATAATCTCAGCAGAGAGTTTGTACTCATGGACTACATTGTGGTTCAAGTCCGTTAAAGATAAATTCCTGGTAATTGCAAAGTACTTTTGTAGATCAAATGTTAGGCCCCTTTGATCAGTGTTTTCAAATTTATAGTCAAATGAACATCTACATGCTTCAAAAAATTGCGTTGACCTTTACTTTCCTGCTAAAACCATAAACAGTTATTCCATTGATTCCTAAGGAAGAAAGGGATCCCTTTGGCCAGAGTCTGGGGGAGGACTTTTATTCAAGCAGTACGGCCTCCTCTGCCCACCGTATACTCCAGGGAATCAGGGAATTAGTGAACCACAGTTATAAAAGCCATGTGTCATATCTATTGTGTGTGCTGTGATGGAGACCCACTGTGCCTTTCGTCGCTAGGAGAGTATAGACTTCACAGATGAGCCACAGAACAGGGATTCAGCCTCACCAATTTTACCCACTAACTGCAAGGGTAAAACCTATATTCAGTCATTCACTTATTCATTCAATGACTATTCACTGAAGAGCTACCATGTGCCAGGCATTGTGCTGGGTGCTGGGGATACAATGGGTGGGCTCGACATGGTCCCTGCCTTCAAGATGCTTAACATCCAGTGAGGGACACAGACAAGGAAACAGGCCATTAGAATTCAGTGTGTGAGGAGGAAATGCCTCATGCTAAAGGCACACAGCAGGGGAGGTTTACCCCCGCCCCCCGGGGGTGGAGGCGTCAGCCATGATGTCCTGGGGGAAAAGAGACAAGGCCACAGGTGAAATGCGATGGAGAGAGAGCTTTCCTGGCAGCGGAAGGGCCTGTGACAAGTCCAGGAAGGCGGGCGTTGAAGGCTGTCTGCACAACTTGAGTATGGTGAGTTGGCAGGAAGGGCAGGAAGAGACGTGAGGCTGGCGAGGTCAGTGGGGGCCAGATCCCAAGGTTTTTTGGAAATTACATGAAGAAATTTGGGTTTTGCTCTAAGGATACTTGAGGAGCATTAGGGACACTAATTAGGTGGCTGTCCCTGTCATGCAGGCAATGGAAACACTGTGGGCCAGAAGAGAGGAACGGCAGGGGTAGGACTTCGAGATCTTTGGGAGAGAGGGGAGTCCAGGGTGACACCTGGGAAGACTGGGCAGATGATGGTGTCATCTAGGAATTCAAAAGAGCAACAGAAAATTACCGAGAGGTTGTGTATTATTTGCAAAAACTAAATAGGAAAAGAGCAAAGGAATGCTCACAAACCATCTGGGAGTAAAAAGACAGGAGAGCGCATTCCATTGAAATCCTTCAGTTTTGTTCACTTGCTGTTACATTACTTGCATTTAGCCAATCTGCTCTCCATCCTCTCCATCTTGTGGGTTGAAGATGCTCCTGAATCGTATGTAAATTACAGCAGTAGATAACCAGTCTCTGCGGTATCACTGCACACTTAGCCTTTTGTCTTTTCTCTGATTTAGGGAGGCAATGAGAATGAATTCAGGATTGATGACAAGGGAAAAAATAGCCTGGTCCTAGAATAAAAAAGGCTGGCCAAAATGATACAGATGACTAGCCCAAATACGTTTGCACAACGTTGTCCCCCTGCAAAATTGTTTAGGAGGGATAAAAATGTTGGTTCTTTCTACTTCTCCATAAGATATCCATTCTCATTTCCTTCCAAGTTTCTTGGTTTCTTCCACTTTTTCCCTGTGGCTGCTGAGCCCTATCCATGCCTAAATCTCCAGCTATGCAAATGCTCCCAGAACTTTCTATTCTTCTTAGAATACAAGCCCAGCTTTGCATACTCATCAAAAGAAAGACTCAAAGTTCCTCAGGGTAGAGACTGTGCCTTGTTCACTAGTGTGTCCCAGCACCTAAAACAATGTCTGGCACATGGTTGGTGCTCAATAAATGTTGTTGAATGAGTAAATAACAGAAATATCCTGGTGAGGAAGCTCCTAAAATCAATCCTGTTTCCTGAGACCACAGCTACTGAAGTGTTCAGTACAATCACAACATACTTATAAATTGTTAGAAAGATCATCAATGATCATTTTGTTATTTACGTTTAAATCTAAGGCTCATTATTTTGCAGTAATTAGTTTGCTACTTTCAGTTTTATGCAATGGTAACATCGTGGTTCACTCAATTCTCAGACTAGAAATTTCAAAGTATCATGATATTCAATCGTATAAGCTAGTGAACGGGTTCTAAGTTTGCACTAAGCCTGCAAACCAATGGTGTTCTTTTTTTTTTTTCTTTCAGTTTTTCTGGTGAATTCTGTTACTCTAAAAGATAGGAGTTATTTGAAGAAAGGCAAAGAAGGCTTACATAAATATTATGTAGGAATTATGTGATTATAAGGTTTTTGAACATGTTTCTTAAGAACATAACCATAAATACAGGGTTTCAAAAACTAAATCAAGGGCACTAATGTTGGGTGTGGTAAGGCAAAGTTTTCCAATCAAAGTTCAGGGCTGGCCTTGCATTATATATAATAATATGCTTTCTTGGATACTCTTAAAGGAGTGAACAAAGAAAAGTCTTTTTCCTGTTCACTGACAGCACCCAAAATTCTTTTAAAACAACGGAAGAGTGTAAATTATAAATGGATCTCTAGAAGCAGGTTTTGATAGAGATGCGAAGGAATTACAGTTTCAAAGAGATCCCAAGGGCACTGATCTAGGAGGGAAAGCAGAGGACTCAGAAAGGAGGACTGGGAAAATAAAAACCGAGAGGGCCAAGGAATAACCTATTTGTTAAATTGCACTTAGAAGAGGCAAGTTTATGTATCTTTTTGTTTGTGTATATGAAATAACTAGAAAAAAATTCTGCCAAGTTAAATATAATCTTGATCCATTAGATTGACAATCAGGAAGCTTGAGGCTTGGTAACCTGAGAGAGATTTAACAAGAATCAATTAAAACAACTTGTTTTTTTAAAGAAAGGCATTTGGGAAATTTCCCCTTAATCCAAAGAAATATTAAGCAAACGATATAGGAAGGGATGGGGACTGTGTGGGCCCATTTGTATCAGAGAGACTAATGAATGATTTTTCTCATTAGCAATGTAGACTAGTAATTAAGTATTGCATTTATGAATTTTTAAACAGTTAAGCTCAGGGCCATGATTAAGCACAGCTATAGTTAAATGCAAATGGGTCCCCTATTTAGTTGGTAGGGACAATATATTAGAGAGCGTATCTTCAATTCTCAGACAAGATGCACGAATCACGATACAAAATCAACTTGATTTCTAAACACTGCCAAATCCACAAATTACCTTTGTGACAAACATTGCTAAATGATACAAACTTCAGGTCTGCTTGGGAACCCAGAAGCCTAGAGAACTGGCATTCTGTTTAGTGACAAGTGCTTACTGGTCTTTCATGCTGGAGAATGGATGACTTCCCAGGTTCATATTCAAAAATACTCCTTGGCTCAGAACGAAATTTTCTTGTGTCCACTTTTCTATCTGGAGGGTCCCAGTCATGCCTAGAAATAAACAACAATTATATAAAAATAATTCTATATGCTTCAAGCAGTACTAGAAAACCACTTGCTATCTGTTTACAAAGTTAATCTTAGTATAGATTTTTAAAAAGTATCTCAGGATAAAAAGTTAATCTGCAAAAAACACCACATTCATATGTTGTTTTACATAAATGATTTAAAGAAAGCCATTCTTCTACTTCATATTATATTTTCCTCTAATTTTTTTTTCCATACATGATCCTGAAGGCTCAATAACTCACACAAGGGGCATATGGATATACATGCAGCCAGTGCTCTGCTTGGGAAACCCTTGGGATGGTATACAAATTACAGCTGTGTATATTTGTGTTTAGAGTAAATGGCGGTTATGGTCCATTGAGTTATGTGAGTTTAGCTTACCACTCTGTGACCTGGCATCCTTGATCCAAAGTGACAAGGAGGAATGCGCACGCCATGCTTGATCTTATTTATCCTGCAAGTGGCGTCACAGTTTGGGGAAAGTACAAAAGTGTCACTTGGGCTGCCATCCACAGAAGCAAGCTGTGTGGCAGGGAAGAGCCTCCTTTGATATTACCCTTGAAAACCCAGAGTCAGACAGCCATCCTCTTGCATAAGAGACCTTGGAAGCGGCTCTTTTTCCTGAACTAATATCCTTCAAAAGGAGGTCAACGAAGGACTTTGAAAGTAAAGCTTTTCTAGGTAGCCAGAGGGCGAAAGAAGGCTTCCTTTGAGACAACGTATATGGAAGCCATCTAGAAATTTTTAAGACATTATCATATTTCTTAATGATTTATTTCTACTAAACATAGGACAAATAATACATTTAAATTTGAGTTAATTTTGGTTTTTTTTAATAGCAGAGATGCCATTTTGTGTCTAGACAATTATTTCTCAAATTTAAGGCATCACACTTACAAACATATAGTTTATCATGAGGAGATTAAAGCGAGGATCTCTTCACACGTGATATGTGTCTATTTCGTGGTATCTTGTATCCTCTATGATCATCAGTTACTCTTAATGGTACAGTGGGGTAAATATAATATTTATGGGATGGATATGATAGGTGGGTGCTTAATAATTAGCATTAATGCTGAATAATTCTTATATTGTTATTAATTGCTAGGATCACATGAGCTATCGCTTTAGTCAGAGCTGAGTTTGAATCCTGGCTTGGACATATGAGCTGTATGAGCTGAGCTATTTACTTTCATTCTCTAAACCACAGTTTCTTCTCTCTAAAATGGGTTTAGAATAGAACATATCTCATTGGGTCATTCTCAGAATTAAATGACATAATAGAGGGAAAGTACTTAGCATAGTGCTCGCCTCATAGTGAGCTCTCAATAAAGGTTACCTATAAGTAGGATTATAAGTCATAATCCTAATGAAAATTGTGCAGTAAAAGTGTGTTTATAAATTTTTATTTTCATGTGAATAGTTTCTATAAAAATTTCAGTGGGGAAATGAAAATTAGTATCATCTTGAGAAGCCCGTAGAAATGAGTCACAAATAGACACTAACTAATGCCTTATTTATTATTTGTGAATAACCTTGCCTGCTTTCAAAAAGAGACTGTTGTGTACCAGAGGGGAAATTGTAAATCATTAATAGACCTAACATTTCAAATCTGAGGAAAATGAAAATTAACTGCAGAGTCTCTGACATGCAATGTCAAAGGAAGTATGTGTCAGTTATTTCTATTTATTTGTCTTCTTACATGCATTTATTGATCAAAAAGACTGTGCTCCTGTTACCTCAAGCTTCGCTGATTATGATACTATGAATCAAGATTGTGCTTGCCACAATGGCAATAGAGGTCAACATGGCGCACGCGTTGACTCAAGTTCTACGTGTCCTATCTCGGTAACGTAAGCACTGAGTCTTCTACTAAATGTCAGATGGTCTTACTTTTATCCTAAACTAAATATAGGCCACTTTGGGGCAAAGTGCCTTACTTTTCGGTTGAAGATCGATCTCTTGGCCGAAGTGGTGGGACTGGAGGAGGAACATGTGGTGGAGGGACAGGGGAGGAGGCGTCCTTAAAGACTTCGGTGCCATTGTCGGAGTGGCTTTTGGAGAGGGGTCTGTAGGTCTGGGTCTTTGCAGCAGGGTGTGACTGAGCGCTGTAGGGTGAGTTGTGCAGGCCTATCGTGAAACACAACACAACAGAACCAACAGAAGCAGATAACATTTTAAAAGCACATCAAATTATTTATACCCCACAAAATACCCGGTAATTTTCCCAACATGTTTATCAGTAAGCATATTCATGACGCATGCATTGGGCAGTGTTTCTTAATCGATTGATGAATATTATTAACTTATTCAGCATGATTACTATACTGATTTGTTATTGATACATTCTGTCCACAATGACTGATTACAGTAAATCTTCAACAATCATTTTGAAATTAGTAATAATTCAGACTGGCATTAGGAATAAATTTAGAGGTACTCGGCAACTATTCTCCTGGATAATATAAATTAATAACATAGTTAAGTTTTCAGAGGAAGGTTAAAAATAGTTCACAGAACCGTTTCCAAATATCTTCTATTACTTTAAAAGCTCTGATTTACATGTGATAACTGACATGTTAATTGCGATCAAACAAAATATTGAGCAAGTTGTATATGTGCTGCGTATAAGCCTTAAGCAAGGCTTAAGGACACAAAAATCCTCTCTAAGCTTGTAGTGTATCTGGGGAAATGAGACATGGATAGAATTGTGATCAAAAATAATTGGTAACATGATAAAGGCCAAATGAGGAAAATGCATATTAAGAATTAAAGATTTTAGAAGATGGTAGATTGGTCAGAGGGGATATTATGGAACTCATGGCACTGGGGTGAGCCCTGGAGGATTGGTTTGGGTGGGTGGGTGAGGGAAGTGGGCAGCAGAGATGGCTTAGGAAAAACAAAAACAAAAACAAAAAGAGGCAGGAAGGACTGGACATAGCCCAGCGGCACGCAGGGTTTGTAGAGAGGGGAGAGGGTGGTTGCAGTGGTCTACCAAAGAAACAGCGAAACTATCACGAAAGGGCTCTGCAAGGTTATATGTAACTACTGTTCAATTTACTAATTACTAATGGATACAGAATTTCAGTAAAAATCATTATAAAAATTCTGAATCTCCTGCCACCTCAGTCTTTTGAGTTAGGTCAATTTTCATTCATCTGCTTCTCCTGAGGGTCCATACAAATTGCAGTGACCAATGAAAAGACAATGTCCGGGGCGCCTGGGTGGCTCAGTTGATTGAGCATCTGACTCTTGATTTCGGCTGAGGTCATGACCTCAGGGTCCTGGGATGGGGCCCGCCTCGGGCTCCGAGCTCAGCAGGGGAGTCTGCTTCTCCCTCTCCCTCTCCCTTTGCCCTTCCCCCTGCTGGCGCTCTCCCTCCCTCCCTCTCTAAAATAAATAAATAAATCTTAAAAAAGAAAAAGAAAAAGAAAAAGAAAAAGACAATGTCTGCACTTACTATTTTGCCTGGATTCTACAATCAGACTTCAAACTTACAGCTTGTTAAAAACAAAACAGGCCCCAAATGGGGTCACTCATGTATGCTGAGCCCCATGTCACCGAATGGAGACTTAATTACAGTTTTGGCTCTGCTAGAAAACCAGACAATCAGGAATCACCTGACCAGCACTAGTGAGCTCACCTGCCATCCCCCAAAGGAAAAGTAACCTTGTAATCACCTACCGACTTTTTTTTTTTTTTTTTTTTGGCCTACTATAGCTTCCTTGTTTGGCTCCTGTCTATGAAAGTCTTTCAGAGCTCCTTTCTATCTGCTAGATTGGATGCTGCCGGATTCGTGAATTGTTGAATAAAGCCAAAAATATCTTTAAAATTTACTTGGCTGAATTTTGTTTTGTTAACAAGCTAAACCCAGGAGGTGAGTCTGTGGCTAGGAATAAAAGTTGAGGGAAACATTTTCCTGGGCTTCCCGGTATCACCGGGAAGAGGGAGGACCGACACCTCAGAGGTCTTGCTGCTTGGCTAACCTTGTTCTGCCCAGTTTTTCTTCATTTGTCTTTGGAGACTAATTAGCAGAATCCCTAACAGGTAAGGGGCCCGAGTGCCGGCCTTCGGGCATCAAGGAGGGGAGAATGTTGTGCAGTTCTAGGCCAGGCTGGCAAGGGGACCCCTACGGGAGGTGAGGTTGCAGCTGGTGGGGAGGTGAGCAGCCTGAGCCTCCGAGCCCACTCTAAAGAAAGGAAAACCAGACTTTGTACAACAGTCTCCAGCCTGGGGCTGAGCGGGGACAGGAGGTCCTCTATAGGATCCCCTAATGTGACATTTAGGAGAAAGGGAAACATTTTGTAGGGGTCCTTCAGCCTGCAACCACGTCACACGATACCAACACACTCAAATGCAAGGAGAAACGCCCAGAATTGTGGTTGTGCCATGAGGACTGTTGGCAACTCTGAGTCAGGAAAGTGGCCCGGCAGAGTGGGATTTTTAAAAAATCCTTCAATGAATGGTTGCATTTTGGGAGCACAAGCATGGACAAAGTCACAGAATACTTTGCTGGACTTGTTTTTTGTGAAGTGTATCTGAAAGATCTTACGCAATTGTGATCACTCTCACTGCTGCTGATAAAAGGAGATCTTTATCTGACTTTGTACCCTAGTTACAGTGTGTTCTTTCACACTGTCCTTCAGACTTGGGTTAAACATTCCTGAAGCCCAGAATAAAATGACAGTGAGAATGAATGAGAGAAAACAGTATTAGTTCTCATTTCCATGAGAAAAGATCGATCCTTTGGTCATGCATGCTTTGAGAAAAGGGAAAGAGCATCCTCTTGATTGTATAAACTGAAAACATGCGGCTCAAACAGGGATAAAAAAGTGAGAGTGAAGTGCTTCCAAGCATTGCCGAGCATACAGTATTCATCGCGAGCAAGGAAACCCGTCCTACCTGCATTATATGTATAAGGAGTATTATACATGTCTGTGTCATCATCTAGAAAACGAAACATAAATATTATGGTAATACAGATTTGGTCACCATATCATAACAAGATAGTAGAATTTCAGAGAAACAAACAAACAAATTTGGTAGAAAACCAATGTATTGGGTGCCTGGGTGGCTCAGTCGGTTAAGCGTCTGCCTTTGGCTCAGGTCATGATCCCAGGGTCCTGGGATCGAGCCCCGTTTGGGCTCCTCGCTCAGCAGGGAGTCTGCTTCTCCCTCTGTCCCTCCACCCCACTCCTGCTCTCTCTGGCTGGCTCTCTCCCTTCCTCTCTCTCAAATAAATAAATCTTAAAAAAAAAAAGAAAACCAATGTATTTTTCCTAGTTCATAATATCATTTAAAAAATTTTTCTAATATTGTTTTGTTGCTGGGCTTCTGCAGTTTGTCCTCGCTTGTCTGTAACCTATTTGCTCGGTGGCCCTCTCCCCAGCATACAAGGTCAATGCCTTTTCCTCACTTCTTCAGGCAACCTTCTCTTCAGAATCATGCATTTCCTCGGGGAAGTGCTTTAAAGATCTCGTGTCAACCTCGTGAGACCTACCTCTGCTCACTCTCTCGACAAGCAGCTGACATGTGTGGACAGAGGAACAATGAGTCTGTCTAAGCACACACCACGCCACACCGCTCCAGATCATGGACAGGGAAGGAGGGAGGGAGCAGAGGACCTGGCAGCCCTCCAAGGGTCAGCTAACCAGAGGCTTCTTGGCAGCTCAGGAGTGAGGCAGGAGCACAGGTGTCTGTGATTGGAGGGTGATAGAAGGCGAGCAAAAGAGAAAGAGCGAGGGCTGTGGTGTTGCTAGGCCCTTAACAGTTTGTGTGAACCAGAACTATACAGGAGTCTACATATACATCCTTCCGCCAGGAGGGTCTGATCAGAAAACAGAGTAACATACATACCCGGCTTGTGCACCATGTGAATTTGCTTAAACATTGTCTTGTACCAGTCCTTTGGTCTGTCAACTGTCTATAAAAGAGAATGTCCAGGAGTTAAAAAAAGTGATTCCAAATCAACAGTGTTCCTCAACGTTCTTCCTTCTATATTGTATCTTTTCTCATAGCAGATTTCTGTTCTGGGATTAAAAACAAAATCTAGTTCATGATGACAGTAACTTCTCCAGTTATGTCTGCAGTTTGTAAATATGTCACCCCTTGTTTGAGTTGAGGCTGAACTGGCACATTATATGCTATGGTTTTAATTTTTGCAAATCATACTGTGCCCAGCACTGGATAGTTGATATTTGCACAAACATATTTATATCAAATGCACGTAATAAAAGTTGTGGTGTGGTCATGGTTTGCTTAACTCCTTTTGGTGATAATTATCATTATCCTTAAAAACATTTTAGTGAGTGTTCTGTTCAAAACATTATTTTTAGAATTAACTAGGGGATAATTTTGACTTTCAAACTGTATTCTGATCAGCTTAAACTTAGAGAAAAATATGACATAGTCCTGCAGCAAATCTAAAAAAGGTGTAAATATTGTTTTGAAGTTGTTTAAACATGATAATAAAATATAGGCAACATTTGCCTGGCTAAATTGTAAATTCCTTGAGAGTGGAAGCTCCTGACACACCCGGGGTTTGGGCATGATAGAAACAGTGGACTGTAGTGGAAAGAAGAAATTAGTGTCAGCTCAACCTAGATTCAAATCTTGCTTCCTTTAATTATTGTCTCCTACTTCCTAGCAATATGAATTTGGGCCAGTTAGGTAAGCTTTTAGGCCTCAGGTTTGTCCTTTCTAAGATGAGATTATATCTACATCAGAGGGTTGTTATGGAAATGGAACGAAGCCGCATATACAATAAGACCTAGAACAATGCCTAGAATATAAGCTATGCTCAAGGAACATTACATATTTAAGGATAAAATAGTGAATGAATCCAGGTTATTGGATGGAACGCTACCTGATTATACACCTGTGAAAGTAGACCTATACCTGTATAATAATAATGATTTTGCTTGGCAAGATCTTTATCTCAACATTTCCAGAAATACTCCAGCAAGAAACTCAATCATTCTGTGTACAGTAATAAATAAACTGGATTTTCCGAGACAGTTTTCTTGATATAAAATATTCTGTTAGGACTGCCGTAAAAATATTCTTGTACTTTTTTAGACTGAGCTTTGGTATGGATCTTATATCCTATTTTTTTCCCTCAGAAATGTGGTAATTGCATTTTCATCTGGAAATTGAGGGGTTTGTGCCATATCTAAATTTATTTTTGTCTCTAAGGATATATGGTTCTGATAATCGCTATAAATATAGATTAACATTAAGAGCTACTTGACTTTGTTATGAATCACCTCTTCATTCATTCGAGGCTCTTTCTACAATGGAAAAGCTGAGGAGATTGTTGATTGACCTTATATTCAAATGGCAGGAGCTGGTGGGAGGGGGGCAGTGATGAAGCAGGCGTCTAGTTTTATTCCTTGCTGGTTTAAACATAGTAGCGAACATGTATCTTTCAGGGACATGTTCATAAAAGATCAATTTCTATTTGGTTAAGCTTTATTTCCTTCAGGTATTCAGCAACAGAAAATAAGACATAACTTTGCGCACACACGTTTCCCAGCCATCCTGGACACAACCAATAGCAACAAGGAAATCGAATAAGTAAGTTATATCACTGTATATGGCAATGTATCTTGACAGGATTTTTTTTCTTCACTTGCTGGAGGGCATGGATCAGGCAGGAGCTCAGTTCTGCCATCTGCTAGCTTTATATGGTGAGCGCAGAGATGCCAGGAAGTGCCCAACTGGTTGGCAAAGAGGAATATGAAACTGGTATAAGGCAATACTAAAACTCTCTGTCCCTTTCTAAAAGAAGCACTCTAAGCATTTAAAGTTTCTTTTATAAATGGCATCATGGACGTGTTATGGCTAATACTGAGATGAAGTAAATAGAAGTCTACTCAAATTTACGGACGTTTACTTTCGTATGTGTCCTTCAAGGTTATTTTGTGTGCACAGTTAAGTACTAGCAATTCACTATTCAGTTGTTTCCTATAATCTTGACAGAATACACCTGCATTTTACATTGCTACAGTTTACAAAGCATCAGAACTCTACATTGATGTATCATGCAGAGACTTCCAAAAAGGGAAAGGACACATATTTTCTACACAAGAGTATACAGGGATTCTATTCTATTTTTGCCCCTCTCTAGCTTTGAAAAGGCTCAAACAGTGTTATATTTGAACTAGAAGAAAAGATTCTTGTATTTCACTTAACTAGCTGGCTTTAATTAGACAACCTCCTGGGACCTGAACCCTAGCGATTTTTGTTGCCGTTAAGAATGGCAGTAAAAGGCTAACACAGACTCCCAGGTCACATGAGAGAGAGCAGACGGGGGAGCCTTCGTTCAAATAACTCAAAGGTTCATTTGTTGACTTTTGGCTTTCTAGAGTTTCTAGTTTACTTTACAAAATTTTGTTTCCTTGGTATAGGCTGGTTGTCTAAAATGAGACCATAACATGATACACTGAGACAGGACTGCTTTTGGTGGATACACTGAGCAGAATTCCATGTGAAGCAATTTGAGTCTGATAATCATTACTTTCTACACGGATGAGAAAGAAAAACAACCTTGGAGATTCTTGGCCTGCTGTGGCTCAGAGATGGCCTGACTCAACATTTATAAACACAGCTATACTTGGGGATGTGCTCAGCAAGGCTAAAAAATAGGGACCGTGAATAAGAGTCTTCACAGACCTGCACCTTCTTTGTAAAGTTTTAAAAGTCTAAATAAGAGCACAGCTGTACATAAAAATTATGGTTCCTTATAAGGAACTTCTGGGCTGCTTATATTTTCTTTTCTATTTTATGGAAGGAAAGCTAGCATTGAATGTTTAGTACATGTGTTTGCTTATGCATATCTAAACATGCTTTTGATTTGCAAGTAGAAAGACAATATAGAATTTTAATACTCCTTGATTTTCACTAACCATCTATGACGTCTGTTTCTTTTTTCCTTTTGAAAACTAACAAGCAAGTCCTTGCTATGTAAGAAAATTATGACTTATGGATAAAAAAAATGGTCCAGCTTTTTGTGTTCTTTCTTATATATCATTTATCTATGTTAAAGACACACTCAGAGATCTCAGATACAATCCTTTCAGACAGAAACCTATAACAACATAGAACCAGGGATCTCTTAATGTGTGTATCTTCTGTGACTTGAGGGTCAAGGAAACAAAACCAGGGACACCATTCCTGTCTGACACCGCATCCCTACATTATTTGGAAAAAAGATTTCAAATTTAACCATTCTGAGTCCAAAATCTTAAAAGGCAAACAAATGACAAGACGCCATCACCAGAAACATGTAGTTGTCATAGGACCGTCAGTCACAATCTCTGAACTTTTTCTGTTACTTAAATATGACAATCATCAGTTCCAACATAGATCTGTGCGACTTTGTAATTAGCCACATTCAGTGTTCCCAGAATCTAGCGAGTCTACAACCCCAGCAACTGCTCTACCGATTGACTTTCTGGCTTTCGGTTCTAATACAGATGCTTGGAATAATCAATTTTTAACTCTTCTCTCAGAACGCTTCATCCCCACATGAGAGATGCAATCTTACCACTGCTTTTTTTCCTGATCCCTTTCCCATTCTTTTCCTCTATCCGCTATTGTCTTTGGCCCCCCGGGGTTTGCATTCCAGGGAAGCAGCTCTTGGCAACACCTCCCCCCCTCCACCCCAGGTATGTGGGTGTTGCAGGCACTTGTGTTCTGCCTGAGCCCCCTTCTGGCACAGCCCCCCAATTCACCTGCAGAGGCGCGGCTGCTCTCATCCTGGCTCCCAGAGTCTTCCTTCTGCCGGCTAGCCCCAACCTTGTCTGCAAGGAGACTGGTCAGCGAGCCGCTGCCTGCCCAGGCTCTCTCAATAGCTGCCTCTGCTGAGCTTTGCCAGAAGGGGCTGCCCTGACACACTGAGCAATGCTTTGGCAGAGTTTAAAGACTTAAAAAAAAAAAAAAAATCCAAACACTTTCATTTATCATCCCTGAGGGCTTACAGCGGGCACAGCTGAAGAGGGACACTAAAATGTGTATTTTTCTTCAGTTTTTCCTTTCCATGACATTAACTCCCTTCACTCTAATCATCTCACCTCCCAATGCCCAATTCACAGCTCCCAATCTCCTGATGTGAACACACAGCCGTTTCAAGAAACAAATCGCTGGTTTATTTGCAATGCACGTGGGAATTTAATGCAGCCAAAGAATTCACATTTCCTCCTTCCTTCTCTTTTCTCTCTGTTGCCCTAACACTCCTGGGAAAAAGGTAAAACAAAAAACATTCTTTTTTTTTTTTTTTGGTTTCCCATGATCACAGTTTTCATGATTTTCAATTAAAAATGCAAAAACAGATTGTGTGATCAGCTTCGATCGACAAATTCTTTTTCTCTTTCTCTGCCACACACAGCATAATATTTCCTGAGAACTCAGATGGCACAGAGGGCCATCCTCATTATATAAGAGCATCGGAATGCACAAAGCCATCGACAATCCATCCTTTGTAGAGTCTGTGCCCGGCCCTGCAACAACGCACACCCTGGCATTTCTTACCGTTCTAATTGCTGTGGGGATTCCGGATTCATCCACGGGCCCGATCCCCGGGTAGTGTGGGGCTTTGATGACCGTCACTCTCTTCTCTTCCTCTGAGGATCTGTACAGTGGTATGGAGCTGCCCATGGTGCTGTCCAGCGACTGCGCATGCTGCGGATATGTCTCTGCGGAATCTGCGGAGACCGTGTGGGGAGACGCAATGTATCAGAATCATGAATTGAAGGTGCCTCTTGTATATTGACGCCAACTCTAACATAGAATCCATTGCCATCACTATCTCTTTTAACCCGTTTACCTTACATTCGAGCCGTCTATCGTTAATATGCAGGTAGGTACCCAACACAACAATAACAACAAGGTGCTTTTCTGAGGAAGGGTGAAGAAAAGAATAGCATTTGCTGAAAGACGGTGTGACCATGTAACAGCCGCTGTGTTAAGAAAGTACATGTATTACCTCGTCTTATCCTTCTAGTGTGTTAGCTCCGTTCTATAGATGAAGAGGCAGAAACTGAGACGTTAATATTATTTTTGTGAAACTCTGACTACTATTTGTTAAAAATGCTGAAATGTCCTCTGAGAATAAAAGATATGACTGTCAAGTATACAGCAGCAATTTTGTAAAAATAAAAACAAAAATCACATTAAGAAATCTTCACCTCTGAACATATATTTAGATGTGAAAGCTTCCGGATTAAATAAATGATTTTAAATTATTGGTATTGATGTTTATTTAAGTAGTTATGATGGCCATAATATCTTTGCCTTAACTTTAAAATACCAAAACCCATTTCTTGCCCCTTGAGTATAAAAACTGCCCTAAGCATATACATTAGATGCAATTTCTCATGTTCCTATCTTCATGCCATGTTTACTAACTTTTAGTATACTTTCCTAAGAAACAGAGAGGACTTTATGTACTATATATTCCATTTACTCTTAGTTCACAGATATCTATGAAGATCAACATTATTACCATTCATTTTGTACAATTGATAATACGACTTCCTGCTTTTTTACAATAAATTTCAAAATTTTAGTGAGCAAGAATGATTCTTGACATAGGTTGTCTGATCTGGTACTCAAAAAGGTCTCTTTTTATGTGGCTATGGAAAAGTTCTAATGTTTCAGCATTAATGGATTATCTCTCTCTCTCTTTCTCTCTCTCTCTCTCTTTCTCAAAAGATATGACTGTGTTTTTGTAACAAATTTATATAAAACTTCATAAGTAAGATTTTAAAAAGATTTAACTCATCATTATAGAGATAAGTACAGTGAGGATCCCTATAAGCTAAAATCTTATAACATTTATAACTGCTATCATTATTATTATGGCTATGTTCAATTGAGTTTGCAACAGAAAAGCATTTTCAATCCATTTCTGATGAAGAATGGCCTCATCTGTCATTGTATGTAAAAGCAGTATCTTTTCCATGCAACTCCAGATGAAGACACAATGTGGTATTTGACTCTGATTTCCCACTTAATCCCCAAAAGGAATTGAGTTGGGAACTGTGATGGTGGTATTTCTACTAAACAGCAAATATTTTTTGAGCACCTCCTATGTGCAAAATCCCAGCTCAAGCAAACAGTATTAACTCTGTCTTCACATACGGTTCACAAGATTCAGTGAATTTATAGCTTACATAATACAAGTTTAGCCTTTTATTTTATTTGTCTTTTATAGGTCCACTTACTCTCATTTTTGTAGTCTTTTGGCTTCAACGCAATATAAAGTTTCTCTAAGGCAGGATAGATTTGTATATTCTCCTCAGGACCTATCTCAGCACTTGGCCGATTGGAATCTGTTCGACTGTGTTTATAGAGGGAATTTCTTTCCATGTAGTACGGTTTGTATGTGAATCTACCCATTGATATGTTCTAATATGAAAGCCTGTCTGCATTCAAGTATTTATATATTTTGTTTCTTGGGGTGGAAGGGACAAAGTTGTGTTTATTAAGACAGGTAATGAGCACAGAGAGTCAGACTCCGATAATAATTATTTGGGAAAACATTACGACCTAGAATAACTTGTAGTTTTACTATAGATGTGTGATAATGCATAGCTCTGTAAAAAAAAAAATCTAGGTATAATGGACTCCCGTCATAATCCTGCACTATGGACTGATTGTTTAAGAGCAACATCTTGGCACAAAGGCATTCTACTTTCTTATGCTCTAAAAGGACATCATTGTAAGAGTCCCAGATGATCCCCAGGAGCAGCATCAGAGAAGGCACAAGTATATTTAGACTTTTCTTTAATGAGTCTCAGGGCCTCTTGTAAGTGTTAGAGAGGTTCAGTTGACTACAGAAGCTGAGATCCGCAATGTACACGCTGCATGTTCCTGGGTAAGCTGATGGCACCACGTCTTTCAACAAACAGTGTTGGGGACGATGCTGCTTGCTGTTAATGAGGAAATGGGAGTGAAAGCCCTGTGTTCTACGTTCTTTCTGTTGCTTGTTGGTGGTGGCCAGAGCATCGGTCCTCTCCTGATTTTCTGAGAGGTGTGTAGCTGGCTCACTTTCCACCACCTTCCTCCCTGCTGTCTGGAAGCCTTCCAGTCGCTCAACATCATAGAAACTTTCTCAGCTTGAATTCGGATGATGGTTTGATTTGGTTTGATTTTTAGTGTTTGCGGTGTTTTTTTTTTAAACATTTTTAAAAACTAAGAAATACCTTATTTTCTAAACAGTCCTATTATATTTTGCCACATAAAAATGTTTGTCATTATATGGTACAAGTTCTTATCCAGGAGGTTTCAAAGAGGTCACAAGCCCCATGAAATATATGCTTACAATTTTTTATGAATGTTCAAATATTCATTTTTTTTTTTCTGGAGGAGAAATCCCTTTCATCAAATTCTTAAATTTTCAAAGGATTAAGAACTCTCTATAAAAATCAGGGATCATTCTTTAAAGGAACTGCTATCCCTGACTGATGATGGTCTTCTGGTCTCAGTTTGAAGAGTAGTTTCCCACTTTGTGAGGCAGTAGTTTACTGTTTACTGTTTGGTGAGGCAGGCTGTCCCCTTGTTAGACTGTTTTAAGTGTTTTTTTTTTTTTTTAAGATTTTATTTATTTATTTGACAGAGAGAGAGAGACAGTGAGAGAGGGAACATGAGCAGGGGGAGTGGGACAGGGAGAAGCAGACTTCCCACGGAGCAGGAGCCCGATGTGGGACTCAATCCCAGGACCCTGGGATCATGACCTGAGCCGAAGGCAGACGCTTAACGACTGAGCCACCCGGGCATCCCGACTGTTTTAACTGTTAAACAATTCTTTACATATACCAAGACCATTTTCTACAATGAAAGCTTTTCCACAAAAAGGCTGTGTTGAACATGGAGGTATTTGCCATCCGTGGAAATGTGCTACGTGAATGTTCTGGTCGTGTGAACTCTCCTACCCAACTGGCCACTTTTTTCTTTCTCCCCCAAACACTTAATAGCCTCAGAGGTAGATGCAGCCATCATCGTTTTGGGTTCGCTGGATGCCTATTTTCTCCCGTGTTGAATCCTCAGCTCTTAGTTCCTCCCCTAGGATAGGGTCATTAAATAGTGGAGTATTGAATGTTTCTTCCTCCCTTTTTGAAAAATTACTCTGGCATCTTCCCATGTGGTTTGTACTTGCTATATTGAAATTGTCATGGAAATCACAACTATCAAATGACTCACCAAGTGAGCGGCCATGCTGCATGATAATGCTTGAATTGAGCGAGCCTGGGAGAGAGTAAGCTGAAGGGGAAAACGGCCTTTGATAGTAACTCATTGGACTCACAGCACCTCCAGAGTTTCCATTCACTGTTATCTGGCTCTGAGAAAAGAGCAAAGACATCCTGTTACAGCACATAGTCCTCTGTAAACATCATTCCTTTACATGACAATAAGAGACTTCACTCACATTGACAGTCATCAGCTGTCAAATGTTTATTTATTTTGAAAACTGATGTCTAGACGGACAGGGTACATTTTTTCAATGTCCTCTCTATCTTCCTTCATTTCTGAAATCACTGTCTTATATGTCAGAGGGCACAGGAGGTAATTAGGAAGAATAGAAGCAGCTGACATGGCACTCTGCCAAGAGAGATGCCAAAAGCATCCGTGGGAGTCAGTATAAAATAAACGTGGAGGGTGAATTTGCTTTTATAGTCATGACGAGTGGTCAGAAAATTGTCACACTGCTCTGCGTGAGGGATTTGAAAGGAATCTTCTTGGATAGGAAGAAGGGCACTGGTTCTCAGATTTAGGGCTATCTTCTAGTGAATGGATGTTTCTAGGCGAGGTGATAACATAAGGAACACAACTGTTTGGATTTATATATCATGAAGCAGTCTATTCTGGAAGAATCAAGCTTTTCTGATAAACCACTGGCTTCTCCCTATTCCAATCTCATTTAGCGCTTTACGGGTCTCTTTTTGGTTTCTTAATAATTTATTGTTTTGATTGCTTTATATCTGAGTATTCTATATCCCCAGTGATATCTCAAGATACTTCTTGGAGAGTCATATATCTGCTTCTATGCGTTCAACCTGGGCTAATAACATAGTAGATATTCAATAGATATATATTGTAATTGAAATGGATCAACTGAGTTCACAAGAGGTTGAGCTCACCACTGTTAAGGATGCCTCTCTATCCACAACACAGCACCCAGCGTGGTAGAGATTACATAATGCATGGGAATGAGACAAAACATTAGTGAAAGCATTTAGTTAAAATACCTTACAGCTGAATACACACAAACACACATATGCACATAGAAAAAGAACCATCATTTGTGAACTTTTCCTCCTTATTTTAAAACAGATTAAACTTCTAAAATACAGGCCTGAAATGTAGGTAGTCAATTAATTGCATATTTCCATGATTTTTCACTTTAAAGCAGGTGTTTTGAAATGACCAAGAGTTAATCTAATTTCACTGTCTTGTAGCCATATCACATCTGTCCTACAGTCAATCAACATTCCATTATAATGATGGTGCTTGCTGATTACGTACTTCTCTAAGCTGTTCCAGAAACCACTCTCCTGACAGAAGCCACCATGTCCGATAGGTCTGCTCCCCGAAGAGCACTGGACATTCAAACGGTGTGAGATGCTGGCCTACCCCAAATGCTTCAGAGCCTGTCTGTGACTTTGACGGATTATTTGAGAGTATTTTTCCCACCTTGCCCAAATCAGTTTGGTTGTTCTGTGTAAATATAATTCCAATCCTATTGTTATAAGGTGTTACAGTGAGTGTTTAAAAGCAGGAGAATTCTTGTTAAAAACCATCATGTTACTTGGTTACTAAACTTAGGAAAATTGCTTTGAATCCTATTTTGATGGTTTCAGTAACATTGATTATGGGTAAAAAAATAAATACTGCAGATAGACTTAGGCTTTCATCCTGTTAAACCAACTAGGAGTTTACTAATGAAATAATACCCTTAGAATTTTAAGAAAATAATTTATTGTTAGAGTGAAATAATTATCAGGAAAATCATCTCTTGGAGAACCTAGGCGCAATTTCAATTGTAACTTGAAACTAAGTTCAGTTACAGTTAAGCTCTGGTTCTGCCCACAGGACTATACGTATGCCTCTCAGGCTCCTGAGGAGTCTTGAAAACAGCAAATTGAATCGATTGGTGCATAAATTGATATATCATCACTGTTCTGTATCTTTGGCTAAAGGCCCTACCATTCTTTAAAGTTTTAAAAATGAAGAACTATTGAAAACACAGGAGAACATGAGGAGAGGCCCAGGCCTGCTGAGCTCCTGGCTGTGGTGATAGGGGGTGGGGTGTCCCTTGCAAAGTGAGTTTTTTTTCTGTAGCCCAGTCACTAACTGGAACATTTCACAGCAAAGTTTTATATCCAGGCTTTGAATGAATATGAAATCCCATGTAAAGTATTGTTAAGTATTTAAGAAAGATACTAAAAAGTTTTTAGTATCTTTTGTCTTCTATAATTGCAACTTGAAAAACATATGGCTTATAATATTTCTCCCTGCATGAAATTTTCAGGTTTATGACCTTGACACAACATAAAATCTATGTACCATAACTAAAATTTTGTTTATAACAGTGCTTATTTCGAACTGCATTATGAAATCAATTTTAGAAAAAAATTCCTTTTTTTTTTTTGCCTAGAGTTATGTAACTTTCAAAATGAAGCCATTATCTATACATTATATGTGATTGAAAATCTGTACTTTAAAATTTCAAAGCATTTTAGTCATTTGTGAATCATTTATTAGGGACAGCTTATCATAAAGACATATTTAAAGGATGTCCTATGTATAGGAAGTATTTCTATATTGCTCTAAGTGGAAAATACATTATTGATATATAAAACCATAAACGAATTCACAAATTTCTATGCCGGAATGGCTCAGGAAAAATAATTCCAAAAAATCAGAGGTCTAAATTTCTGCATTGTAGACTAAGAGTATCTACATCATTCATCCCTGTAAGACAGGTAGGTTCAAAAGATGTAGCTGTTAGTGAGAGAGAAGCAAGAATAAGCATCATGCGGGCAGCAATTGTGTATGTGAGAAACAAGGATACATGAGCTATTCACACAGAACACGTTCGTATGAATCTCAGAGGTAAACTGTTATCTACCAGGATTTAATACTGGGTTAAAATTTGTGAAAAATTTTATACTTTCCCTATAATCTAATCATAATAATATTTTATATATATACTTATCTAAATTTCTGAGACAATTTCTTTTTTTAAAGATTAAAAATATTATCAAGGCAAACCACTATACAACTCATTAACTAGAGCAACACAGTATAAATATAAATGACTCTAAAATGAGTGAGGAGAATATAGTTGATTTTTTCATCTCAAAGTAGGTTTATGAGGATGACTGTAAAGGATTTTCTGGAAGGACAGACTGTATGGAGTTGGTTTAGATATAATTTACACTTATGTGAATAAAAATGCTTGGCAGCAAAATGAGATGGCAGACAAGAAATCAATCAGTCCTTGTGTTTGTCCCATGGAGATCTGTTTAAAAAGTGATGGAGGTGAAAGAAGGAAGAATAATTTGATGCATGACAGCAGGGGTGGTTATGGGGGTGCCATCTGTCATGGCAGACCTCTGACCCCCGGTTGGGGAAGGTTCCAGAATGCTCAGGGGTGTCACGAGTCAGCCATCTGAGCTCATCTGGGGTGGCAGGGGAAGACTCCCTGAGAGAGCCTGAGGTATGACTGTGGGTCAGGAGGTCAGGAGCAAGGAGAAGGGGTTTATAAAAGCAGTGTGAGAGGGTCGGCGGGGGGGGGGGCGTTGTTTGTGCAGGTGTGAAGGCCCCAAATCAGCAGGTGGTGGCGGCGTCAGTGACCTTGGCTGGAGCCACTGTTGGGTAAAGTGGTTCAGTTAAAAAGCACCACAGAAGGAAGGCATGAAGGAGAAGCTCCTGGTGTGGTTTGTGTGTCTGTGAGGCATTTACCTCCAGCACACTGGCAGCTAAGTTCTGGTTTCCAGGCTGAGTTTGAGGGAAGAGTCAAAGAGATATACATTATCCAGTTAGTAAAAACATCTCTTTTTGCAATGTGTCAGAGAAGGCTTTATTCAGCTTTATCATCAGCTGTATTTGCAAGACCTTTAAGGAATACATTCAAAGGATTAGGTGTCAGCACACAGTACAGAACAAGCATGGAAATATGAAGAAAATGAATCCGGTAAGTGTTTTTGGAAATAAGACCAGTTTTCACACGGCACTGCGTTGTAATGTTGAGTGGGAGCTTTGAGAGTGTTGGCATAATGGAATTTTTCCCTCAGAAGTTTTGTGTTTGGTACCTGTGACAGCAAAATAATACCAGGTTGTCTATTGGTTGGAGAATTCGTTTCCTTTCAGTAGAAAAATCTTATAGCAGATTTATCCTTACTGACTCCCCCACCCTGGAAATTGTCCCCTGAATATAAAACAGGTTGCCTCATTTTTTTTCTGACTTACAGATATAAAGAATGATGAACCAAAAGTGATTAAGTGGAAAGGGAATTTTGTTTCCTTTCCACTCAGTGAATCTCTTTTTTGATTTCACTATAAGATACTAAGAGAATTGAACTTTAAAATAACCGAGCAGTGCAAATAGAGCTACCTGTGTACCAAAATGAAGTGGACACAAAAATCAGCCCCTGATGATGGTTAGAAGGTACCCCAGTTGGTTAGAGCTGCTGTTGGTTTTAAGTCTAGGTAAAGGAGAAAGAAACTGGAGAAACAAAAGGTTCAATACCTCCAAGGCTATATAACCCAAGAGGCTAAACATGGTGGAGGGGTTGTCCGTGAAAGGAAGAGAGTGGATGGCCCATTACAGGTTTTGTAACTATCCCTTCGTACCATTGTGATGTCTATCCACACAGTCAACTATGATTATAAGCATCACCCTGATCATGAGTAAAGGAAACTCTGAAGCAAAAATTTTTTTCTCAACTCCTCCCTACCCCCATCAGAAGAGTTTTTTTTTTTTTTTTTTTTTTTTTTTTTTGAGTGTTTGATGTAGTGCCAGTTGTAAGACCGATAGCCAGAACTATTCTAGGGCATTAATACAAGGATGGGGAATGAATTAAAGAAAACTGTATATACTTAGAAATCTTGCCTCGTAAAGGTTTAAATGGTACTATTTGGTGTTCTTGGCCAGCCATCATTTTAATAACAGTTGATGTCATAGAGGCTATTGATCTCATAAAAAGTCATAATTAATTCTTTTTCTCAGACTTTTAATTGAATACTTAAAATCAAATATATCTCTTTCTCTTAGTCATAGCTACCTTAAAAAAATCTCATGAAAACTATTGATTCTTCTCTTAGGAAAAATACACAAATTCATGTATACATAAAATTCTGCATAAACTTAAGGGGTTCGTGGATACTGGAAAGCACGTTCTTAATCTAAGGAGTTAAGAAACCCTGGGTAAAAAGACAGATTTCCTTATCCTATTTTTATTTAATAAGATTGTTGTTGTTGTTTAAACACACTTATTAAAAGTGATACTCTTTTACTGTATACAGTTTTAAAATCTCTAGAATTAACTGACAGAAATCTTCAAGTTAGCCAGAACTTAAAATGTTCTAGTAGGAAGGTATCCACGTTATTAGTAAATTTTTATAATAAAGTAAAACTGTATTATTATGAAGTAAGACTATAATATTATGAAACTACAATAATTATAATTGAAAATGTTAGAATCTTGCTAGAGGTCCAAATGCAATTCAGTATAAAGCTATCTTGGGTGAGGATAGTGTCCATGGAATTTCTTATAATAATGCAGTTTCACTAAAGAGTTTTCCATATAACATGAGTCTCTTTAGATTTGCTTATGTAAAGTGGAAATTTTGTTAAGTAATATAAATCATGCCAAAGGATTTGAGTTATATGCTCAAAGAAGTTTTTTCCCTTCAAAATTAAAAGGAAAATCTAATGACTGTAACCCTCAGTGGATTG
Organism: Phoca vitulina; assembly: GCF_004348235.1. Taxonomy (NCBI): domain Eukaryota; kingdom Metazoa; phylum Chordata; class Mammalia; order Carnivora; family Phocidae; genus Phoca; species Phoca vitulina. Next base: position 24,584,813 of record NW_022589718.1, on the reverse strand, counting down.
GCTTCTCTGTATGCATCCTTTTGGAGTTGCTACATGTCAAACACTAAAGCCTATTCTCTAAAACCACCATTGTCATGGGTAATATGATCAATCTGGTTTATAGCATCGTGTGTAGGAATGGTTTTTACCCATTCATTGGTTCTTCCAAAAGAGTGCAGAACTATTTCACTTTTTGAACTTCTCTCACTATCTCCTGATATGTTCACAATTTTGAGTCTTAATATATGTGTGTGTAACAGATGAAATAACACTTGGTGAGTCATACCACACTTAAACTGCTATAGATGAAACTAAAAAAATCAACTCTATAGGCTACCTACACAAAATCTCCTCGTTAATGAAATTCTCTCTCAGACATAGCAGGAGAGGAAACTACATTACACATGTTTCTCTGAGGAAAATGTGATGAGTAAGAGCAAGAGCCTGAAAAGGGGAGAGGAAATATGTTACTAATCTGGATTATTTAGAGTAGGGAAAATTAACTTAAAACAAGAGTAGTTTTTTTTTCCCTACGGAATTTGGTGGCAGACAGATGACTGCAGAAAATCATCTTAGTTGTTTTGTGTCTTCATCTTTCAAGGCATGTAAGGTTAAGGTGTTTGACTATAGGCCAAGGCTCACCAACTTTTGTTGGTATACGTTCCTTTTTACTTTCTCCAATTGTTAATCTGTTAGGGAGGGAGGAGCTTGAAACATCAGTTTGTTGCTGCCTGGTTTCTACAAAAGAAAGGGACAGCACTTAAACCCCAAGACACTTAATATTCTAAGAGAGAGCATTTGGTTATTCAGAATAGCATTGAACATCTTGGTCCAAATGAATTCAGCCCAGAATGCTAAGGGGAAGCTGTTGATGAAAGAGATCACTAACTCTAGGTTGGGTTCCTTGAGGAATTAAGGAGCAAGGAGATGCAGGAAGGATGAGTGTCAACAGTGGAAAGGTGTATTGGTGGTGTGTAGGCCTAGCCAACTCAAATTCCTACCCTGGGCTAGGAATGTACCCAGAATGTGCAGATCGGGCCAGGCATTAGATAAGAAGGAATGGTGGGGCCATGGTGGCATGGAGAAGGCATGTTCCTCCTTAAAGCCACCAAATTAAAAATAAAATGAACTCAGTAGCAAGCAAACAAAATATATCTATAATTGCAAGTCCTCTGTGGTACTCAGATGGAGAATATGATTTTGAATCATGGGAAGGTGTCATATTTTAAGAACGGTGCCAGAAGATGGGGTTCAAGAGTCAAGTTATATCAGAAAACAGAGGCAATGGAAGCTACTGGTTGACCTGTGGATCTGGAGTCAGACAGACTGGGGCAGGTCCTGTCACCTCCCTGGGCCTCAGCTTCCTCATGTGTAAAATGTGGACATTAATAAAACCCATCTCCTAAAGCTCGTAAAAATTAGGTGTGGAAATGTAAGTACTTAGTCCAGTGTCTGGTGTGTTGTCATAGCTCTCAATAAATGAGTCATTTTTTTAAAAAAACTGAAATGCTTGGAAGGCACAGGAATGCTTTGCACAAAGCAAAGAGCAGGGTAGAGAGAACAAAAATATGAAACTGTCATATAGAAAAGGGAGAGAACTTCACCTCTTTTGCTCTGGGGGAAGAATATGCAGAAGTTAGGGCAGATTATGACTCAATATTATAAATACTTTCTCATAATTAGACCCGACAGTGGCTTGAGCTTTGCAGAGCTGCCTCTTAAAGTAACGGAGCTCTCCATGCCTAAGTGTATTCAAGAAGTCACGCACATTCATTGGTTTGGAGGTGTTGTGGAGGAGATCCTTGGTGATTTCTAAATTCATATCAGGCTCCAAAATATGCTCTACTGTTCAATCCCTCAAATATTCACATGACATACATTAGTCAGATGAAGCAATTGCCTGAGACCTGATCAACTAATAGCATAACAGACCAACGAAGAAGAAGTTGTGGGACATTGGTTGGCCGACCTGACGGCATACCTGAGTGATCTGGGCTGGTATTGATGGGATTGGTCTAGAAAGCTCACTCTATATTCTACACCTTTCCTATCATTCCACACTGTTGACATTTGTTCATGATTCTGCTTTCTGTAACTTATCCATCTCGATCCCATGGAGCAAAAGAGATGAGTTTTCTTCTTCTTCTTCTTCTACATGACAATGAGACAAATTCTCCTCTGAGTCCCCGACATATGTGCTGCAGCAGCTGTGAAAGTAAGGCTTTGGCAAATGATTGATTATGTTATTTCATAATAGAAGGGTCGAGCTTATCTTCCTGAAGCAAAGGGCACAGCGTTCACAAATGCCAGGGAAAATGTTCAGGGTGTCGCTTTTGCTGTCTTTTCAAAGCTTCTGGCTTCAACCTTCACTTATCTGACATTGAAGAACAATGTGACGTTTTTAGCAACAGGATTATCTGTTCCCACAGTAACAGAAGGGGAACACACCTCATTTTGTGTTCTCGCTATTCATAACTTTGTAAGAAGAAAACTGAAACATATAAAGTTTATAAAGCAGTATGTTATCAAATACAGAGAGAATCAAAATGCCTAAAGGTAGGTTGCTGTTTTCTTCTTAAACCCATGGTCAGACTTTAATAAAAACAACAACAACAAAAAAGTAAATGAAACTGGTAGGACGCTGAAGTTTTCCTTTTCAGTTCTCAGTGCAGAGAGTTTTTGTTTATAATAGAGCCTATATCGGGCTGATTACAGCTCTCAGCGTTTAATGAGAGGTCTTGCCAAGAATGTGGAATGTAAGTGTTTAAAATGAAAAGGTCACCATTATGAAAGGCCATTACATGGAAAATCAAACTTAAAAATGACATATATCAGAATAGGCAAGATGTGGAAACAACTTGGATCGGTAGGTGAATGGATAAAGAAAATGTGAATGGATAAAGAAAATGTGGTTAAAATGCCCCAGCATACTTCAGCTCTAAATGTGGTTTCTAAATAACAGTGGAATGTTATTCAGTCTTAAGAAAGAAATCTTGTCACATGGATGATCCTTGAGGACATTATGCTCGGTGAAATAGCCAGTCACAGAAGGACAATTATTGCATGATCCGAATTACATGAGGTATCTAAAATAGTCAAACTCAGAGAAGCAGAGAGTAGAATGCTGGTTCCCAGGGGCAGGGGTGGGGGTGGGAAGATGGGTTGCTGTTGAACAGGTATAAAATTTCAGTTATGCCAGATGAATAAGTCCTGGAGATCTGCCCTACAACATTGTGGCTGTAGTTAACGATACCGTATTGTACATTTTAAAATTTGTTAAAAGGGTAGATCTCATGTTAAATATTCTTACTACCAAAAAAAAAAAAGTCAAAACTACAACAATGTTAGGCCACCTTTTGAAAAAGTGCTATAAAAGACAATACACTGTCATCTTGGAACAAACTGCAGGTCAGATGAAATAAACTTTAATCCACTCATAAAAAACGTATTGTTGAAAACAATATATTTCCTTTTCCCAATCAGATACAGAGTTTGGAAAAGGGATACTAATTTATTTTTTATTTTTTTAAAGATTTATTTATTTGAGAGAGAGAGAGAGAGAGCGTGAGCAGGGGTGGGGGCGGGGGCAGAGGTAGAGGGAGAGAGAATCTCAAGGAGAATCCACACTGGGCGCTGAGTTGATCCGGGGCTCAGTATAAGGAACCTGAGATCATGACCTGAGCCGAAACCAAGAGTAGGACGCTTAACCAACTGAGCCATCCAGGTGCCCCAAAAAAGGATATTATTAAAGAAAAGACAACAATGACTACATATTGAGGGATTATTATGTAACAGGCACTATGCTGAATTCCTTATATACGGTATCTTACTCAAACCTCACTCCAGTGCTATGACATGAATGCCATTAGTATTCCCATCTTACAGATGAAGGACTGAGACTCAAGGATGTGGAATAAGTGGATGAAAGGGCTTACAATAATCACACCTTGAAAGGCTGACTTTGCAATTGCTCTTCTCCTCGTCTCTCTTAAGCCCAATCTGAGAAAGTCTCTGTCCCCACTACTAAGTCAAGGGTAAGTTAGCAGGGCTCATGGTACACTTGTCCTATCAGCAGTATTTGTGCAGTTAACCGTCCCTTCTCCATACACTTTCCTAGCTGGGCTTTTAGGATACCACATGGTCCTGGATTTCCTCCTTCCTTAGCGTACGCTCCTTTTAGTCTCCTTTGCTGGTTCCTCCTCTTACTATGGTGATGCTCTTGGGCTCAGTTCTCAGGCTTCCTGTTTGCTTTGTACTCACGCCTTGGTGATCTCATTCTGTCTCTTGCCTACAAAAACCATCTATAGGCTGATGGCTTATATCTCCATCCTAGACCCTTCATCTGAATGTCAGACTCCTATATCGGACTTCATACTTGACCTCTCTATGTGGATATCTAATAGACACTTCAAACTAACCATGTCCCAAATGGAACCTCTGATCTTTCTTCAAACCTGCTCTACCCTCAGTTATCCAGTCTCTGTAGACAAAGGATGGCAAATTCCGTCCTTCTCAGTTGCAAAGACTCAACAACTTGAAGTCAATCTCAACTCTTCTCTTTCTCTCATGTCCCACATATAGCCAGTCTGTTAGGAAGTTCTCTTTTCTCCATTTTCAAAATACATCCAGAATCCGATTTCTCACCACCTTCATTGCTTCCACCCTGCTTCGAGCCACCATCATTTGTCACTTAAATGGTTGCAAGAGCCACCTGACTGGCTTGCCTACTCTCCTTCTTGCCCTACTATAGTTTGTTCTCAACTGAGTTGCCAGAGTGATTCAGTTAGATGATGAGTCAAAGAACAATGTGGCAGCTCAGAATCTCCCAATGACTCCCATTTTTATTGAGAATAAGAGTTGAAATCCTGCAATGGCTTGCAGGGATTGCTGTCATCTGGCCTCTGTGGCCTCTGACTTCACCTCTGCTTACTCCACACCTCATTTTCTCCCTCTTCTTCCACTGGCTTGCTTGCTGGTCCTCGAGCAGCCCCAGCATACTTCAGCTCTAAAGCCTTGACACTAGATGCTCTCTCTTGCAGGAATGGGCTTCCCCCTTCAAAGCTATTCTGTCTTCTCAATGAGGATTCTTTGACTATCCTAAGTAACATGAACTCTGCTCCCCAGATCCCTGCTTAACATTGCTTAGTTATTTTCATAATCTCCTTCTGTTGTAGGTAATCTACTTATGCAAGTTTTTATTAATACTTGCCCCTCCCTGGCAAGATTCTAATTATCAATGGTTTCGAATACAGCTCTGTGACTAGAACAGACTTGACTCATAGTAGATGCCCAATAAATAACTGTTGAATGAAAAAAATATCTTAATTTGTGGATCATGCTGATTCTCTGGAGATTATGTAATGAAATCAACTATCTCCGGTCAGCATGGATAGCGACAAAACTTCTAAAAAGGAAGTTATCAAACTTAAGTTTTCAAGCATAATAAAACCATTTAGAAGAACCAAACTATGCTAGGTGAGTAACCTGAGTTGTTAACGTGGTGGTGTTTGCTCTGACTTCTCCTACCCCTGCTTCCTGGAAGCAGGTGTCCTGGGACACAACTAAGTTTGCTCTCTGACACTGGCAGAACCCTGTCTGTAGTGTCTTGATTGTCCTCCCCACCTCATGGAATTGTGGAAGTTATTAATAAATGTAAATAAGTTGTAACAGTGCCTGAATATAATAAACTCTTAGTATTTGTTAGTTGCTATTATAATTATTGTTGTCATATTTCATAGGGGCTCTCAAAAGATACTACCTTAATTCAAAGAAATTTCTCTAGTGAATTGATTTTGCATATCACAATTAGCTGATGAAGGAGATATTTTAGTAGAGGTATGAAATCACCCATTTATCTTTTTAATTATCTAAGCTTAAGCTTTCTGCTTTATAGGTGGGGGAAGCGATGGAGTTGAACTGAAATATGTTTATCCTTAAAGCTTATGCTCTTAAAACTATGCCATTTTGCAAAAACCAAGAAGAGGAACACATTTCTCTTCTAAATGATGAATAAAGGTCAGCAGAACTACACCATGAGTGAATTTTACATATAGGGAAATAAAAAATTACTTCCTAACTGTCTGGGTATTAAGGATTGATGAAATACTTTCTGCAATAAATTTTAAGAGGTAGAAATTGGTCAAGGTTCAGCAAAAATGAATATTGAGCTACAAAGGAATAAATGCTGGTTGAATTAAGATACATGTTTCCTGCCAAAGTGAATTATAACTGTTAATTATTTTAAGAGAATTTGTACGTGTAAATAAAGTAAATCTAGGTACTCAGAGGTCTGGCATAAAAATATTACTGTAAAACTTAAAAGTACTTTGAATGCTGAAGTGGTTTGCAGAGTCTTAAGTGATAACCAATTCATCAATGACTTCTAATAAATACTTAGAAGGAAAAAATTTAAAACATGATTTCTGGATAAAAGATCTGTGTGTGTGTGTATATATATGTATACACACATTGATATATATTACTATTTTTTAAATTAAAACATACCTAGAAATTTATTGATTAATTTAGTAGGGTTCTAAATAGGAAGATGAGGAAGATGGTTTCTTTCTCCTTTCCCTTCCTGCTTGGAACTACAAAGCATTAGGTTATATAAGAAGGCCAAACCAAAAGAGTTAGGGTCTCTACTGAACACCTGTAAGAAGAGATTGGAAAGTGTAATGTACCACCCGGCAGTCTGAGGACTGAGAGGCCGCAGCAACTGCAGATTTTTGTCTCTCTTGCTGAAGAGGTATCTTTGTAGTCTCTGGAGAAAGCTCAGGTAGCTGTTTGTGGCTTTCAGGATCATGTCCTGAAACGGGGTTTATCTGAATGGAAAGAGATGCTGTGTGTATCTCAGGCACTGGGTTAGGGGGTGGTGAGCAAGGCCTTTTGAGAAATGATGGGACTTCCACAGATTGGGAAAACTGTGGAGTATTAAAGTGGACACGACTTCCTAGATCCTGGTTATGGATTAGTTTCAATGTAGAAATTCTTCGAGTCTGAGAATCTTGCATGTAGTCCTCTTGTAGAAATGGGGTGCTGATATCAGCATTTGGTAGGGGACCAGTGCTGGCAGCTGGTGGTAGCGGGTTAGTGATTTTTTGTGTATATGACACAGTTGTGTTAGATTCTTCTGAATACACAATTGTCTGGTTGGAGTCATCATTAGAATACATAGTTCCCTCAAGAGGTTTTTTGTTAGTAAAGTACTTTGTACAGGAAGGAGTGTGTGTGTTAGTTACTAATTGGTCTAAAATGTCACCCTTTGTGGGATTGGTTATCAAAGAGCTACACAAGCTCTCTTTTCTGGGTGGTGGAAAGGGTGCCTGGATTGCCAAAAACATCCGAAGAGAGAAATAATGTTGAAGGAAAAACAGAGAGAAAGTCAAAGTTAGTCATTATAGAAACCATTACCCTTAAAGAAAGTAAAGCAATGTCATACCTTCTTATTATGCTACACATTTTGTTGGCTAGATGAAATGATCGTTTTTATTCCATTTAGAATGCATTTTAATTTATTATCAATAGTTGCTCTCAGGGAGAAAAGAGTTTTTATAGAGAATACATTATGAAGTTTGTCTCCATCTATATTCTTGAAAATTATGTTAAAATGAACATGTGTTCTCTTGGCATGTTTTTAGACCTTGAGGTATATGCATATTTTTAGACTTTGAGGTACAGGTACTGTATATTTAGTCACATTGTTTTGATAACACTTTTCACGTTTGGGGCACAATTTGACTAATATCTCCAACACAGAGTTCTTTTAGTTAATATAATAAGCAGTTGCATAACTCATGTTTATTGAATAAATAACATATTGCTGACCTCATAACTTCGAAATCCAAAGCATCAGCTAACAGCTTTTTAAGAATTAAAAAATAATTGTAATCATTATGTTAGAAAGTGATCTACCTTTATGAACTGAATTAAAAATAAAAACCCACAAACCCTGTTTTGAACTTAAAATGTGTCTTCTATGTCGTAAATACAAGGTTGGCAAGGAATACAAATACAAAAGCAAAACATATTAAAGATAAAACATGTATCTAAATATGCACCTGTTACTAGAGAAGAGGCTCTAAAGCGGTAGTCTGATAACCATGCTTTAACATAACACAGTAGACAAGAGTGTGCAGGATTACCTGAGTTGGTGATTTTTTTTCTTGTAAGTTTGGGCGAACGCTTCTAAAACCTTTTGCTGCAAGAGAGGAATATGTAGCATCTCCATTCAGTGTCTCTTGATTTCGATCATTGTAAGATCTCCAAGCTTTTATTAAGGGAAAACAAATTGGATACAAAAATATCTACATTCACTTTTAACATTTTTTTGGTAAAATTTATTTTTATTTCTAAAATTGAAGATTTCTTTTTAGAAATTAAATTTAGTTTAATAGACATAACTGTATATGCAATTGAAGCTTACTACGAGGTCAACAATGTGACTACGGATATGTTAAGAAAAACTCACAACAAATGTAATGATTATTCAGAATAGCTTTTCTGTACCTGAGTCTGGTGACTGAGAATCACGCCCTAAAAGAAAAAGAAATGTTGAAATTAATACTAGCAAACAAGCAATGAACAATCCAGTAAAGATCATTTGGCAAAAAAGCCACATCCACTTTTTTTTTTTTTTTTGCAAACATTATCTCATTTCTAAAACTCTAAGTAAGTCAAATCTACTAAATGGGAGGTTTGTGCATTTATTTTTATTTCAATGAGATTTTCATTCATTAAACATAATATGTAATTAACACGTATAACAAACACTGATTTTTTTCCTTCAATAATATTGCAACCATATAATTCTATCTTATTATTGCTCAAGCTGCATATATGAATCTTAAAATATCAAATTAAAGGATCAAAAGGTATCTGGTTTGTAAGCAGTGACTGTTTCTTCAAGCATTAAATCAACATCGGATACTTAGCTGTTAGTGCTCTGGTGTTACTAAGCATACTAAACTCCTGTGTTAGATAGTGATCGATTTTTTGTAGTTTGCACTTAATTTTTATACTTTAAGAAAGTGTACTTGTTTCTACCATATTATGTGATATTTTCAAATCATTCTCTACTCTAGATTTTGAGTTTCCTCCTTATTGCCATTTTAAAGTCATTTTGTATTCAAATATGAAAGAGATGTTACAATATATTCCACTGTCTTGCAGTAAGCTGTGGAAAATGAGTTTCAGTATTAAGAAATTGCTTTTATAATGCAGTTGGAAAGTGGCTCAATGACGTATTTACTGTCAGTTTTATTCAAATTATACATTCAAGAATCTTCTGTAACTTATGCACACTTGAGGCAATTGGTTTGTATTGCTTGGTTCTTTTATACCACATGGTCAACTTCACATAGAATCATAAAGCCTGAACTTTAGAAAGGACCTTGGGGGTCATCCAGCCTGATCTTCTATCTAATCCTAGACTCCCCCCACAGGGTCCCTGAGACCATTCTTAAACTGCTGTATTTCAATGCCTAGTAGAACATGAATGTTACATGTAAAAGGGACTCTTTATTTTCTTTCTAATGTTTATGGGATATTTTGAAATCTAAACACATGAATTTGGAGTGATAAAAATGAGTTGAGAAATGAGAGTTTGACTTTTAGATAAAATATTTGATATTCTTTCCAAATCAAAGGAAGAAAAAGAAATGTGAATTAGCACAGAGTACATTACCATGTCTCCAGCTCAGGTGAGTTAGAGAACACTAACAAATCTTCATCCTTTATGATAATAGCTAATATAGTGTGGAATTTATCTCTAACGAATTCAAAATCAGAGTAATAAAATAGGTACCGCAAGTAAAAATAGCTTTCAAGAGTTCTATGTGGAATGCTTACTAGACTCTATTTCTAGGATTTAATGGAAGCAGAAGTGATTGAAATTCTCTATCACTTAAATAATAATGAGGACTCTATAAAGAAAATAAACAGGGTAGCAATACAGAGCAATCATTAGAATTCTGCTTTGGGGCACTCAGGGAGAGAGATGTCATGACCACCCGCATGTCACATACTGTTTGTGGACAAGGAACACGTTTTGGGACTTGAGGGAATGGCAGTGAAAAGGGAAGCAGCATGAATAATTATTATTTATATTATAATTATTTGCTTAAGAATAGGGATTTTATTTCACTCTTAGTTGGATAAAACTGAGCTCATAAAGAAGGGTGTGTGGTTATATGCGGGGATGGAGGTGGCGTAGACATGGTGTAGAGGAGGAAGGTGTATTGACTGAGCAGATTTGAAGGACACTTGAAATAAACTCCCTTTAACTGATAGTTTATTCTTCTTACTGGTGACCACACTGGAGATTATGAAACCCACAGTGGGATAAACATTAAGTGTGAGACTCAGAGGACAGTCACTTTGGGCTCCACCAGCGGCTTCTCTCTCCCGCTGTACTGGGCCCAAGGATTTCCAAATGAAACTGTACCTCTGCTACAGGAAATATGGGATATTAATGATGGTAAGCTTTTTAAAACTATACTCAAATTAAAAAAAATAATAAGGATGAACTCTACTGAGCCCTGCTTAACATGGTAGACACAAGTGTGTAGAATTATGAGCAAGGAGAAGGGAGAAAAACGGCCATGGATTAAAACTTCAGGATGAACCCATATTTTAATGAGTCTTAAGTTAATGATTAAAATCTACTGTTAGGTGGGTGGTCTCTTAAGGATACTCAAGTGTACAACGTTTGTTTCTTTAACATAAAACCAGTTATAGATATTTAATACATCCAGTCCTGATTTGCTATTTTATTATAATCCTTCAGAGGCACTGAAAGATAAATACTATCTCACATGACTACTATTAACCATAGACTGCTTTTATTTAATTTCTGCGAAGAAAGCTTAGGAAGGGAAGACAAGTGTGATTTGGAGCAGGTAACAGAAAACATCCTGGAACCATGGCAAGTAAAGAGAATATCAGTTAAAAAAAAAAAAAAAGTCTAGCATGCAAATGATTTGGCAGAGTCATGGCAAAAATGGTTTTGTCCAGTAGTTTGTTCACTTCTGAAAATTCTAAGGATCAGAGCCTTTAATTCCTGGCATTCTTTAGTTGATGGTCATTGCTTCTCTGAAAATTTAAGAATGAGTAAATGGGACAAATTTATCATTCCCTGGCTATTTTGCATGTGAATATAAATAGGGTCTGTGAGAATTAAGAACTATCAGCACTCTGCACTGGTACAATGAACATCCCCCTCCCAGGCAAAAGGTGGTGGACACCTGTCACAGAAGTTGGCAAGGCATTCCTGGCTCAGTTTGGAGATTGGGCTGGATGCCCTCAAAGGTCCTTTCCGATTTTATGATTCCAACATCACAGTTTTTATGTAGCTGTGTTTGTGGTAACTGTTACATCATAATCTTTACTCTGAGGTTTTATTTAAATTCCTCTTAACTGGTATGCTATATTAGACATTATAAACTATACTTTTCTTGAAAATTATGATGATTTTAATTCTTATAGCTCCTTTCTTTAGAGAGCTCAAATGCTTTCCAAGAATTAATTAAACATAGTAATTCAAGTCAACTAATTGCATGCCTACTGTATTTCTAAGTACTGTGATAAGATTTTTTATTTCTTTTTTTAATTTACTCTTATTTAATTATGACAAATCCTTCTGAGTCTGGGAAATGATTAAGTTCTCAGAGAGGTAGGAAAATGACAAATGAATTCTTTTTTTTTTTTTTAAAGAAAGGAAACTTGAGGTATAAACAGATGAGATTTCCCAAGGGTATATATAAAACACATGGGTGGTGTTGGCCGGACCCAGTCACCAGAGCACACCAGTGTTATCTTAGACTGCCAAGTGTTTTGGTAAAATGAAATGGTCAACATAGTCATTGCTGTGGTTTTAGCTTGGGTTGAAAACATCACGATGTGCTATGAATTGTTCACTGGACTTTACCTCTAAAGGGTTGACAAAGACACACTGATTTAAGGGACTAATAATTGATGACTAGCAGTTCATACTGACTTTGTGACCTGAGGGAGGACAGAGGGAAGCTGAGAATCCTTTGTGGAGGTGGTCTTTTACTTATAGGCTGTTTTATTTTAATAATCTAATGTAGTAAATATTTACTAATCCCCCTTTGATTCACAAAAAGACACTGTGTCAAATAAGTTCTTGTGAAGGCTATCGTATAATGAAAGAGCCATAAAGAGGCTGATTTCTTTCTTCAAAATGTAATTAAAACTTTCTTGAAAAGGGGATATATCTTATGTGTCTAATTAATACAAAAGAGATCCATTTTTCATGTAACAAAAAACAAAGTTCAGGGGACTTCATTCTCTAGAAATCTTAGACCAAGTGATATAAAAGTTTAAATGGTCCAGAGCCATTACATACTTTTACTACTGAAGATTATTTCATTTTCCTAAAGTATTAAATCTTTTGTTATTTTGATTCTGAAGCATTAAAATTTTTCCACTAAGCTGAGTGATATGCAATTGGTATTCTAGTTTTGACTCTCCAGAATGGCAATCTCTATTTCAATCTACTGTTATTTCTTTCGTGGTTACTTTTGTAAATCATAACAATTTGGCATTGTTGAAATAGTGCCACGTTCCCTAGACGGGCCACTCAGATGGTCCACATCTGAATAACTTGGGACGGAATTTTACTTGGTTGAAATGTCAATGATATTTGTGGTTCGGCATTCCAATTACCTGCTGGCCTTAGAATTCTATTTATTTAATCTGTTTGTTTGTTTATTTTCTTTTTCCCTTCATTACCATTTCCCTCAGGTATCCGCATTTGAGTTTTTCTAACATGTTTCCATGTGCGTACACACACGAACAAACATGTACAAATACGTATATAGAGATTTTTCTTAACCAAAATGATATTATGCTATATACATTGCGGTGCAGTTTGTGTTTTTTTAAAAACGCACCATATAATGGAACTTGTACATCAAAATCCATTTAAACTTGTACATCAAAATCCATTTGTGAACTGGACGTGGTGGTGGGTAAGGGTGGGAATTCTACACCTAAAATCATGTTTTTTTTTTCCCTCACCATGGCTGGCTAGTTTAGGATCAAAGTGGCTTTAACCAAGGACATCTTCAGTATTAATTAACTACTAAATTGATGTGTGTAAAAGACACTGCTAGGCACAGTGTGAATTAAAATTATTTAAACACTCTCCATCTCTCTCCAACTTCTCCTAAACCCACAAATATTATAAATAAAAAACAAGGAACCCTCCACTAACCAACCCACAATCAAACCAACTAACCAACCAGCCAACCAACCAACTAGTCATGAGAGGGTATGGGCCTATTTCAGGGCCTCCAGCCACTGGGGTTGCAGGGTTCACTTTGATCCTTCACAGCAGTAACCCCTCTCGGTGCGGACTGAACCCACAGGCATAGGTCATAAAGAGACGCACCTCAGTGGATGCCGAAATAGCACACTCCCAATTACTTTCTACAGATACATACATATAGAATCTGTGGGTATGTGCTAATCTTAACTGGACCAAGATGTTTAAAAACTTTACATTAGAAGGGTCTTTGCTGATTGGATTAAAGGAAGCTTTAAGGTCTTTTTCAAAACTAATATTTTATCACATTGCTTGTGACCTTTGGCAAAGAAGTGAATTAATAACAATTCACTTTCCTGCAAATCCCTTTTCCTGCCCCCATGTGTACCCACCCCCCCAACAGTTTTTAGGTTAAAGAAGAACAACTAAAGCCCCTGTTAGTTATCGTAACTAAGTATTATATTAATTTAGTTCATGAGAAAAAAAACTTAAATAGTTAATTAACACTTGCAGTTGTTCCTCAGCACATTTTTGTGTTCCTCAGCACATTTTTGGCAGGTGACTGTGGTTTTTAATTAGTTTTTTTGAATTTTTTTTTTTTAAATAAGATATCAGTTTCCTTTGGCTTTTTATTTTTAGAACAAAAAAAGCCAGAAGGGATAGGAGCTATTCTTGAGACAAGAAAACTAAGAACTTGTAGGGCATTCGAAAGGTATTTACAGCTACTTTCATCATCCAAACAAGATAACTCTGGAAAGAGAGAAAGGTCAGATTAAGTCATTCGATTGTGACATTCTGTGAGTTGGTGATATTATATATACCTGCAGCCAATAGGTTTGGAGAACTTTGAACCCTCTTCACAGATGTTAATGTAACAGACATGGTGGCACGTTTGCGAGCACACCCACCGCTATCTGAAAGCAAAAAAATGACACAGCAGAAGCCACAGCAAAGGAGAAAAGCACATGCAGTCTCATGCATTCTAAGTGGAATGTGCCAGACATCCATGAGGAGGATGAACAGTCAGGGTTAGTAACCATGGAATACATCTGAAAATTTCACACCCGCCCCAAGCCAGAACAAAAAGAACCCGGGGTCTGTCTTAGAAATAGATGCCAATGCTTTAGTAAAAACACAGATTTTATACTTAAGATTTTATGGGTTTTCTTTAATGAAAACACAAATATAGAACTCAACTTTGTTTATACCACTTAAATTCAATTCATATTAAATTTATAAGCAGTGTGAGTAGCTTTTAAGGTTAGGGACAACCTGTCTTGACTCAATATTGAGAGCTATGGTATGACCTATTTTGTATCCATCATTTAGGTGTTGCTGTATTTTAACTATTTATGATTCCTAAAGGTAGCTGGACTCAATTCTTGAAGTAAAAGTTGTTAACTGATACAGGCATGGTATATTTGATGTATAGGGTTCATAAAGAAACATGTATTATTACAGAAATTCTCTGTCTTCTCGTAGTTATTATTGTTATGGAAATAATTGGCTTATTTGGAATCAAAGGCAATATTGATATATACAGTATTGAAATGACCAGCGTTTAAAAAATTATATTGTTTTTATGCTATTGAACAATATGTATATGAGGATCTATACGCTTTTACTTTAAGCAAATCGCAATGTGAGATAAAGTAAGTGAAAAGGCATCAGCTATTTTAATGTGATATGAGAATTTAGACTTCTAAAATTAGAAGGTTCATGTGCTATTTACGAACAGATTCCAATTTCATTCCCACATTCCTTTGTATATGGAATGTGCAATAAATAGTTTTGCTCATTCCCCTGGAAGGAAAACAACTGAAATTGAATTCTTTTTGAAAGTCAGAACAAGAAAAACAAATAAAAAAACCACCAATATGATAACATAATCATTATATATTGCCACATTGGTATTCTCATTTTTCCCCTTTTTCTTTATTTTTTTAAGTATCCACTTTGTTTATTGGAAGTGAGGGAATTTAAGAGTGCTTGGAGCTACAATTTGAATTAATTCCTGGTCAAATCACAAGCAGTAAGCTCAGTAGAACTTAAAATTGGTAGAATGATTCTCATATCAAGATATAATTTCTTAAACATATGTTTAAAATAACAATTTCCTAATGCAGACAATAATTAATACAGAAAAATGATTGGAAGTAACAGATGTGAATTCAAATAAATCAAGATCAAACATAGAAAGACACAAATGGTAGAAGCATACAATACTAAAGATATCTTTAAGAGAGGCACGAATAGGATTTTAGCAAACTGCAAAAAAAAAAAAATAGCTACAAGAGGGGGAGTGTTTCAGATAAAATCGAGGTGATGTCAGTGAATACGTGGTCTATAGCCGCTATCGAAGGTCTAAAAGGACTGTGTGGTGAAGGGTGTTGAAAGTGGGAACTGACTTCTAAGAAATTTTATTTTCTAGTTCTTTGAACTCTGAACATCTGAAAACCAGCAGGAATGGGAAAGAAAAATTTCACAATGAGGAGTTTCAGAGTCACCGGTTAAACATGTGATTCCAAAACGGTGTGCTGAGGCACCCATCAGGAGGTTCCCAAGGGCTTGGGAGGATATTTAATGTCCTTGAGGAGAACACAGTGATACCTATCAGACCCTGCATGAACTACTAGCCTGAGCCACTTCCCATTTTCAGCGTAATAGATTGAGCTGTCTTCCTTTACGTGATAACGCATCTTTGAAAAGCTGAGTTTTGGTGATCACTATGGCAAAGAAAATAATTTTGGACCAGTAGAAGAGAGCGGCGAGGTACGCTCAAATTCCATGATCTGAGAAGTTTTGGTGTGTCCAACAGGCACACATATCCTGTTAGTAAGTAACTATGGTTATAAAGAATAAGATAAAATGATTGGTTTTTTTAATTAAAGTATATTATTTTTTTCAAATTGCTTCTCCGTTGGTAGAACATAAGTACTTATTAAGTTGTCCACACCTACTACTTAATGAATAGAACTGTTAGGTATTTCTTTTGGCTTGATACTAAGATATCTTGGCACCGTAAAACAAGAAAGGGTAGGAACCTCTGTGTTAAACAATTTCTAAGCAGTTCTAAGACCTACACAAAATGAATGGAGAGTCAGTCTTTATTAACAGTTTAGTACAGAGCTCCCCTCGAAAAGTTGAGACGTTTGTGAAATTGTTAGAAGAGAAAAATCTATTCTATTCTGTTTCTACTTACTTATGTGTTGATACTGTCTGTTATTCCTTGAAGGTATTTTTTTAAGATCTCAAAATGAGGATACTGTCCTGCACACGCAAGATCATCCTAGAGAATCCTGACGCTGTTCTCATCTTCACACTCATTCATGGCCTGCAAAGTGGCGCACTTTTGCATCCAGCTGTAGGCCTCCTAGGAGCTGTTTCCAACTGCTGGGAAACACTCATGGGTAAATCACACACTATGCATTATTTGATGCCTTTCTCTCCTTCCTTTCTTTTTTTTTTAATTTTATTTTATTATGTTATGTTAATCACCATACATTACATCATTAGTTTTTGCTGTAGTGTTCCATGATTCATTGTGTGTGCATAACACCTAGTGCTCCATGCAGAACGTGCCCTCTTTAATACCCATCACCAGGCTAACCCATCCCCCCACCCCCCTCCCCTCTAGAACCCTCAGTTTGTTTCTCAGAGTCCATAGTCTCTCATGGTTCATCTCCCCCTCTAACTACCCCCCCTTCATTTTTCCCTTCCTACTATCTTCTTCTTTTTTAACATATAATGTGTTATTTGTTTCAGAGGTACAGGTCTGTGATTCATAAGTCTTACACAATTCACAGTGCTCACCTCCTTTCTTTCTTTAATAGCTAAGATTTTCCTTAGAAAATAATGGTCCACAGGTTCTAAGAGTGGAAATATGGCACGTTTTGCATATTTCTATAGATTGTTTAGATACATTTGTATGAAAAATGAATCCCATTTCTTTGGCTCTTTTATAATGTATTCAACTAAAAATGAAAAAGCTAACTTAAAATAATATTTTTTTCAAAAGCTTTAGTGACTGACACATCGACATTGAAATACTAATATATCTTTTTAATGATTGATAGGTAGATAATAAAGACCAGTTTTATATACGGAAATTTAGGAACGAATCTCTACTTCATTTTGTAGATATAGCAACAGTGCTTTCTTCAATTTCCTACAGCAATGTTTATATATATATATATTTTAAGGTGGTTTGTTTTTATAGCAACATTATAGTATTACTTCGGAATTTTAAACAAAAGTTTCCAGTCACTTCTAATCAACTTGGTATGCATATGTTTGAATATTATATTTTATATGTATATACGTGTATAAAGTCACCCAGATAAGCAAAATAACTATGCAAATTAGCATTCCATATAGAGCTGAGCTCACTCCTTTTAAATGAGAGCATACTTTCGAGAGTTACATTCATGCTGATGGAGCAGTAACTTGGCTCAAGTACCCCCAAGACCTAAGCGAATGTACAAATTTCTCTTTGCCTACTTTGCTTTTAGGACTTGCATTCTATGACAAGGAAGATTAATTATTGAATGCATTGTAATGAATATGGCATATTTAGTATAATCACATATTATCCCTCTGTCATTCACAGCATTATAATATAAAGGCAAATCAGCACTCCACAGAATGAAGGATACTGGGAAGTTAGCTTCAAGATAAATCTGTGGGAAGATGCCTGAGGACAATCAGTGAATATTAACTTCCTCCTGTGGACATTCTGCTGGAGTGATGTTCACACCATGACTTCTCCTGTTCAGCTGTGTTCTCTCTATTCTTTTCGCTTTCTTCAATCCCTTTGCCTAATAGTATTTCTGCTTTCATTTCCCGCGTCTACCTGCCACATTTCCAATTGTCCAAATGCCTTTACTTGGTCCATTTCTAGGGTTATCATTTCTCTTGATTTCTAAGCTTTCCTTATATATTTTACTATGTCCAATATCCTCGTCTTGCCTGTTGCTCTCCACATTTATTTATTTATTTATTTTAAAGATTTTATTTATTTATTTGACACAGAGAGAGCACAAGCAGAGGGAGAGGCAGGCTCCCCGCTGAGGAAGGAGCCCGATGTGGGGCTCGAGCCCAGGATCCTGGGATCATACGTGAGCCGAAGGCAGACGCTTAACCGACTGAGCCACCCAGATGCCCCTGCTCTCCACATTTCTAACTGCATTTTCGGGGGCCAGCTGACCCACGGTTCTCTGAGGTCTCTGCTAAGGGGCAGCCACAGAATCATGGACAAAGACAAGTGACCATGTCTCCACACTTGATCTAGGGATTAGATATATTGGTTCTCACCAATGATTGTTAGTCCTCCCTTGGGGCATTTTGCTAACAACAAGAGACAGCAAAAAGGCAAGCAGCTTGATGTGAGAAAATATCTGGGACTACCCTTTCTACTTTGCCATGGAGTAACTGCCTAAAACAACTTTCCAGACATCACCTGTGGATAGGAAAGAGTATTTTTAGAACACAGGTTACAGAATTTCTGTGAGAGTTGTTTTACAGAATTACTTGGTAGAGAATATAACAGTTACGGGGGGGAAAGCTGAAAATATAAGTTAAAAGATTTCTACTGTGGAAAAAAATTCATATGTACCTAGCATGTGTCACAAACACTGTACAATTAATCTGTATGTGATACAGAGTTCAGAGACCTCAATGTTGTTAAAGCTAGTTGGAGATACTGTTCTCATTCTAAAAGCATAATGCTTACCCCTTTATGTGTATCGTGTCTAGATTAATTAAGCTGATCTCCTGTGAAGTTTGGCACTCTGCTAACACTGTTAACATAACATGTTTATAGAAAGGGAACTTTTAAATATTTTCTGCTAGAGCTATTTGCCTATGAATTTATCCTATTTTAAGTGAGAAATTTCAAATGTATGCATTAAATGACATGCTACCTTTTCCTAGAGCTTATAGGAGTTAATTTCAAGATACAGTTATAGAAAAGGGAGTAAGAGTAGATAGCAAAACAGAAAATTCTACATTTGACAGCCATAGGATTGGAGCACAAAAAAAAAAAAAAAAAAAGAAATCAGGTAATGAATTTAGACTAATCAGATCAGCAGAGGACTAAACTTAATGATTTGGGGCCAAGATGATTTTTAAAGACCAAACTAAAGAGTTTAAAACTAACAGAGACAGCATACCTGTATTCATTTTGACCTTGGAGGGTTTGCTATTAAAGTCTTCAGTTTTCCTGTAGAAAAAAAATGATGCATTAATTTGTTCACTGCGTGTGGAACTAAATATCAGGAAAGAGTGTTTTTGTTTTGTTTTTGGTGTACTTGTGCATTAATATCACATTATCATTGTCTTATTTTAAATCAGGGTTTAATAAGGTGGGCAGAATTTATAATTGTATTCAAGTTAAACTTCAGTCATTATTGGTTCTTGATCATAAACATAAACTTAGGTTTTTGTTTAATGGTGACCATTCACGGATGAAAATCGAGAGGAATTTTGTGAAAAATTAAATTTCTTTTACATTTATACTAACAGCTTTTCTTTTCTAAGCCTGAAGGGGTCACCTGGTTGGTAAGTATCCTCTTTTGGAAGGTACCCTGGTACTTTGAAGTCATTACCTTATATTATTCAATTTATTACATCATTTAATTTATTTTATTTGAGATCATGACCTTACAGTATTCAATATATTACTAGGTCAATGTATTGAACATATATTTTGAACAAACAGTCAAGGAAGAGGAGATTCACCTATTTTTTTCTTAAGACGTAGGAAATAAATAGTTACTACAAAACCGATTTCTGTTTCAGCATTAGATACTGTGTTTTTTCCCAATGAAGTGTTTGATGTATAACAATTGAGATTAATTCATTAGAAATGGTTGGTGGAATGTTGCTTGCTGTAGGAAAAAATTTAAGATATTGTGTATTATTTTCTGATATGTGAGATGACTTAGTTCTTTCCCTGGACTTAGATGACTTAGTTCTTAGCCCATTTTTAGAGTTTCTTACTTATCCACACACTGAGACCAAAGGGGAAGGACATGCTGTCATAGGAAGAGGCAATTCTTTTATGATTGAGAGCTCTGAAAGAAATGTTTAACCCCAGCCATTCTGCCTTTGCTCTTGATTAGGACCCGTGGTTAGATGAACATGAACTTCACTAGTCCCACACTTTCCGTTTCCGTGTACATTAGCACTCTAACATCTGATAATTTAAAATATTTATACATTATGACTAAGTGGGGATAAGGTTGAAATGAAAAAAATTTGTCATGATCTGCCAAGAAGGACTTTTTTTTTTTTTTTTAAGATTTTATTTATTTATTTGACAGAGAAGGAGAGAGAGAGCACACAAGCAGAGGCAGAAGGAGAGGGAGAAGCAGACTCCCTACCGAGCAGGGAGCCCGATGCGGGACTCGATCCCAGGACCCTGGGATCATGACCTGAGCCGAAGGCAGACACTTAACGACTGAGCCACCCAGGCGCCCCAAGAAGGACTTTTGATAAATATATTTCTCTTCAGTCTCTAGAAAAAGCACCAAATGAGCTCCCTGACTTTCTTATCTTTGCCAGGGTTCTTGCCCTCTCTTCCTTTCTGACCATTTCTCCTGTCCTCATGTTGTTGGCTTTATTCATTATCCATCGTTTCCTTTCAATATGGCCATCGAAGTTCACCTCTTATAGAAAGCCTGGTCTTGCTCATCACTACTGTGACATTATAATGATAAAATGTGAACACCCGCGGGGCACCTGGGTGGCTCAGTCGTTAAGCATCTGCCTTCAGCTCAGGTCATGATCCCGGGTTCCTGGGATCGAGTCCCGAGTCAGGCTCCCCGTCAGTGGGAAGCCTGCTTCTCCCTCTCCCACTCCCCCTGCTTGTGAGCCCCACATCGTGCTCCCTGCTCAGTGGGGAGTCTGCTTCTCCCTCTCCCACTCCCCCTGCTTGTGTTCCTGCTTTCGCTGTCTCTCTGTCAAAAAATAAAATAAAATCTTAAAAAAAAAAATGTGAACACCCGCTAAGTACAACGATACCTATCTTCTCTCCCAGGGTCTGTGAGAAATGGCAAAATATAATAGCATGGGAAAAAAAAAAACCTCTTAAATGACAGGAGACATAATTATGAACCAAAAGGAAAAGGATTTATTTTTAATGACTAGATTAAATTCCTAATACCTTGGTATTCAATCAATACTAAAGCAGCGAAGATAGAGAATGGATAAAATCACAGTAATGATAGTCACTCCAATTTATTTTTTAGAGCTATAAGCTGAAAACAATACAGATGATAGCCTTGTTATGTAGTGTTTTTGTGTCACCTGATTCTGTTGAGTGTCACATTCTTGCCTGAAGCTGCCATCTCTAATACTGAGTTACTAAATGTTATGGTGAATTTTACAGTAAAATTTCACAGGCCAATTGACTTTCCTTTTTTTTTTTTCTTTTTAAAGATTTTATTTACTTGTCAGAGAGAGAGAGAGAGCACAAGCAGGGGGAGCGACAGGGAGAGGGAGAAGCAGGCTCCCAGCTGAGCAAGGAGCCTGATGCGGGACTCGATCCCAGGATCCTAAAATCATGAACCAAAGGCAGA
This sequence comes from Phoca vitulina, assembly GCF_004348235.1. Lineage (NCBI taxonomy): Eukaryota > Metazoa > Chordata > Mammalia > Carnivora > Phocidae > Phoca > Phoca vitulina. Next base: position 24,562,967 of record NW_022589718.1, on the reverse strand, counting down.
AGCTTAACCAACTGAGCCACCCAGGCATCCCAAAGGCCAATTGACTTTCAAGACTGAACGAGGGAAACTTTATTAGGATGAATTTTATCTCTGATTTTTCAGTGCATACAAGTAAGAAGCACAGGCTTCCCCCCTCCCCCGAATACACAGAAAAATGTGGCAGCTTGTAGAGGAACTCTACTTGGTAGGCTTCACATGGCCTGTATTGAAGATGCCAGTGAAGTCAGGGAAGAAGGCCGTGGTCAGTCCAGGAGCCTTGAGAAAGCTCCATCAAACGTATTTATTTTAATCTCTCGGTAGCAAAACTCTTAATATGTTAACCTTAAATGGGTAAAGTAAATGGAAAAGAAAAACCTCAGGGGATGTCCGTGACCAAGTCTGAGGCAACTGCTAAAACAAGAAGGAATAAACAGTCTCCAGAAAATGAGGACTGGAAGAACATTTCCCAAATTCTACGTTAGCACTCCTTTTCAGAACACGGTTTGTTTAAAACTGTCCTAAGTTTTAAAGCTGAATGACAAAGATCGTGTTTGCCTTGGAACAATATGGATTGTTAAAGAAAACATCAAACAGAAGGAAGGTCAACAACGCTCGGAATACAGAACCTGCCAATACAAAATCGTAATGTTTTCATGTAGAGAACTAATCGTCAGCATTTGTTGTTTGAATTCAAATGCTGATATTTACAAAACATCTGCCACTCAAAAAGAAAAATAAAATTAACAGGAACAAAGAAAGGTGCCACAGATCCTTGAGATTTTCATTTTTAAAGTGATGTATCCTGTTACTAATAAATGTAATTTGTGAGGTTTTTAAGCTTCTCATTGTTTTAGATGTCATAATGTGAAATGACTAACTTCCTAATCAGGCAAGACATTTTCCAAGTTGTTAAAAGAAGAGCCAGGGTGATTGAGCTTTCAAGAAGAACCTGAAATAAAAGGCTTCTTGAATGACTAATAAAAATGCATGATTCTATTTCCATTATTTGTACTAAAGCCGTTAATAAATTCACAACTGAGAACTCTCTTTAGACAGTTTAAACTAAAACAAATCTAATCTCTTTTGTTCTGTTCTGGAAAAGTGTCTTAGATTGTACTTACAGAACAAGCATAGATTAGTCAGGAAAGCATCAAATTCCTAGAGTGTTTGCATGCTACTAGAAGAGAGAGTATTTCAAGTATTCTCCTAAATTGGATGGAACAAGGGCCAAGACAATGAAAACCAATGATAAAATACAGACTACTTTGAACCTCAGCAAATAATCCACAGAGCAAAGAACTCTCTGTGCATTAGTGTCAAAATGAGTTTCCACAGGTGGTGTGGAGATGTATTTACTTAAGTTCAGTTCTTGCCAAGTCTTATATAAAAAGCAACTTTATATATATACTAATTTGTATATAGCGATCTATTTGTTTTTGTATAAGTCAGAACAGCTTTCATTTCCAATATGCATATGGCAATAGATTGGGTTTGCTGTTCATGCGTGGGTAACAATGTGACTTTGTGTCTGTAGCCTTTTAATTCAGCTTGCATTTCTTTTGATTATCTGACATCCATTTTTTTCTTATGGATCAGAACAGTCTTTATCCCCAACAGGCATATGACAATAGACTGGGTAATTTACTTTTGAATGAGGGTCCTAAGAAGATGTTTGATTGTTCATGCATAGGCACTAACATGATTTTGTGTTCATAATCTTATAATTCTGCTTGAGTTCTTTTGTTTATCAGGCATCCCATTCTGAAGAGAAGCAGAGGCAAAATCCTTTCCTCAAGTTTGGCCAAGAATTCTGTGTAAATCATTTTATTTTTGTAGACTCAAATTCAAGCACCAAGACCATCTATAAAACTATAGGACGACGTTTTAGCTCGGCTAATGAGAGAAGTTGCCCAAAAGATTTTCCATAGAAAAATTTTAATCCAATAATTGCTGGGGTTATTTTGAAATTGATCTATTCATAGCTCATATATTATTTAGAAGAAAGGAAACACAGTCTAAGTGGTAGGAAAACATTGAAGGGTGTTAGATTTTTTAGAGACACAGTTTAGACACAAGAATAAAAATGATGCATGTTGAGGCTATGCACCAGATTTTAACCTGAATTTACTTTGGAATGGATCATGTGTACCATTCTTTCTGGATAAACTACTGAGTGGCCAATGTGTGCCTCTCTCTCTGTCTCTCTCTCTCCCTGACAGTGGTAGGATTAGAAGTATTCTTGGGTGCCAAATTGTTTTACTTTTCAGTTACAATCAAATGACTTATTTTTAGGTTGATTACATTTATCTTTTCTGTCAACAGGCTGTTTTAAAATTTTCACAGGAAATACCCCAAGTAGATGATTTTGTCCTTTATAGTCCCTGAATCTAGGAACGTAAGAATTCACCCCAACCACTTTTCTGAATGGTTTCTCTGAATCGATGACAACTGGTAGATGACACTGACTCAGAAACTCCTCAGACGCCTCTGAGTGGGTGGTCCATGTCCTCATAGTTAATAGTGAGGGCATGATTGTCCATGCTCAGCATTCACGTAAGAACTCAAAATTCCTCCCAACATTCCTGAACTAACGGTGCCTGGGTCTTTATTATTCAGGAGCCAAATTACCCACAGCATTTATACATGATTGCTGGCATCAGAATACATTCAATATCATTTCTAGGAATAAAGACAGATCATCACCATGAATAGTGAAGAACAAAGAACTTGAGGCCATTATTTTTATAAGAATATATAATTTTTTTTTTTACCAAATTTAACCAAAACATTCTTTTATACCAATTTTCCTGATACCCGAAAAAACTTCCTGAGGAACAATAGCATGTTTAACATGGAAATTAACAATTTTCCTTTTGAGAATTTACAAAGCAAGCTGGTCAAAATACTTAACAGATTTTTCTTAAACACCATACTGGTTAGGGTGCCTGGATGGTTCAGTGGCTTGAGCGTCTACCTTCTGCTCAGGTCATGATCTTAGGGTCTTGGGATCCAGCCTCACATTGGGCTCCCTGCTCAGCGGGGAGTCTGCTTCTCCCTCCCCCCCGCTCTTCCGCTTGTCTTCTCTCTCTCTCTCATTCTCCTCTCCCTCTCAAATAAATACATGAAATCTTAAAAAAAAAAAAAAAAAAGACCATATTGGTTAGAAGAAGTCAATCACCTGGTAAATAATTTTCTTTCTGAAGCTATTCCAAAGCCTCAAAGTCTGTCACTTACTCTCTTACCTAATTATAAATAACTTCTTTTCACATTAAATGGTCATGTGATTGAATATTATTCTAATATCCTACTTTCATGGTATCTTTAACTTTTATATTGAGAATGATTATAGGATACATCTAAATACTTATAGATGCATCATTTTTTTTTTTTTTATCTAAAACAAAGTCATTTGTTCAAAAGTACTAGAAAAATTCCACTGGCTTCTATTGTGCAAAATAAAAGCCAAATGGGTTCCTAATGAAAAAAAAAAAAGCAGATTCCTAATGGGGATCTGATGAGTCAGGCACATTATCAAAGAAACAGGTGAAGAATTAATAGAATATAGGAACACATGTTATAGGTGAACTGAGTAGTGTTGGAAGGAAAGGTCACGGAGTAAGGCAGGCCTGGATTCAAAATGCAATTCTGCCTATTCCCAGTCATCTAAAGGATTTATACCAATGTCATTATCATCTCCTTCAACAGTAGCAATGGCAGCAAGATCAAACCTATTCCCTTCCCCCCTGCAGCAAATCACCCCTAGTCAAATTAGCATCATTCTTATTCACCCATATTTCAAATAGTTTGAGGCATACCTTTTGTCTTTGATTGAGTCTTAAGAAAATATTTTAGACTTCCCTGAAAATACCTAGGACATTATTTTATTGCTTTAAATTGAAGTGAGCATCTATGGTTTATTAGATTGATTTGTGCGGATTTTCCCATCTCCTAATTATCCCATCCCCAATTTAGCAACATGTGGGAATTGAAAAGGAATTCGTTCTAGGCAACTTTTCTTTCTTCCTTAAACAGAGCCTTCTTTTAACTGAGATTTTCTTTTTCCCACCTTGTAGTCAACAAAAGGAGATAGACCTAAGAAATAGTTGAATCAAACACTTGTCTCCTAGCCCAGCTAAGTTGCTAGTGAACCTAAGGGAAAGTAACACTTAAAGGGTGTGACAATTAGCTTCTTATAAATCCGTTGCTATTACCTTTGACAGCTTAGAGCCCAAAGGTGACAGTCAGAAGAAAGAGATGTCTATAAAATGTCACACAAAGAATTGTGTGACAAATTGCTGTGATAACATCCCAGTGATAGCCATTTCTGATTAGTTTCCTAAGTGAAAGTATCTCCCCTTCATTCCACCATCGTACAGAGTACCATAAATTTATATTTTGAGCAACAAATCTTTGATCTTTTAAAAGAATCACTTACTTTTCTAATTTGGAAGAAGTAAAGCTGCCTCAGTTTGTGCATAACGTGATACTATATATAGAAAACCCTAAAAATTCCACCAAATGTTAGAATTAATAAACAAATTCAGTAAAATTTCAGGTTTCAAAATCAATATGCAGAAATCAGTGTATTTCCATACACTAATAATGAAACATCAGAAAGAGAAATTAAGAAAACAATCCCATTTATAATTGCATCAAAAAGAAAAAAATATCTAGAGGGGTGCCTGGCTAGCTGTCAGTTGACCATCCAACTCTTGATTTCAGCTCAGGTCATGATCTCAGGGTTGTGAGACTGAGACCCGAGATGGGCTCCACGCTTAGCGTGGAGTCTGCTTGAGATTCTGTCTCTCCTTCTGCCCCCACCCCTGCTCATGTGCACATGCGCACATATGTTCTTTCTCTCTCTCTAAAATAAATAAATAAATAAATAAATAAATAAATAAATAAATAAATAAAATCTTTGGGGCGTCTGGGTGGTGCAGTCAGTTAAGTGTCCATCTCTTGGTTTCAGCTCTGGTCGTGATCTCACGGTCATGAGATCGAGCCTCTCTCTCCCTTTCCCTGGCCC